>NC_047091.1:140150908-140453938 GCF_902459505.1 Geotrypetes seraphini | reverse complement strand
ATCGGTCAAGCCGTTTTTGAATTACTGTGAGAATGGCAGCTTTTTACATTTTTTCCATTGACATGAATGGGTGAAATCTGATTTTCTGTTTGTAGCTCCGCCCAGGTGTGCAGGTGGGCCGCGAGACCCCCAGAACATATCATCCCAGGTAGTGAGGGATCAGCATACCAAGTTTCGTTCAAATCGGTCAAGCCGTTTTTGCGTGATCGCGGCACATACACACACACATACATACATACACACATACATACCTCCGATTTTATATACAGTGGTGCCTCACATAAAGAACGCCTCGCACAGCGAACGCTGCACACAACGAACTTCATGTCATGATTCATACAACGAACTTCGTTTCACACAACGAAGTCGCCCGAGCTTCCACGATCGCTGCCGATGTATTGCATCCTTCCGCGCAGGCACTGCAGGCAGTCGTTAGTCACTGCGCTTAACGCGTTTCACATAACGAACTTTTCGCATTACAAACTTGCTCCTGGAACGAATTAAGTTCGTTGTGTGAGGCACCACTGTATATAGAAGATTGTATACATAGCTTTAGGTTCCACTGGAATTCCAAGTGAATAATCAAACTGAGCAGTAAATTAAGCTTTTGCTTTCTGTGATTTTGCCATTCATTTCATTCTTTATAGCTTCAGACACCATTTAGATTGTAAGCTGTCTAAGTTTGTATTATCAACTATTGTTGCTTGTTTTATTTTTTTTATGCATAGTTTATTAAACATAAAATTTACTTCCTACTTAATCAAGAGGGACCTCTTAAACTTTACCACTAAGCTACAATCCCCCGAATTCTAAAAGGTTGTGCGCACAATTTTAACACTAAGGCCCGATTCTATAAATGGCGTCTAACTCCTAGACACTGTTTGACACAGTTGTCAGTCAACAGTTATAGAATCATATCTAGTGGCACATACGCATTCTTAGATGCTGGTAGGCGTTAAAATCCTTAGGTGCACTCTATTTAGGCCAGGGTTTTCTTGGCCTAAATGAGTGCGTCTAAGGTAAGCACCTATTGGCGCTTAACTCAATCTACACCCACACTCTGCCCCGAATTCACCCCTAACTGTGCCTACTTGTTGGTAGGTGTCCCAGTGTAGACGCCTACAATGAAGTGGTAGGCACCTACCAGCAAATTATTTTATTTAATTTTTTTTTTTTAATGGCGCTTTCAATAGTGCTGATTAATAATAATAATAATAATAACAGTTTATATACCGCAGGACCGTGAAGTTCTATGCGGTTTACAATGATTAGAAAGCTACTACAAATAGTTGGAGATTAGCGGCTAACAGTTTAAGAGATCAGTTGTTATGGGAGAGATTGAGATGGGATATTGTGATGGGAGAGATTGTGCAGATCAGCTACCTAGGTACTTCAAGAACAGGTATGTTTTTAAGTGTTTCCTAAATTCACCATAGTTATTTGCGTGCGTAATTAGTTTTTCCAAGTCTTTACCTATAATGCTGCTTGATAAGAAAAGATGTTGATGGTGTCTTTTAAATTTACATCCTCTAACCGGTGGGGAGACAAACTTCAGGTGTGCGCTTCTCTTAGATCTATTGGTTGAGAAGAAGAGGTCAGTTATACAGTATATTTATTGATTAAATCAATTTAAAAAAAATTAAGTTAGGCACCTCGATCAGTTAGGCGTGCCGATCTAGGTGCCAACTGTAAGCATCTTTCAAAGAATCAGGACTTTAGCAGACAACATTGTGCACACAAGTTATAGCATAAGGTCAGTTGCACATGTAATTTAATTTAACAGTAATCTGATAGTGTTAATGAGCAATGACTACAATTGGCCTTAATTAGAATTAATTGGCATCAATTAGAAATTACTTAACTGCCCTCAGTCAGTATTCTATAAGTTACATGCACAAAATCTATCACACACAAAACCAAAGAAAGCAGATCAGCTCAAATAAAAGAAGTGAATTGGTCCAAATAACGTGAAGTCCAATTTATTAATATCAATGACCTGACGTGGCCACGTTTCGCCCACAGGCTGTATCAGGGTTAGTGGCCACAGGAGAAAGCAGCAAGAAATAAACCCCTGCCTGTCTTCACTTTTGAGCAAGAACCGCTGCCATTTTAAACAAGAAGTTTTTGATTTGCTGTGTGATATAGAAGCGCTGACTAGCGGGGTTTTATTTCTTGTTGCTTGCCCCTGCAGCCTCTACCCCTGATGAAGCCTGTGGGCAAAACATGGCCACGTCAGATCAGTGATATTAGTAAATCGGACTTCATGTTATTTGGACCAATTTACTTCTTTTATTTGGGCTGATCTGCTTTTTTGGTTTCGCGTTTGATGTGTGGCCGATCCTTGCCTCTTATTTGTGTCATTGTCAAAATCTATCACATGCACCCGCTAGGGAGCTGTGGACATGGGAGGGGACTAGGTAGGTTAGGGGCATGGCTAGCAGTAACCCACATAATCGCTGGTGTAGCAAGGATGGGAGGAGCCCAGGGCGATGATGCCACCCTCGTCCTCTTCTCTGCCCCCGTCCTTTCCCCTCCCCACTCTGCCATGCACACGCCCCTTCTCTCCCCACACCCCCCCAATACCTGTTTAGCTTTCCTGGTGCAAGCAGCATCTCCAACTTCCTGCCAGCGATAGCTCTCCTTGACGTCACTTCCTAGTCGTGGGACCCAGATGTAATGGCAGAGGGGAGCACCAGGTTGGATCAGCTGCTTGTACCGGCGAAAGCTAGAGACACGGTGTGGGGTGGGGGAGTGAATGGTGCGCAAGCAGCGGGAGAGGAGTGGGAAGGAGCTAGGAGGTGGAAAGGAGGAGAGGTGCTGGCACCCCCACCAAGACGGTGCCTAGGGCGTTCGGCCCCCAGCCATCCATCCCTTATTATGCCACTGCACATAATTTATAAAAAGACTAGCATTTACACACTGTGGCCGGGCCAGTCCCCAAGTGAATAGGAAAGCCTGGCTCGGACCACAAGCAATAATTTTGAAACGCCTTTTATATGGTTGTATGAAGGAAAACCTGGATACCGGATTTCTGGAAAACAGTATCAGGTTTATTAATGTCCCAAATCAAAATAGAAAAAAAAAAAACCCTTCACAATTGGGTTTAGACTCCCTTAGGTGCTTCCTGCACTCTGGTATAGCTCAGTCCAGGTGAGTCATATGGGCTTTGACTGAGGAACTGGATTGCCCATCTTTATCCAACAAAATATAATTCAAACTCAAAACTTTACATTAGTCCAGTGCTCTCCTGGTCTCATATCCCCTCTGGGAATTATCAGTCTCTCAGAACTACAGCCCCTTTATATCTTTATAGCTGAGCTCGGCTTATGCCAGCCTTTTCACGTCTCAGCTCCTTCTGTATTTACACAAGCTTTTCTCACCTAATTAGGCCGGGCTGCCTCAGCTCTGCCTGCCACAATGCTTTGGCTTCAGTGTGAAAAAAAACAATGGACAACTTTCTTCATGCAATCAGCTGAGGACTCTCACACACAGTACCCTCCCAGGTCCATGTCCTCTTCACTTATACTATCCCCAGGGACACTACACATTTCCCATTCACCCTCATGGGAACTCTGGCTTTCCATTTCTGCATCCCATCCCCCTTCCTGCATGTCTGCCAAAACTTCTGCAGCATTTCCATGGGGATCATTTCCCAGCCCTTCTCCCTGGGGTTTAAGCTGCCAGTCACTGTACCTCCCGAGTGTTGCCCTGTCTCTCCTTATGAGCTGGCTTCCTGCACCACGGTCCTGCTGGGGCTTAGGTAACTTGTGAGAGCTGGCAACTCCATGATTCGTTTGGCTTCTGTAATCAGGGCTAGCTGTGTCCTCCCCTTTCCACTCTAACTGACTTTGCCCTTGAGGCTTCTGCGCTTGTAAACTCCGGGGTTTGACTCCACCCCTTTGCAAATTGGTGTCAGGTTTCTCTCTGACTTGGGGAAAGGAGTGATAGGGGAAATTAGTGGTTCTCAGAGCCCTCCCTATCTGGCTCTTGAGCTGTGCTGGGACCTGCCTTTTCTTGCATTCCCTGGGCTGAGCCAACTGTTCTGGCTGCAGGCCGGGTTTTACAGAACCCTGGGCTGCATGTTGGGGAGTTTTAGCAGTAGTTTTCACTGTGACAGGAGCTTCCCTGTCACAACACCTAACTGCCTACACTGAGCCACCAGCGTGTTCATCAGCTTTTGATGTGGCGTGTTAGGTGCAGTTTTCCATCATAGAACCCGCGTTTAAAGCGCCACATCCCGGCATCTAACTTTGGGCTCCCTTTCATGAATTTACCCCGAGACCTATGAATCTGGCAATACTGTCTCTCTTTGAAGTTCTCTCTCTCTGCTTCCCAGTCTGAAAAAGATCTTAAAGAAGACACTATTTCCTTTTCTTTCCTAATGACTTTTCCCCAGCAGAACTTTTCCCTACTTCTTAGACACTTCTGGCTTTCTCTTCTCACCTCTCTTCACACCTCAGTTTATACTGAGAGTTTATTTTTAGTCTGCTTTAATCACCTGAACCCAGGGGATACCAACAGAGAGGGAGAGGAGCCATTTGTAAGCATGCCTAGATCCCAGTGGGATGTAATAAGATTTCTTGGAAAAGCCAAATGCACATACTGTATTCTCCGTGTCATGTATGAGTAGGTGATGCACCTGTCACTGGGGAATACTTTTTGAATTAACAAGAACCTTACAGCCCTTAGACTGCAGTGACTACAGATAAGCCCAGAGTAGAACAGTAAAAACATGTTCCCTTTTAACTTTTTACAAGGGGATTTCTGCCCAGAGCAACAGAGAGAGAAATTAAATTAGCCCACAGCACAGCCCATCAGCAATGCCACTAACTGCCATTTTCATTTAAGTCATTTTGCCATTTGTAATAATTATAATAATAATTGAAATTCATATATACCACCAAACCATTAGTTCAAGGCAGTATACAGCAAGAAAGAACTGCACAAACAGTGAATTACTTAAATAAGCATATCAAAATTTCTCAGAAAATACAAAATGGCAATTAAGTCACATATTTATCAAACAGATATGTGTTAAGAATTTTTCTAAATAAATAATAAGACTGAGCTTGGGGAATAAGCGTACTCCAACATGAATTCATTGCACTAGCCTGAAAAGCAAAAGTTGTTCCTAAGAATCTCTTATAATGACATGCTTTTACCGATGGAAACATAAACCAGTAAGTTTTTCGTGTATTCTTATTTGAATTAAAAAATTAAAAGTGGGAAGAGAGGTAGATTGGAGTCAATACAAATAAATCTTTATTGATTTTAATCTAAAAACAGTGCTATATAAATAAAAGAACAGTAGATATTACATACATTGCACTAATTCCTATATAGGTAACATTTTTATCATTCAAGATTTTTAATTTTCTACATATAATATAACATAGTATATAATATAAATGAGGAATAAAGTTACCCAAATGTCACCATCAATATTTAATCCCTTCCCTCCCTCCCCCCTCCCTCCATGGATATGTAAAGGTAAATGAACAAAAGGAAAGACAAGATAAATAAACATTATTGTAAGTTCATAAATTTAGTCAATGGGCTCCAAATTTTATTGAATACACCACTAACTCCCCTACATTCTGCATTAATTCTTTCATAACTGTACGTAGTGCACACATTCACCCACCAAAAAGTGTAACTTATTCTGTCATGGTTTTTCCAGTTACTCATGATCAATTGAATGGCTATGCCTTTCATGATCAAGAATAGACGACTTTTATATTTATCTAGAGTGGGTTTTACATGTAATGTCATTCCACAAATTATAGCCTCATATGATAATGGAACATTTGAATCCAAAACTAAATTTATTTGTCCCCAGATTGACTTCCAAAATATAAATATAAACGGACAAAAATATATCAGATGATCCAAAGTCCCTATATCAATATGATAATGGCAGCATCTATTAGACTTAGAACTATCAATTTTATTTAATTGAACTGGGATCCAGAAAATCCTAAGTAACAAAAATAACCATGTTTGTCTCATAGATGCTGACGCTGTACATTTCAACCTTCAAGTCCAAATTCATGGCCAACGAGATGCTCCAGATGTCTCTAAGACTATTTTTTGGCTTTTTATTCAAAAATCCAGAAATCAATTTGTATCACTGGGCAGCCTGATGTCCTACTAGATCAGTTTGGTAGCAAAGGATCTGCAGGCTAAAATAAGTTTTTTAATTTTTCCATTCAGGGAACCCACTCTGATTAGCCTGCTTCAACTGCACCCACCTATATTGTTGAGATTTTAAAATTCCAAATGAACATTGCAGCTGTGAAAAATCAAGCAGATTTCCATTAGATATAACATCATCTAATGTCCGAATACCTGCCTGCATCCAATTCTTCCAAGCTATCCCAGCACCTCCTATTTGAATCTTGGAGTTTAACCATAAGGATTTCATTATAAAGAACTTCTGTAAGCTTGTCAATAAATTTAATTGTTTTCCATATATCCAATAAAATTACGTTATCTTTAGCATAATTAGGTATTTTAATATTTAATACTAGTGTTTAAGCCCGTTACATTAACGGGGTCCTAGAATATATGACTGGCTGTCTGTCTTTATTTATGTCTCTCTCCCTGCTCCTGTCTCTTTCTTCCTTTCTTTCTGTCTCTCTCCCTCCTGCAATTTTTCCCTAGCCTCCTTTGTCTGTCTGTATTTTTTTCTGTCTCTCCCCTCCCCCCCCCACTTTCCTTTGCAGAAGCAGCAGTGATATTTCCCTTCCCCTCCAAATCCCTGTGTAGTAGTAGCAGCATTTCCCCCCACCACCACCCCATTCCCTTCTCTTCCCCCCCTCCCCCACTTTCCTTTGCAGAAGCAGCAGCGGTATTTCCCTTCCCCTCCAGGTCCCTGCTGAAGCAGTAGAAGCATTTTCCCCCATACCCCATTCCCTTCTCTTACCGTGAGCTGCCCTGCTCCATTCGGCCCCTCCCACTTCCTTTCCAGCGTGCTGGCCTGCTGTGGCTGAAGGTTTTTTTTCGGCGGCTCTTCTCACGATCCCCGTGGTGGCAGTTCCTCCTGTTCAAAGCGGCCTGCTGAGGTTCGCGGCCGGCTGTAACGAACCTCGCAGGCCGCTCTCCAACTTGGTAGCATGTTCCCTCAGACGCGATTACGTCAGAGGGAACGTGCTACCATGTGGAGAGCGGCCTGCGAGGTTCGTTACAGCCGGCCGCGAACCTCAGCAGGCCGCTTTGAACAGGAGCGGTAACGTTTTTTGCGGGAAGGGGGAAGTCTAGTAAGTACACAGGGCCGGACGCAAGAGGAGCCGCCACCGCGAAAAACCCCAGCGAGACCGCGAGTGTGGGGCCGTTGCAAAGAGCTGACTTCTGCAGCGCCGTAGTCAATTTTGTTTTGAATGTGTGAGCAAGCAGTGAGTTTTTTTTTCCTGCAGGAGTGTATGAGCGGTAGTGGTTGTTGCGGGAGAGGAGGGGGTAGTTGGAATTTGTCAGCTTCGCGTGGGGCCGTAGTAAGCGCGGGGCATGCTGCAGTCTTGGCGGCCACGGACATACGGATCACGGAAGCACGCCGATAAGACTGCGCATGCGTCGCCTACGGTTTTATTATATAGATATGAGAAAGTCGCATCGGGGACATAATTTTCCACTCAAGATATAACCAGTCTGGCTGATGTTACAAGAGCTCAGGGAGGATCCAATACATACCTTGATGCATAGGCTTGATGATACCTATAAAAATTGGGAAAATTTACATCCCTCCCCCCCCCCCCCCCCACAATTGGTTTTTGTAGAGATACTAAAGCAATTTTTGCTTTTTTCCCTAGCCAAATAAATTTTGTCAGGATAACATTTAGCTTTTTGTAAAAGGACCATTGAAAACAAATTGATAACATACCCATTTGGTAACAAATTACAGGCAAAATCATCATTTTGATCATTTGAATTCTCCCCCACCAAGACAAGTGTAAAGGGTTCCATTGCGCATACATCTCAGTGACCTTTAATAATAGAGATTTTTCATTTATTTTCATCGTTTCTTCCAATGTACTTTTAATCAGAATACCTAAATATTTAATACTATCTTCCTTCCAAATAAAAGGAAATTCATCAAATAATCCTTTTGTACAATGTACATTTAATGGAAGAACTTTTGATTTACTCCAGTTTATTTTGTAACCAGAAAATTTTCCAAATCTATTAATCAGATCTAATAAATTTGGGATGGTAGTTTCAGGATTTCTCAAATGAAGCAAAATATCATCTGCATACGCAGAAACTTTGTATTCCCGACCTGCATAAGGAATACCACTTATCTCTCTCACTTGTTTAATAGCCAATAACAGGGGTTCCAGAACAATAGCAATGGCGATAACGGACATTCCTGCCTAACTCCCCTTTCCAAGACAAAGCGTTCTGAAAAAGTATTATTAATATATAATCTAGCAGAAGGGGAGCTATACAAGGTTTGAATCATTTGTATAAATCCAGAACCAATACCAAACCATTCCATAGCCTGATACATGAAAGACCATTCTACTCGATCAAAAGCCTTTTCTGCGTCTAATGATACAGAAAATGCCGGATCTTCTAATTTTTTTGTCAAATTTAGCATATGAAAGGCCACTCTAGTATTATTTGAAGAATGTCTATGAGCAACTAACCCCTTTTGGTGAATACCAATAATATTAGGGAGAGCTTTAGCCAAACGTAAAGCTAATAACTTCCCGTCTACATTAATCACAGAAATCGACCTGTAATTAGAAGCTAACATGGGATCTTTATTTGGCTTTGGCAAAACAATAGTTAATGATTCTGCCATAGTACCTGTTATACAACCCTTTTTCAGTTGATCTTGATATAAATTTAGTAGATGAGGTAACAATATGTTTTGAAATGATGTATAAAATTCTACCATATATCCATCACCACCTGGAGCGGATCCAACTCTAAGGGACTTCAATGCAGATTGTATTTCTTTTTATTTATTTATTTATTTATAATTTCAAATAACAAATCAAGATTCACTTGTACAGAAAGTGATTACAGCAAAAGAAAAAATAATACATAATCCAATTTTATGAAGAACAGAATTTTACTTAATCACTCAAGTCCACAATAAGATCCATGATATAACACAAACGGAATAATAAGAAAATATATTAAACTTAAGATACGTGGAACACGGTTACTGAGATTGAATTTCTTTTTGTGAAATGGGTGCTTCTAATTTTCTGTTTTCATGCTCGGGAATTTTAGGGCCTTCAATCAATTTTAAGAATTCTAACTCTTCTTCCTCCTTAGTTGAATAATGCTCAGAAGAATACAAGCTTGTATAAAATTTCAAAAAATTGTTTTAGTATATTATTAGTTTGATATTGAATTTCATTTTTCTCATCTCTAATTGATGTAATATTTATTTTCCTTTTTTTACTTTTAGATAATTAGCCAGTAATCTTCCCGCCTTATTTGAATTTCCATAATACAAAGCCTTATGAGACACCAACTGTTTCCTAGCCAGTTGAGAAGAAATTTCATTGTACCTAAATTTTGCTTTTAAAAGAGCCTGAAAAGTATTTGGATCCCAATTTGATTTCATTTGCAATTCTAAATTTTTAATATTTTGTTCTAAAATAAGAAAGTCTTTATTTAGTTGTTTTCTAATATATGAAGAATATGAAATTATATTTCCTCTCATAGTAGCCTTAAAGGCATCCCACAATGCTTCTATAGCTATTTCTTTTGATGCATTAATCTGAAAAAATCATTCAGTTTTAATTGAAATTCCTCTCTAAAGTTGGAGTCTGTCAGCAATGTATTATTGAATCTCCATACAGGTCTATTATTTTCTTGTCCATCTATACTACATTCAATCCAGACACCTCCATGATACGATAAAATAATCGGATCTATGGTTACATTTGTCACCAGTTGAACTAAATTATCTGATACGAATATATAATCAATTCTTGAAAATGATTTATGTACATGAGAATAAAATGAAAATTCCAGATCATTAAAATGAAATATCCTCTAAATATCTTTTAATCCACAAGATTTTGTCAAATTATCCAAACCTAAAGATTTTAAAATTTTACTAGGTTTTTTATCCAATATCAGATCCATAACCGCATTAAATGCCCTGCCAATATTAAATTGGAGGTGGTTGATGATAATACCAACTTTTTTTTTTTTTTAAATCTTGTTAAAGAATTCCATTTGATTCGAATTAAGTGCATATATGTTAAACAACATCAAGGTATCTTTCCCTGAGATCGTTTCTACTTGAATCCATCTTCCTAACGAATCCATAGAAGTCATAGTAAAAGTCGCTAAACATTTTTTATGTATCAAGATAGCTACTCCAGCTATTTTCCCTACAGCAGGAGAAAATTTTTTTTTAACCCAATCTCCCTCCAATTTTTTTGATTCTACTGTCGACAAGTAGGTCTCTTGAATAAAATATATATCCGCATTTTGCCTTTTCAGAAATGATAATGTTTATTTTTCTTTTTATAGGGTGATTTAGCCCATTGACATTAAGTGAATATATTTTTAAAGACATTGTAATATATTTTTCATAAGATACCAACCAAAGAAGCCTAAAATAAACCACATCCAACCTAAATTATTATTCCTAATACACATTCATTTCCTCCCCCCAATATAAACCCTCCACTTCTACCCACCCTCCCATCCCATGTATTATATGATTGCTTGATAATGCACATTAAGACTAGTAATTAGAAGCTCCCCAGGATCTTTATTATGTTAATCCTTATCTGTTTCCCTTAATTAACCATTAATAGTATTCCTATCAAAATTTTAGATCTTATCATCAATTAATCTATATTTGTCCAATATATTATATTAAAACTATGATAACTTTTACTACTCATTCAAATCAAATGAATTATCTTAAACGTATATAGCTTACAATATCTTTGTATTAATTGTAGAATTGAAATACAACAACAGGGACAAATTAATATAAGTTTATAAATTAGGTCCTGTTCTTAAAATCATCCAAATCTATTTTGAGAATAACCTAAACTGTTTAATTATTTTATGTAATCCTATAAGAATAATATCATTTATGAAACATTTGAACTAAATGAATTAGTATATTATAGACTTCAAAAATATTTCTAAAACCTTAATTCAATTATATATATATATTTCCCCCCTCTGTTTAAAATATTTGTTCAATTCATCTTATAATATGATCTTATAATAGTGTTATAATATGATGTTATGATATTACCATATGAATTCCTTAATAAAACTATATTACTTATGTTTTATAAAAGTCCCATATTACTTCATCTAAAGATATATAATTATTTCATAAATGAAAATATTAATTAATATCTAAGAAGTTAATCTTTCTCCTTTTTAATTTGATTATGATATTAAACAACCAAAAACTTCATAATCTTTGACCCTTCTTAGTAATTTAACATAACATTTTTGATGCAGGCAAACATTTTGATGCAGGCAAACAACATTACGAGAATGTAAATAGCAGAAACATTAACTTAATAACAAGAATTCATTCTATTCATGACTGTACGAACACAAATATTATTCATACAAATAAAACTTTAAAACAGATACAGGCAAATTTAAATAAAACTCTAGCCTCAAATGGTAACTAAAGGAGATTTAAATAATAAGGGCTTACATGATAATTTTTTTAACACCAAAAATCAAGCGAACTACTGTATTCTGTATTATTCTGAGTCTATTAAGAATTTTTTAATGAGATCCCAGATAAACAATATTACAGTAGTCCAATATGGACAAAATTGATGACTGAACCAGTTACCTAAAAGACATTGAATCAAAATATTTTTTAATAGTACAAAATTTCCATAGTACTGAAAAGCATTTTTTAATCAGCAGATCAGTAAGGTCGTTAAAAGATAACAAGCGATCTAACGTAACGCCTAACATTTTGATCGTAGTGGCTATTGAGTTGTTTTGACCATTTAAATGAAGTACATTTTCATTGATTTTATCATTAGGACTAGCAAGAAAAAACTTTGGGTTTTTTTCAGATTAAGCTTCAGTTTAAATCATTGTTCTATTTGTGCCAAAATAAATGAGAACTGATTTTTTACTTCAGTCGTGAATGATGTTAAAGGAATAAGTATAGTTATATCGTCTGCATAGATGTAAAATTATACCTACAAACTATGTAATAGATTTCCCAATGACACTAGATAGATGTTAAATAGTGTTGGCAAAAGTGGTGAACACGGGTTACTCCACGAAGATGAATATTTACCAGCACTAAATACTTGATAAGATCTATTTTTCAAAAAACCTTGGAACCATTTCTACACATTTCCTGAGATTCCAATTGAATCCAGGCAATTTAATAAAATCTCATGGTCTACTAAGTCAAAAGCACTACTTAAATCCATCTGAAGAATCAATGCACTGGCCTTCCAAACTAAATAGGCCATGAAGGTGATCAATCAATGAGGACAATACAGTTTCTGTACTAAATCCTGAATGGAAACCTGATTGAAAGCTATGGAGGACTTCAAATTTAGACAGGAAAACACAGGAGAGTCAAATCCACAAGATCAACACTCAAACACGATGGAGTGGATAAGTCCAAACAAAGACTGGTGAACTCTGAATATTTCACAAAATCCTTTATAAATAGTGGGATAGTGGCAATAGGTCTAAAGTTTGAATTACAGATAATAGACTCTTTAGGATTTTTTACGATAGGAGTAACCAGGATTTGACCTATTCTTTCATAAACAATCCTTTTTTCAATAAAGAAGCAATCCATTTTAAAAGACTGGATTTCAAAGTGAAAGAAGCCCTCTACAAAACCATAGCATGGTTTTTAACGCTGGCCGCAGCGGTAACAGCTCTGACACTCATAGAATTCCTATGAGCGTAAGAACTGTTACTGCTGTGGCCGGCACTAAAAACTGTGCTATGGTTTTGTAAAAAGAGGGGAGACTGAGGACCTAAAAGGACAGTGTCCACATTTTAGAATTCTCCCATTCCTTCACCCCAAATATTCCTGTTCATTTACTTTGAATTTTTAAAAACAGAAGATGGTGAATAAGCCTTGAAGGACTCCTGAACTTTAGAAAAGCGATAAAAACATACTGTACCTCTTCACCTAACCCCCTGCCCTTGACCGATGAACTACAAAGAAATGTATATTGGTACCAGAACCAGTATGTGTCACATATGGAAAACTTGTATTGTAAAATCTTGCACTGTAACTATGGCAAATCCCCCCTGTACACTGTGTGTCAAATTAGGATAAAGGTTGTACTGAAAACCTTGTATTGTAAGGATAACTATGGCAAATTGTAACCGGTAAAGTGTATATCATGTATATTAATATTAGCTCCCTTGTATGTGCCAAGTTAGGATAAAAACTTGTAACGTAAGCTTGTACTAAAATTATGTATGTTTAACCCACAACCCACTCTGAGCTCTTTAGGGACAACAGGATAAAAAAAAAACGAAAGAAAGAGGCAACAGAGCCAAGAACTGAGCAAGTGGTATTTAGTAGGAAATAAATATGTCTATGCCTGTAAAAGAAAATTATATCCTAGGCATGCAGTGCAGCATTACAGATAACTTGTTCGGCATAATTAACAATGGCAGTAATCTAGAATTATTTTCAATATCTCTCAGCAGCTCTTCTGAACTCGCCAGCAGAGAATCTCTCACACTCCGAGCCTTGGGGAGACAGACATTTAAGTATTTGAAAGGTATTAATATGCGAACAAACTGGATTGAGATTGCAATTTAGGTGCAATGTTAGAAAGTACTTTTTCACAGAGAGGATGGCGGATGCCTTGAATGCCATCCCTAGGGACGTGGTGGAGATGAAAATTGTAACGGAATTCAAGAATGTATGGGGTAAACACAAAAAGCATTCCTATATGGAAAGAGAATAGAATCAAAACAACTTAGCCAAATCAAAACAACTTAGCCATGCTTAAGTGTCAGATCTATTAGTAGTAATAAAGACAAGAGCCGGGTAGACTCCTGTGGTCTGTGTTCCAATTATGGCTATACAGGCAGGTTAAGAACGAGTTACATTTTTAAAGCTCTTCTTAAGTCAGATTTGTACGTAACTTCGAACTTGTAGATTTTAAGATTCTTGCTGCTTACCTTTGCTTCCAGCTGACAAAAGGGCCAACTGTCCCTACAGTGTTCCCTCTAAGGTACAGCATGCACAACCACACACTGTTCTTAATGTGGCCATGCATCATTCCTAAACCTGCTGCAGGAGAAGTGTAGGAATCTATGCCACTGGAAATACTGCTCAGTGAAATCAAATGGAACCACAACCATGTTCTTAAATATGAGTTGGGTGTCTGTAACTCGGAGACTGCCTATAATAGATCTGCTTAGGCTGGAGTGGGCTTCAATGGCAACTGCTGTAATTGAAAATTAAGCCAATGCTGGGCAGACGTCTATGGTTTGTGCCCTGAAAATGGCACAAACCCCCCGCCCTCCAGCCTTCCTCTCTGCTTGTGTTCTGTTGGAGGTCAGGTTCCTGAAGAAGGGCTCCTCCCGAAACCAGCGCGGTTGAACCTTTCCTCCTGGCGCGGTTTTTCCGTTGTGTGACAGTTTTGGATAAGTATTGTTTCTTTTGGATATGATTTTCACTTTTTGGTGTGGTTTTTGACTTTGTTTGTGATTTTGTGTGAGTTTTTTGAGGGGGTTTGGCTGGCAGGGTTTGTGTGGGGGTCGCTCAGGTTGTTTGTGTTGAGTTTCATTTACTCACTTTGATTGTTGATTGGTTTGATTTCTGCACACACAGGGCGCTCGATGATGGTGTGCGGGTGGAGGCTTATGGCCTTGACCCAGAAGTGAAGTGTCGGAGCTGAGCTCCTATCACTGAGGGTTCACACTGAGAGCGCCGTATAGCATCATATAATGTGACATGTTCTTTGACATATTACATTATATTTGGTTTGTAAGTTGTGAGCCAAGTTAGACACTTTGAGCTTCCCCCTCACAGACCCTGATGTGACTTGGTTGCCTTCCTTGTTTTTTCTGAAAATGGCAAGGACAGCTCAAGATCAGATCAGTTTGTATATGTAATTATATCATATACTAGGAAAATTACAGACTGGTAATAAGCCTCACTTCAGTGCCGGGCAAAATGGTAGAAATGATTATAAAAAATAAAATTGACAAACATGATTTAATGAGACGGAGTCAGCATGGGTTCAGCCGAGGGAGATCTTACCTCACAAATTTGCTTGACTTCTTTGAAGATGTGAATAAACTTGTGGATAAAGGTGAGCCAGTTGATATAGTGTATCTAGATTTTCAGAAAGCTTTTGATAAAGTTTCTCACAAGAGGCTCCTGAGAAAATTGAAGCGTCATGGGATAGGTGGCAAAATTCAGTTGTGGATTAGGAATTGGTTATCGGATAGAAAACAGAGGGTAGGTTTAAATGGTCATTTTTCTTAATGGAGGAGAGTAAATAGTGGAGTGCCGCAGCAGTCTGTATTGGGACCAATGCTATTTAACTTATTTATAAATGATCTGGAAATTGGAATGACGAGTGAGGTGATTAAATGTGCAGATGACTCTAAACTGATCAAAGTTGTTGAAACGCATGCAGATTGTGAAACATTGCAGGCGGACAAATGCAAAGTGATGCACATTGGGAAGAATAACCTGAATCACAGTTACCGGATGCTAGGGTCCACCTTGGGGGTTAGCGCCAAAGAAAAGGATCTGGGTATCATTGTAGACATACAAAAAAACCTTCCGTCCAATGTGCGCTAGCGGCCAAAAAAGCAAACAGGATGCTGGGAATTATTAAAAAAGGGAAGGTTAACAAGACTAAGAATGTCATAATGCCACTGTATCGCTCCATGGTGCAACCTCATCTGGAGTATTGAGTTCAATTCTGGTCTCCTTATCTCAAGAAAGATATAGTGGTGCTAGAAAAAGTTCAAAGAAGAGCGACCCAGATGGTAAAGGGGATGGAACTCCTCTCATATGAGGAAAGAGTAAAACAGTTAGGGCTCTTCAGCTTGGAAAAGAGACGGCTGAGGGGAGATATGATTGAAGTCTGCAAAATCCTGAGTGGAGTAGAACGGGTATAAATGGATTGATTTTTCACTCTGTCAAAAATTACAAAGACTAAGGGACACTCGATGAAGTTACAGGGAAATACTTTTTCACTCAGAGAATAGTTAAGTTCTGGAACGCGTTGCCAGCTGGTTTTAAGAAAGGTTTGGACAAGTTCCTGGAGGAAAAGTCCATAATCTGTTATTGAGAAAGACAAAGGGGAAGCCACTGCTTGCCCTGTATCGGTAGCATGGAATATTGCTACTCCTTAAGTTTTGGCCAGATACTAGTGACCTGGATTGGCCACCATGAGAACGGGCTACTGGACTTGATGGACCATGGGTCTGACCCAGTAAGGCTATTCTTATGTTCTTATGACTTTGTCTTGTTGGGCAGACTGGTTGGGCAGTGCAGGTTTGTATTTACTCAACAAAACAAAGTGGGAAGGTCAAGATGTTCCAGTAGGGGTCTTTATCGTCAGTAACGTAAAAACATTCAATGATTAACCGTTTCCCTTAACTGTATCCATGATATCCTGTTTGTCTGTCTTGGCTGTGTAGATTGTAAGCTCCTTCGAGCAGGGAGTGTTTTCTTCTTCTTTGTGACTCTGTACAGTATTGTGTACGTCTGGTAGTGCTATAGAAATAATTAATAGTAGTAGTAGACTCAGCGCTGCAAGCATTTCGGTACTCAGGGTACCTTCCTCAGGAGTCTTGAAGTTTGTTGTTTAAAAACCAAACAGTTATGTTCTAAAAGTATGTTTTGAAAAAATAAAAAAGGTCGCCTCTCTTATAAAGAAGATTTAGATTGGCTCCCAGTAAAACAGTGCAATGAAATGTTTTGGTTCACTGTTGCAGAGGGCTTTACTGAGTTTGATCCTGAAAAAGGTACCCTGAGTACCGAAAGCATGCAGCTGTCGCTAAATGTTTTTATGTTACTACAATAAAGATCCCTACCGTAACATCTCAACCCTTCCACTTTTTGTTATTGATTTGATTGCTTCCACGGGGATTTCCTGGCCAATCAGGGACTTCTTTAGGCTCATCCCTAAGGAAGTCCCTAATTGGCTCCCAAGGGAAAAGCCTGAAGCACCTGAACCAATCAGGGACTTGGCCCCTCCCTGTGCATCACATGATGCACCGTGGCGGGGCCTAAGGCCAGCATAGCATTGCAGGAAGCCAGAGAAGCAGGTACGGGTAGGGGGCATCCGCTGTCCGATGAAAGGAAGGAGTGGGCATCCCTCCTGCCATTTGTTTTTTGGGGGAAGGAGAGGGGCCAATGGCATCTCTCCTGCCACATTTTTAAGTGCGGGTATTCGGTGGGGGTTTTAAGAAGGGTTTGGACAAACTGGAGGAAACTGGACAAACTGGAGGAAAAGTCCAAAGTCCGTTATTGAGAAAGATAAGGGGGAAGCAAC
Organism: Geotrypetes seraphini; assembly: GCF_902459505.1. NCBI lineage: Eukaryota > Metazoa > Chordata > Amphibia > Gymnophiona > Dermophiidae > Geotrypetes > Geotrypetes seraphini. Next base: position 140,436,458 of record NC_047091.1, on the reverse strand, counting down.
TGCATGCCCTGGATCGGTAGCATGGAATGTTGCTACTCCTTGGATTTTAGCTAAGTACTAGGGACTTGGATTGGCCAACGTGAGGATGGACTATTGGGCTTGATAGGGATAGGCACATGGGATGTCTTAAAGAACATAAGAATTGCCGCTGCTGGGTCAGACCATCAGGGTCCATCATGCCCAGCAGTCCGCTCACGTGGCAAAGACTAGTGCCTTAACTGAGACCAGCCCTATCAGCGTACATCCTTGTTCAGCAGGAACTTGTCTAACTTTGTCTTGAAACCCTGGAGGGTGTCTTCCCCTATGACAGACTGCAGAAGAGCGTTCCAGTTTTCTACCACTCTCTGGGTGAAGAAGAACTTCCTTACGTTTGTATGGAATCTAACCCCTTTCAACTTTAGAGAGTGCCTTCTCGTTCTCCCTACCTTGGAGAGGGTGAACAACCTGTCCTTATCTACTTAGTCTATCCCCTTCAGTACCTTGAATGTTTCGATCATGTCCCTTCTCAATCTCCTCTGTTCGAGGGAGAATAGGCCCAGTTTCTCTAATCTTTCGCTGTACAGCAGCTCCTCCAATCCCTTAACCATCTTAGTCGCTCTTCTCTGGACCCTTTTGAGTAGTATTGTGTCCTTCTTCATGTACGGGGACCAGTGCTGTACGCAGTACTTCAGGTGAGGGCGCACCATGGCCCGGTACAGCCCTGCTTTATTCTATAAAGATCCTTGGACAACTTTTATAGTGCCTATCTGCAAAGGGGATGTGGCTAGGAGTGACAGAGGTGTTCACAAAAGTTGCATTTGGAATTACAGAATTAGGTTGTTTCATGCTTAAGTTAGGTGCCAGCACTTATACCTGCTGACACCTAACTTAAGCCCAACAAGCATAAATCTGTGTCTAAGTGCAATTCTATAAAACATGTGCTCCCTTTATAGAACTGTACTTAGGGCCTGATTCTGGAAATGGGTGCAAGCAAACCTGCTGGGGAAACGGGTGCATATAAACCTGCTGGGGCTTATATGTGTGTGAACTTAAAGTGAGTGACCATAAAAGAGGGGGGGACCAAGAGCATCTTCATTGTACTTCTAAAAGTTGCTCTTTCTGGTTTAAAATATTACAACTGTTACAAAATTTATTATTAAATGGATAGAACTTCACCAATAAGCTATATCGCTCTCAAAAAGAGGAATATAACTTATAAAGAACTATTAATTTGGGGAAAGTTAGCTCGCTTGATTAAAACTTAGCTCTGTAACCATAATTAAATATATAATATATGGGAATATTTATTCAAGAACTAAGACTCAGAACTTTTATAAGCCAACTGAAAATTTATTTAAGCATTAAAACCCAAGCAGGTAGCGACGTAGTTACAGATAGGATCTTTTTGAGCAGAGATAATAGGATTAAACTAGATAAAATTTCTCTAAGGTTAAAGGATCAAATTTACTCACAAATGCTGGTTGAAAAGTCCTTAGAAGGCTACCCTGTAGGCCAGAAAAGCACATGGTTAGAAGTACATGGTTGCAGAGGGAGAGAGTTATTACAGCATGGTTAAAGTGACCATTTATTTTTATCATCAAAATGAGACATCTATTAATTGTCAGTCCCGCCCCCAATCCTGCCCTAGCCCCGCGCCCAATCCCACCCCCAATTTCTTCCATTCATTTTTCATGTATACATGATATCTTATTAATTCATAATGGTAACCCTAAAATTAAAAAAAAACTACAAAGCACACTATACGTAGAGAAAATGTTAATTATCATTTATATTTGGGAGTTTCAAAGATGTCAAGGCAGATGACTTTATAATATGCAATGTTGCCTCAGTAACTATAGAAAAATAGACAAATATAGACAGCAGATATACATTTTCAAAACTGACACATTTTGATCACTAAATTGAAAATAAAATCATTTTTCCTACCTTTGCTGTCTGTTGATTTCATGAGCCTCTGGTTGCGTTTCTTTCTGACTGTGCATCCTTTCTTTCTGCACTCAGGCACAATAATTGTCCCTTTCTATTCCTTCCCTCCTTCCTTCCCATGTCCTTAGTGATCCCAGTGCCTCCTTCCCATATCCTTAGTGCCCCCAGTGCTCCTTCCTATGTCCTTAGTGCCCCTTCCTATGTCCTTAGTGCCCCCAGTGCCTCCTTCCCATGTCCTTTGTGCCCCTTCCTATGTCCTTAGTGCCCCCAGTGCTCCTTCCTATGTGCCCCTCACTGCCTTCCAGCCTTTGTTCCACCCCCTCCCCTGAAGCTACCCAGCCTACCTCCCTCCCTGCCATGCTAAAGCCAGCCAGCCTGCCTGCCTGCCTCCCTCCAGCGCTGAGGCCTGCCCCCCCCCGGACTGGCCCCCGCTGCTGCTGTCTACTGCCGCTTCAAACCCCCCCCCCCCCCCAGTCCGACGACACCAAACCATTTAGTGGAGCTCGGACTAAAGAGGACTGCAAAGAATTGCAAAGGGACTTGAACAAACTAGGGGAATGGGCGATGAGATGGCAGATGAAGTTCAACGTTGAGAAATGTAAAGTATTACATGTGGGAAATAGAAACTCGAGGTACAACTATATGATGGGAGGGATGTTATTAAATGAGAGTATCCAAGAAAGGGACTTGGGCGTAATGATGGACATGACAATGAAGCCGACCTCACAGTGTGCAGCGGCCGCTAAGAAGGCAAACAGAATGCTAGGCATAATCAAGAAGGGTATTACAACCAGAACGAAAGAAGTTATCCTGCCATTGTATCGGGCGATGGTGCGTCCGCATCTGGAGTACTGCGTCCAATATTGGTCGCCGTACCTTAAGAAGGACATGGCGTTACTCGAGAGGGTTCAGAGGAGAGCGACGCGTCTGATAAAGGGGATGGAAAACCTTTCATACGCTGAGAGATTGGAGAAACTGGATTTCTTTTCCCTGGAGAAGAGGAGACTTAGAGGGGATATGATAGAGACTTATAAGATCATGAAGGGCATAGAGAGAGTAGAGAGGGACAGATTCCTCAAACTTTCAAATAATAAAAGAACAAGAGGGCATTCCGAAAAGTTGAAAGGGGACAGATTCAAAATGAATGATAGGAAGTTCTTCTTTACCCAACGTGTGGTAGACATCTGGAATGCGCTTCCAGAGAGCGTAATAGGGCAGAGTACCGTACTGGGGTTCAAGAAAGGTTTGGACATTTCCTGCTGGAAAAGGGGATAGAGGGGTATAGATAGAGGATTACTGCACAGGTCCTAGACCTGTTGGGCCGCCGCATGAGCGGACTTGTGGGCACGATGGACCTCAGGTCTGACCCAGCAGAGGCATTGCTTATGTTCTTATGTACGGAGTGTGGTAGATAGTATAAAGAAAGACAATTTTGTATATGGAGTATGGTCAAAGTGGTATTTGCAGATACTATCAAGCTACACAACCATGCTGGAAGGGGGAGGCTGATTCATAATTAGCTGACAGCAACACCAGCCACCCTCCAGTACTACTGGCCTATTCTCCTCTATTTAATTATCTTAATACAAAGAATAATGCAGCTATACAGATAATGAGGGAGGAAAAAAACATTATTATGCATCTCTTATAAACTGCCTTAAAATGAGTCTGTGGGTAGAGAAAGATATGTTAAACAAACAGCAAGACAATATATATCAAATATTTAATGGACATTATTTATGTAGAATTATCAATGAGAACAGCGTGATATAAAATAATTACATTTCAATATTTACACATTAAATTAAAGTCAGCATTCTCAAAATGTCAGTAGTCCCTATTTTGATAAGATTTCCATTGTGATTAAAATAGAGCATTATGTGTAGACACACTGTTCAACCTGATAATTGACCAGGAGGATTTTGTGAACTGTGTTCCACCTTAATTTGGAATGATCTCCCAATTTTTATAACACCATAGCACTTCCCTCCCCCCCCCCCCAGCCCTTCATATCATCCTGGTAGTCTAGTGGCTTATAGAGGCAGGAGCAATCCCTAGTCATTCCTGCCAATGCCATTTCCACATCAAAATGGCTTCTGCAATGTCCAGTGATAGTCTTGAGAGATTACTGCTGGAGGTTACAGCAGCCATTTTGGGACTGCAGCAAGTATGGGTAGGAGCAACTGTCCACTTCTCCGTGTATGTTTGAATTCTGATTTGAATGTCATTTCTAAAATGTCACTCTAAATGTTTCCATTGCGCATTGGCATTAGTTTTAAGAGAACTTGGAATGTTAATACTGTCCAATCAGTATCAAGACTTAGAATCTATTAATTAGTAGTAGAGCATGGAATGTTAATCTTAGCCAATCAGTAGCTAGGCTCAGTGGGCATATAACAGAATATGGAACATTAATGCTAGCTAAGCAATGGCGAGATTGCACATGTGTTATCCTTAAGCCATCTCAATAATGGCCTATGGACTTCCCTTTTAGAAATTTATCCAAACCTTTTTTAAACCCTGCTAAGCTAACTGATTTCACCACATTCTCTGGCAATGAATTCCAGAGCTTAATTACATGTGTGAAGAAATATTTTCTACAATTTGTTTTAAATCTACTCCTTAGTAGCTTCATCGTATGCCCCCTAGACCTACCATTTTTAGAAAGAGTAAATACGTAATTCACATCTACCCTTTCTACTCCACTCAGTATTTTATAGACCTCTATCGTATCACTCTCAAAGAAGAGCCTTAGCCGCTTTAGCCTTTCCTTATAGAGAAGTTGTCCCATCCCTTTTATCATTTTCATCGCAATTCTCTGTACCTTTTCTAATTCCGCTATATCTTTTTTGAGATATAGCAACCAGAACTGCACACAGTATTTGAGGTGCAGCTATACCATAGAGCAGAGCTGCCCAATTCCGGTCCTCGAGATCTACTGGCAGGCCAGGTTTTCAGGATATCCACAATGAATATGCATGAGAGAGATTTGCCTGCACTGCCTTCTTGGTATGCAAATCTCTCTCATGCATGTTCACGTAGATATCCTAAAAACCTGACCTGCCAGTAGATCTCGAGGACCGGAATTGGGCAGCACTGCCATAGAGCAATTCAAGGGCATTATAACATTTTCATCTTTGTTTCCATTCATTCCTGATAATTCCTAACCTTCTATTTGCTTTCTTAGCTACTGCCACACATTGAGCTGAAGGTTTTAACCTTATCCTCAACAATGACACCTAGATCCTTTTCCTGGGCAGTGACTCTTAACATAGAACCCAGCATCACATAGCTATAGTTTGGGTTCCTCTTTCCCACATGCATCACTTTGCACTTGCTCACATTAAACATCATCTGCCATTTTGGTGCTCAGTCTCCCAGTCTCACAAGGTCCTCTTGCAATTTTTCACAATCCTCTTGCAATTTAACAACTTTGTGTTAACAACTTTGTGTCATCAGCAAATTTAATTATCTCACTAGTTATTCCCATCGCTAGGTCATTGATAAATATGTTAAAAAGCAGCGGTCCCAGCACAGACCCCTGGGGAACCCCACTATTTACTTTTCTCCACTGAGAATATTGATTAGAGAAAAAAGACCTTTAAACTCCTCACATGACAAATTTAAAAAGAAAAAAAAAAAAAAAAATCAGAAATGGAACATTTTGGGAGCCAGATAAGAGAATTGTGGCCTCCCCAGGATACACCTCAGCCTCTCCTCCAAAAACTCCAGGCAGGGTTTTTGTTTCATTTGGCTTTTAAAACTAGACTGGCTCTATCTCCGGGAATTAACAGCGGTTTTGTAATCCTAGCCCAGATTGTCAAACATACAATTATCTTGGAAATCAAAACAAGATACAGCCTTGTAAAGCTCTGTTATCCCAGCACTGAGCATAAGACAAGGGACTTCAGCCAAGCTGACCTAGTTCTTGATTAAAGGAGCATTTGATCTGATTCATTAAGATATCATAGACCGCTTTGCACTGCTGTTCTTGCTGGTGGTTGAGCCCAGCGAATAAGATTAGAATTGCAAAGATGGAATAGTGTTTTAAAGTGTGATTTCCTTCACTTACATCAGTCAGCAGGAAATTTGAGATTCTCATAGCAGTTTCTGCTTCAAGTCCCTGGAAATTTTAGGTCTCAGTATACTTACTTACTTGCATGAATTTGGGGTATATGGACCTAAATCCTCATGGATTACAATGCCAGTGGGGTTTGCCATATATGAACCCAAATTGCAGAATACAGTAGCAGCAGAGCTACGATTCGAATGGAATTATTTAACTTTTCAAAAGAAAGTGAAGACCGGAGTGGGGGTGATATTCAATTCTGATTTAACTGGCTAGAAACAGCTCCTGGACCTTTAAATCACCCTTTCAGGGCTAACCAGTCTTTTTCAGCTGCATTTAACCAGTTAGCACTGATAAAAATAACCTGATAACACCAGAATCAGCTATTTGGGAGGCATTCTCTTGGCTACTTAAGTGCTGATATTCAGAACTTAACTGACCACGTTAATTTAAAACACATCCAAAGATATGTACTTCTCTGTCTACCTCAGCTCCTCCAAGTCTGCTACTCTAGCCGCATGGGAATGTACTCGTTCTCTGAGAGCTGGAAGCTCTTTGCAGCAAGCACACACATATAACTTCTCACCAACTGAGAGAAAGTCATACATGTGGCATTCAATGCAAAAGACTTGATAGAAACCCTCTTGCTGCAGGACTACTGTCTGCATCTTGTTATTGAGCTAATCAAATGGTAACAAAGCCTTGATTGCTTTGTTGTTCAAGTTAGGATAACTACTGCATAAAAAATAAAAATAAAATTTCTTGCCCATAGTTTTCAATAACCAATCACGTCAAAGAATGATGCTTGTCTAGGCGGTTGTATCCTTACGCACACAGACACTCATAACATTGACAGACTCTTGCATTCACGACGTACATGTCATCTATTCTAGTGTATACTTATGAAGGGAATTTTAAAAAATAAAGTAAAATTCTGGAATCTCTCGTGGCAAAACTGGAATCATGGCACCAGGGCCGGATTTAGATGAAAAGAGGCCCTAGGCTATTCCACTTATGAGGCCTTTTCACCTCCCATTTTTAAGTTTGTAAATTACATGAGAGATAATAAAATACATCATTACTGTGATATATATCAATATGTTAAATGAAACATGTTGTTATTGGTACTAACCTTTATAAAAAAAATGTGACACGGATAATAAATAAAAAAAAGTCGAGAACACTTATTTGGACATTTATTCTCAGCACCATATATAGTACTTGTAACAATAACTAATCAAACATAACATACAACATTGCCCCTTCCTATGTCCATAGTGCCCCCAGTGCATCCTTCCTCACCTCACCCCCCCCTTCCAATGCCTGCCTGCTCCCATCCCCCTTCCATTGAACACCCCCCACCCCCGATGCCAGTCTGGGCCGCCCTGTCCTGACGGATCCACGTTTTGCCTCTCTCCCCGTGGGGCTGGGCTTTGCACAGCTGTTTCCGGACTGACGTCTTTCCCGCCCCGATCCTCCTCCCAGGGCGAGAAAAAGAAAGGGAGAAGCCGAGTCGGTGCCCCGTTGCGGCCGGAGCTGGTTCCGATCCCGAAGCGTAGAATTTCTCCTTATTTTCAGTTCAGTGTTTTAGTGTTCACTGTTTTTAGAATAGTGTAATTTTAATTTTGCTAACAATTTGAATGTAGGCCCCTCTTGATCTTGAGGCCCTAGGCTGAAGCATAGTTAGCCTATAGGAAAATCCGGCCCTGCATTGCACACAGTTTGAGAGACACTGCTTTAGTGTACCATGAGTTACAGGTGATTGCTATTTTTAAGACACCCTGCATTCAGTTGTAAGGGTTAAAAAGGTTGTGTCCTTTCCAGCAACAAACCTGATTCTCACTATACTGTATTTAATATATTTATCCTCCATTATGAATCCTTCCCCAGAAGGCCCAAAAACATGTAAATATTTAAGAAATACGTTTTTATTCTATTTTTTAAATCAGTTGTGTGATGCAGGAGAACCTGTGGTTTCATAAGAACATAAGCAATGCCTCTGCTGGGTCAGACCTGAGGTCCATCGTGCCCAGCAGTCCGCTCACACGGCGGCCCAACAGGTCCAGGACCTGTACAGTAATCCTCTATCTATACCCCTCTATCCCCTTTTCCAGCAGGAAATTGTCCAATCCTTTCTTGAACCCCAGTACCGTACTCTGCCCTATTACGCTCTCTGGAAGCGCATTCCAGGTGTCCACCACACGTTGGGTAAAGAAGAACTTCCTAGCATTCGTTTTGAAGGTGAAAGCACAAGGAGATAATTTAAGAGAAGTCTATGACCATCAGAGTAGCCATTTTCAGAGTGCAGAGGCATTAAGGATGGCTGCAAGATAGGATGATGGACATTCTTCATGACCGTTATTACCAGCACTCCAAAATGGAACGGGATACAACTTTAAACATATTAGACCAAAGCTATCATTATTATGTGAAATAAGGACCAGGCAGCAGAGAAGCGCATTAGATTGACTGGGTTTTTCCCAGACCTGGTAATTAGCTTTAGCTGTCTGAGAATCTGCTCTGCCCCTTTCTTTTCCTTGGGAAAATGACATCATGTATATCCTAGCAACCCTAATTCCATGTTTCAGACTTTTTCTACGTCTCAGAGCTGCATAATTAATTTTTATTTTTTTGCAGTTAGTAAGACAGTCCCACTGCCCGATCTTAAGCAGTGATTGTGAATTTTTAGAATCATGTGACCTGTCCAGAGGTAAGGATATTATGGAATATAATTTACTTGCCCAAGATACAGTTTATACGTATGGAGGGACATGATAATAAAAAAAAAGTCTAAGTCCATTTTGGGCCTAGGATGCTAGTCGCCCAAAGTTGGCAAGTCCATTCTCAAAAAAATACATATTTTTTGAAAATCGGCTACTTATATGTCCAGCCATTTGATCGTCCAGACCGCTAAGTCATCTGTCTTTATACCACATTCTTGGCCAAAAATTCATCCAAGTACCAAACGCCCAGAACAAGACTTTCTAGAAGTGGGAGGGGCCAGCAAAATGATGAACTAGCCACCCAGACATGGCAAAAGAATAGTGAGGCACCTTACAGGGCACTGCTGTGAATTTCACAAAAAGGGTACCACATAAACATCTCAACACATTTCCCTTGCAGGTCATAGTGAGTCCCCCGAAACCCACTGTACCCACCTGTCTACAACCCCAATAGCCCTTATGGCTGCAGGTGGTACCTATATGGCAGTAGAGTGGGATTTGGGAGGGTTTTGGTGGGCTCACAGTTTCCACCATGAATGCAGTGGTTAGAGTGGCTTATGGGCCTGGGTCCTTCTCTTTATGGTTCACTAGCCCACACCCCAGACTACTTAAGCCACTTCTGTGCAGCTCTACTAGGCTTTCTTATGCCAGGTGCTGATGTTCTGGAGGCAGGTATATACATTTTTATTCCAATTTTTATGGCGGTGTGAGGGGGTCAGTGATCACTGGGGGAATGTGTGGGGGTCTGTACTTTATCTCTGCAGTGGTTATCTGGTCACTTTGGATACCTTCTGGACATTTAGACCTGTTTTTATATCGCCTAAGTCACAACATATAAGTTCCGTCTAAGCAGTCTTGTCAAACTTTCGATTATCCCTGCAGTACAACTAAGTCTATGTCAGCTCACATCCCTCCCAAATCCCGCACTCACCACTACTCCTAAAACGCCCCTTTGAGCTCTGTGCGTACAGCGAAATTCAGAGGCCTAAAAAGTCTCTGGATATGTCCAAAAACCGCCTTCGATTATTGGCACTTGGACGACCTGTCTTTTAGGTCGTCTAAGTACTGACTTAGGCCTGTATATAGATGTATTTTTCTTTCAATTATGAACCTCATAATGTAAATCCTGGACATGGCCAGGCTCTTCTAAATTGTAGATCGCATTGAACTCCTGGGGCATATTAGCATAATGTAATGCAATGTAATTGTTGTACTGCAAAAGCAGTCTGAAAGCCTCACCACTTTTCCTGTTTCCCTTGAAGCTTACTCCTCAGTAAATCTGTCCATATTTCCAAATTTGAGTGTTGGTGATACCTGGGGTGGAGGGGGGAAGAAGGAGGTATCTCCAAGTCCATTGACACTAACTCCTGCTTATAGCTGCCACTGTAACTGCTTTTCTAGCTCATATTTCTATGAAGCGACTATAGGCTTTCCTTCTAAATTTTAGCTGGCACATCCCAGAAGTAAGCTCACACAAAGATATGTGTAGTTTCCTCCTGTCTTAGCTAAGGGCAAAACAGTGGCATGGAAAGTAACCTGTTGGTTAGAGCAGAGGTCTCCAAAGTACAGCCCACAGGCCGGATCTGATTTTATCCGGCCCATGGAAGAATTGTGTAGAAATGCGCCAATGAATATACGCGTGGAGGATGGAAACGATCAACTTTTATAAATTTTTGAACTCTGATCAGTTTCTAAATTTGAAGAAATTTGCTTGTAAATTTATCTCCATTTTTGGAACAACGTATCTTTGCCAACAAACTTTGTACCATATGAAATATATCAAGTCAAACTACAGGGCAAATTTATCTGATGAACATTTGAAGTCGCTACTTGTAATTAACGTTTCAAAATTTGAACTTCAGTTTAATATGATTTTAAAAACACAAAAACAGTTCCATCGTTCACATTAATGGTTTTATTATAATTTGTGATGAAAATATGAGAATTTCCTGGTGGTGTTCCTCATCATTAATATACGATAATTTAATCTCACATACTCTGTAATTAGTTTATAAAATTTTCAGCTTTCAATAAAACTCATATATCTAGAGTTATTTATCTTCTTTTTCTTTCTACTACGGCCCGCTGAAAAGTGCTGAAGTACCCAATATGGCCCTTGTGGCAAAAAGTTTGGAGACCCCTGGGTTAGAGCAATGGACTAAGAACTGAGAAATCTAAGTTCACATCTACAGCCACCTACAGTTCCCTTAGGCCAGGAGTGTCAAAGTCCCTCCTCGAGGGCCACAATCCAGGATTTCCCCAATGAATATGCATGAGATCTATTTTGGTCTCCTCGCCTTCTGTTCCAAGGTTAATGCCTCTGATGATGGAATCCCCTAACAATAATAGTTTTCTGTTTTTGGCCTTTTTATTTGTGCTTAGGGTGCGCTTGCTCTCTTGAGTTACCTTCATTGGTTCCAGTCCAACCTCCCTTCTGTTTTCTTGAGTATCGCAGTGCACTAGTGGAGCGAAGGAATTCTGTAGAGGTAATATTTGTGAAGGTGGATGTTTCTGTGTTACATGTCGCAGTCTTCCTGAGCCTATTGTGACCCATTTATTCCTGGGCTGTTTTATTCTTTGAGGTAGAGGTGGTAAGTTGGTATGATTTTGTGGAGTGATGAAAGCTGCTTTAATTGTATTCAATTCCTGTTTAAGTTTGCAGAGCTCCTCCTTAATACTAGCAAGTTGAAGACAGATAGGGCAAGCCTTAAGCCTCCAAATAGTCTTGGAATTAAAGCACCACAGTGATTGCATAGAATAAAGGTCATCTTGATTGGTTGTGAAGTGACTTGATTTGAGTAGTCCTGATTATTTGGGTCTCTATATATGAAAAGTGATCCCTGGGTTGGTGGGACTATAAGTCTTACCCTTATTACTATGAAGGGAAAGGGAAAGAGGAAATACGATTTAACAAAGGAAAGACAAGGGTTTATTTTTTGTGTGCTTTTTTGTTGTTTTTTTTAAAGTAAGAAACAGGGAGGAGAAGAGAAATTAAGCAGATATAATGCTGAAAACCAGTGAAAAGAGCAGAATATGAAATGCAGAGCAACTTAGCTTATTGAAGTTCACAGGGCAGCCTTGTTCACAGCATTGTCCCAAAGATAATGCAGTTAACCTTAGAAGTAAAACAGAGCCCCTCCCTTCTCCACCTAATCTGCAAACACAATGGCTAAAAACTAGTAAGTCAGAAATATAGGCTTTATACCACCTAAAACACAGTATTTTAAACAAAAATGCAGATTCTATAACAAATCAGTGGCTACCCTAAAACACAGGATTTTCCCTACTTTAGTCACCCTGAGCCACAGGCACCAGGATTTAATTAGAGTTAATAAAGTCTTACCCTTATTCCTATGAAGAGGAAGAGGAAATAAGATTTAACAGAGGAAAGAGAAGGGTTTATTTTTTTTGTGCTTTTATGGGGTTTTTTTTAAAGTAAAAAACAGGGAGAGAAGAGAAATTAAGCAGATATAATGCTGAAAACCAGTGAAAAGAGCAGAATATGAAATGTTGAGCAACTTATCTTTTTGAAGTTCACAGGGCAGCCTTGTTCACAGATACACAAATACTTCTGTTCTGTGTTCACAGAAGAAAATCCTGGAGAAGGACCGAGATTGTCTAACAAAGTTACATGAGAAAATGGAGTAGATTCTGCGCCATTCACGGAGGAGGGTGTTTATGAGCAACTTGAAAAACTGAAGGTGGACAAAGCGATGGGACCAGACGGGATCTATCCCAGGATACTAAGGGAGCTCAAAGAGTTTCTGGCGAGTCCTATTAAAGACTTGTTCAACAAATCTCTGGAGATGGGAGTGATTCCTGGGGATTGGAGGAGAGCGGATGTGGTCCCTATTCATAAAAGTGGTCACAGGGATGAAGCAGGAAACTACAGGCCGGTGAGCCTCACTTCAGTTGTTGGAAAAATAATGGAAGTTTTGCTGAAAGAAAGGATAGTGTACTTCCTTGAATCTAATGGGTTACAGGATCCGAGGCAACATGGCTTTACAAAAGATAAATCGTGCCAAACGAACCTGATTTAATTTTTTGACTGGGTGACCAGAGAGCTGGATCGAGGACATATGCTAGATGTAATTTACTTGGATTTCAGCAAAGCTTTCGATACAGTTCCTCATAGGAGGCTGTTGAACAAACTTGAAGGGCTGAAGTTAGGACCCAAAGTGGGGAACTGGGTCAGAAACGGCTGTCGGACAGACACCAGAGGGTGGTGGTTAATAGAAGTCGCTCGAAGGAAGGAAAGGTGAGTAGTGGAGTCCCTCAGGGATCGGTGCTGAGGCCAATCCTGTTCAATATGTTTGTGAGTGACATTGCTGAAGGGTTAGAAGGAAAGGTGTGCCTTTTTGCAGATGATACCAAGATTTGTAACAGAGTAGACACCGAAGAGGGAGTGGAAAATATGAAAAAGGATCTGCAAAAGTTAGAGGAATGGTTTAATGCCTGGCAACTAAAATTCAATGCAAAGAAATGCAGAGTAATGCATTTGGGGATTAATAATAGGAAGGAACCGTATATGCTGGGAGGAGAGAAGCTGATATGCACGGACGGGGAGAGGGACCTTGGGGTGATAGTGTCCGAAGATCTAAAGGTGAAAAAACAGTGTGATAAGGCAGTGGCTTCTGCCAGAAGGATGCTGGGCTGTATAAAGAGAGGCGTAGTCAGTAGAAGGAAGGTGTTGATGCCTCTGTACAGGTCATTGGTAAGGCCCCACTTGGAGTATTGTGTTCAATTTTGGAGATCGTATCTGGCGAAGGACGTAAGAAGACTTGAGGCGGTCCAGAGGAGGGCGACAAAAATGATAGGAGGCTTGCGCCAGAAGACGTATGAGGAGAGACTGGAAGCCCTGAATATGTATACCCTAGAGGAAAGGAGAGACAGGGGAGATATGATTCAGACGTTCAAATACTTGAAGGGTATTAACGTAGAACAAAATCTTTTTCAGAGAAAGGAAAATGGTAAAACCAGAGGACATAATTTGAGGTTGAGGGGGTGGTAGATTTAAAGGCAATGTTAGTAGGTGCTGAGCGGCATAAGCATACAGCTTGCTCAGCATACTCCTTTCTTGCTGGGGTTTTTGGGTATGGATTGGGTCTCATGGTGTGGGTTTGGGATGGGGTGGGGGTTTGGGCTTTGGAGTGGGTGGGGATTGGGGGGATTCTTTGGTTGGGGTGAAAATGTGTTTGATGGTACGTTTGGTGTTCGCGACCTTGTTGTTTTGTCGTGCTGTATTGTATATTTACTGCTGGTGTGCCAATAAAACATGATTTATACTAAAGGCAATGTTAGGAAATTCTACTTTACGGAGAGGGTAGTGGATGCCTGGAATGCGCTCCCGAGAGAGGTGGTGGAGAGTAAAACTGTGACCGAGTTCAAAGAAGCGTGGGATGAACACAAAGGATTTAGAATCAGAAAATAATATTAAATATTGAACTAGGCCAGTTACTGGGCAGACTTGCACGGTCTGTGTCTGTGTATGGCCGTTTGGTGGAGGATGGGCTGGGGAGGGCTTCAATGGCTGGGAGGGTGTAGATGGGCTGGAGTAAGTCTTAACAGAGATTTCGGCAGTTGGAACCCAAGCACAGTACAGGGTAAAGCTTTGGATTCTTGCCCAGAAATAGCTAAGAAGAAAAAATTAAAAAATTTAAACTGAATCAGGTTGGGCATACTGGATGGACCATTTGGGTCTTTATCTGCCGTCATCTACTATGTTACTATGTTATATCTATTAGCATACAATGAAAGCAGTGCATGCAAATTGATCTTATGCATATTCATTAGGGAAATCCTGAAAACCCGACTGGATTATGGCCCTCGAGGAGGGACTTTGACACCCCTGCCTTAGGCAATTCACATTATCCCCATGTGCCCTAGAATATATGGTCCTTGAAGGCAAGAATTCATTATTCCCAGATGTAATGGCCTGAGCAGTGTCTCACTTTATGGCCCAAAGTAATGAATGAAGAAACAGTCTGAAAGCATCACCCAAGGTTGAGGGCTTCTTAGTAAAGATAAATGACTGTACATCAAAATCTCTCCTTGCTTATGACTTTGACTTGATTATCTGGAGTTGTTAATTCACCATTTTACATTTCCACAAAGCATATTAAGGACAGAGAAAAAGTGTTTTTGGATTACTAATTCCCTAGAGCAATGTTTTTCAACCTTTTTACACCGTGGACCGGCAGAAATAAAAGAATTATTTTGTGGACCGGCAAACTACTAGAACTAAAATTTTAAAAAACCCTTTTCGCCCTATCTCCGCGAGCTCGGTCACCTCAGTAACTATAGAAAAATAGACAAATATAGTGCAAAATATAGACAGCAGATATAAATTCTCAAAACTAATACGTTTTGATCACTAAATTGAAAATAAAATCATTTTTCCTACCTTTGCTGTCTGGTGATTGATTTCATGAGTCTCTGGTTGCGTTTCCTTTTATCTGTGTATCCTTTCTTTCATTTCTTTCTTTCTGCACTCAGGCCCAAGAATTGTCCCTTTCTATTCCCTCCCTCTTTCCTTCCTATGTCCTTAGTGCCCCCAGTGCCCCTTTCCATGTCCTTAGTGCCCCCAGTGCCTCATTCCCATGTCCTTAGTGCCCCCAGTGCCCCCTTTCCATGTCCTTAGTGCCCCCAGTGCCTCATTCCCATGTCCTTAGTGCTACCAGTGCTTCCTTCCCATGTCTTTAGTGCCCCCAGTGCCTTCTTCCCATGTCTTTAGTGCCCCCAGTGCCTCCTTCCCATGTCCTTAGTGCCCCCAGTGCATCCTTCCCATGTCTTTAGTGCCCCAGTGCCTCCTTCCCATGTCCTTAGTGCCCCTTCCTGTCTTTAGTGCCCCCCAGTGCCTCATTCCCATGTCCTTAGTGCCCCCAGTGCCTCATTCCCATGTCCTTAGTGCCCCCAGTGCTTCCTTCCCATGTCTTTAGTGCCCCCAGTGCCTTCTTCCCATGTCTTTAGTGCCCCTAGTGCCTCCTTCCCATGTCCTTAGTGCACCTTCCTATGTCTTTAGTGCCCCCTTCCCATGTCCTTAGTGCCCCTTCCTGTCTTTAGTGCCCCCAGTGCCTCCTTCCCATGTCTTTAGTGCCCCTAGTGCATCCTTCCCATGTCCTTAGTGCCCCTCCTGTCTTTAGTGTCCCCAGTGCCTCCTTCGCATGTCCTTTGGGCCCCTTCCTATCTTTAGTGCCTTCTTCCCATGTCTTTAGTGCCCCTTCCTGTCTTTAGTGCTCCCAGTGCCTCCTTCCTATGTCCCGCTCACTGCCTTCCACACTTTGTTAACCCCCACCCCCGAAGCCAGTCTGCCTGCCTGTCTACCTCTCTCCCTCCCTCCCTGGCCAAAGCTAGCCTGTTTGCCGCCTACCTCCTTCCTTCCCTACAGATGGTTTGCGCATGCATCAGGATCGCACACTAACGATCCATGCCAGCAGAAGGGGGCGCTCCTCTGATCGCCCCCATTTGAACATTACTGGCTCAAGAATCCATCAGACCTGCCCGGATCGGTCACGATTGGGCAGGTTAGTGAATCTAACCCTTTGTTTCCTCTTCACTTCCCCTCCCCCCCCCCCCCCCCCGAAAGTAAAAAGTAAAATATACAGAGTGTAACCTACACAACGGAGAAGTCATTAATATATCACACCTATCACGTGTGCATTCATTGGGGTTTACTTCAAACCAAGTTGCATTTAATTTAATGTAATTTAAAATAGTATTTATAACCCACCTTTCTGGACAATCAATCTATGCAAACTAACTCAAAGGAAAAATTTACAGTAGTCAATATGAATTGCCAATGAATGTTTTTCTTTCTTTTTTCAGTCTGAAAATCAAATTTCCATTATACAAGATTCCAAAGTGTTAATCCCAAGAGAAGATATTCTGGAACAATTTATGATAATTAGACCACAAGAAGAAAGGAACCATGAATTATAAAGCAGAGGAGAATGGATGAATAAAAGTTATAGTTAAAAGGACAACAAAGTTGCCTCCAACACATAAGACTCAGCGCTCTAAAAGCCATCCCATTAGAGTTTTCCTGGATTCAGGAAGAGTTCAGAGAGAACACTATTTTCAAGAATACAAAATTCAATCTAGAAAACAATGTCATAGTAACAAGATTTAAAAAAGACCCTTAAGAATCCTCTCTAGTGGCTAGTGCTTTTATAAAATTGCTGAAAATTATCCCCAACCAGTGGCGTAGTAAGGGGGGGAGGTCTGCCCCAGGCACCGTCTTAGTGGGGATGCCGGCACCTCTCCTCCTCTCCAACTCCTTGAGTGTGCATGTTCCCTTCCCTCTGACACCTCAGACACCAAACACCCCCCACTTTCTAATCTCCCCAACCCCTCCCACAAAATCCTGGTAATCAAGTGGGCTGGAGGTGGTGGATCAGATCCCCCCAGCTTGAGAACCCTCCACCCCTGACACTGCCCCCTCCCCATGCAATAGGCATGGCCTAAGACTCCAATTGGCCCAATCAGAGTCCTAGGCCATGTCCATTCCATCCCAGGAAGCACCAGGAAGGAGGCCTAAGACCCTGATTGGACCAGGTGCCTAAGACCCCTCCTATGGGAGTGGCCTTAGGCACCTGAGCCAATCAGGGCCCTATGCCTCTCCCCCGTGCATTCCAGGATGCACTGGGAAGGGGAAGGCCTGCCATTGTGAAGAGCATCCTTCCAGCTGGCCATACTACAAAAGGTACAGGGGGGTCAGGGCTTGGGTTCAGGAGAATTGGCAGTTGAGGGGTCATGAGTTCAGTGGGTGGTTGAGGGTTTCAGAGTGGGGGCTTCAGGGTATCAGCGGTTGGGGTAGGTCACGCAGGCAGGAAGGAATGGAAATCCTTCCTGCCTATCGCGGTTGGGGGGATCCCCTGCCGCAGCCGCTCAGCTGATCACGGCAGGGGTATTCTCCTCTCCCATTTGCCGGCTCAGCTAATTGAGGATAACTTCCCCTGCTGCGATCAGCTTATATCTCCTGTGGCCTAACTTTAGGATCCCCAAGCAGCACAGATAGGCAGCTGAAATGTAGGCCAGGATTTTCCAGGCCTACATTTCAGCCGCCTATCTTGCTGCAAATCGCGGCTAGGTATCTGCTTTAGCCTGCCTAACACCACTTCCAGCATTGGACATGCTTACTTTGGCGTTCCGCGGCCTAAAGCAGCTAGCTAGCTAGCTGCGATGCCAGCTGTCTTTTATTTTGACATTGGTAGGCACTTCAATGCTGCCATTGTTTGTTTCTGACGAGGTTTTTCAATTAACTTAGGTATTGGCAGGGCACCTACCGACGCCTCAGTTTAGACACTGGTTATAGAATTTCCCTGTTAGTGCATTTGCACCCTGTTACCATGATGTAGTTAATGGACTCCCATAGTTCTCTGTCTGCACACCTCTTATATCTGTTTTTCCAAGTACACTGTGGAGCGTGACCATGAAATGGCTCTTCCCAGTGGTGTAGTAAGGGAGGGTGGGGGAGGGGCAGTCCACCCGACGCACAATCTTGGTGAGGATGCAGGCACCCGTCCTCCTCTCCACCCCCTCCTGTTCCTTCCCTGTCCCCCCCCCACTACCGTGCACGCACGCCCTTCCCTCATACCTCTTTAATGTTCGCAGCACAAGCAGCAACCGCAACCTGCTGCTCGTGCCTGTGTGGGCTCTTCCTCTGATGTCACTTCCTCCCTGGACCCACACCTAGGAAGTGACATCAGAGGAAGAGCTAACGCTGGCACGAGCAGCAGGTTGGGAGTTGCTGCTCACGCTGGGAATGTTAATGAGGTATGGGGGAAAGGAAGGGGTGCATGTGCAATAGATGGGGTGGGGAATGAACGGATGGGGTGGGTGAGGGGCACCTCTCACCCTCACTACACCACTGGCTCTTCCATGTGCTGCATAGCTTGTATTTCCACTCTTGTCTGAGGTACAGTCCCTTTGCAGAGGAGGTCGCTCTGAGGAAAGGGATGTTTCCAGTGGTATGCCACAAGGTTCGGTTCTTAAGCCTGTTCTTTTTAACATTTTTGTATGCAATATTGCTAAAGGGCTGTCGGGTAAGATATGCCTCTTTGTGGATGATACCAACATCTGCAATAGAGTAGACACCCCTGATGGTATGGATAACATGACATGACGAAGGATGTAGTGAAGCCTGAGGAATGGTCTGAAATATGGCAACTAAGATTTAATTCTAAGAAATGCAAGGTCATGCATTTTGGCTGCAAAAAGCTGAGGGAATGGTACAGTGTAGGGGGTGAAGAACTTTTGTGAATGAAAAAGGAGCGTGACTTGGGTGTGACAGTGTGTCATAATCTTAAGGTGAACCACACTATCCACTTAAATACATGCGCTGTCGCCCAAATGTTAATATACTAGCATAGGATAATTAGAGACTAACAGGGGTCTCAAGTGCTCACAGCCAGAAGTTCGAGATATTTTACAAAGCTACTGGCTGTAACTGTGAGCTATCATTGGTCCCGTTTCTCGTCTCTATGCCTATGCTTTATGCATTTATCTTATTTTATTTATATTGACACTTATGTTCCTATTAATATATTGTTGCTTATATCCTATGCTAGTATATTAACATTTGGGCGACAGCGCATGTATTTAAGTGGATAGTGTGGTTCACAATATTGAAGTCAAGGATAATCTTAAGGTGGCCAAACAGGTTGAAAAAGTGACAGCAAAAGCTGGAAGGATGCTAGGGTGTATAGGAAGAGGTATGGCCAGTAGGAAAAAGATGGTATTGATGCCCCTGTATAAGACTCTGGTGAGACCTCATTTACAATATTGTGTACAATTCTGGAGGCCACACCTTCAAAAAGATATAAATAGGATTGAGTAGATCCAGAGGAAGGTTACTAAAATGGTTGATGGTCTACATCATAAGGCGTATGGGGACAGACATAAAAATCTCAAAATGTGTGCTTTGGAGGAAAAGCAGGAGAGGGAAGATATGATAGAGATGTTTAAATTAAATAGGTATAAGATATGTCACCAGCCAGTGGTAAAGAGCGTACCCAAAGGAGAGAACTATTAAACTGAAAATTGTGGAAAAAAAAGCCTCAACACTGGAAACTTTGACAGCAATCAAAACTGATGATAAGCTGATCAACATTTACGGTACTTCTCATCGGCATAAAAAACTCCACATAGTAATGAAAGTTACTCTCAAATTGGGCCAAAGCCCACCATTGTGCACATGGCAAAAAGGAAGAAGTACTTCTACTTAGCTGTACGACGTGGAATCAGCAATGGCTTCTTTTTAGCATAGCCGCGATGTTCCGTCCACATCCAGGGATGTCAAATGAAGCTCTCCATACAGCCGTGCCCTTTACCACTGGCTGGTGACATATCTTATACCTATTTAATTGTAATTTGTTACCATATATTACTATTAGAGACATTTAAATGCCTAAGTGGCATAAATACACATGAGGTGAGTCTCTTTCAGTTGAAAGGAAAGTCCAGAGTAAGAGGGCATGAGATGAAGTTAAGAGGTGATAAGCTCAGGAGTAATCTAAGGAAATACGTTTTTTTACAGAAAGGGGATAATATTTGAAATACCGCTTTTTCTGTGTGGTTTACACAATCAAATTGGGTTACATATTTTTTGACAGGTACTTGAGGCAATGAAGTGTTGAGTGACTTGCCCAGAGTTAAAAGGAGCTGCAGTGGGAATGGAACTCACAACCTCAGGGTGCCGAGGCACCTGCTCTACTAGGGTTACCATATGGTTCCAGAAAAAGGAGGACAGATTGCGACATCCAGGTTTTACTTCCATTGAAAGCAATGGAAGTAAAACCTGGATGTCTCAATCCATCCTCCTTTTTCTGGAGCCATATGGTAGCCCTACTCTAACCTCTAGGCCACTCCTAGTGTGGTTGATGCGTGGAATAGTCTCCTGGTAGAGATGGTGGAAACAAAGACTGTGTCTGAATTCAAGAAAGCGTGGGACAGACACATGTGATCTCTTAGGGAGAGGAGGTGATAGTGGATGCTGTGGATGAGCTATTTGGCCTCTATCTCCCTCATGTTTCTAAAATATAACACTATATAATCAGATTTAACAGTACTGAACACGTCACTGTTTTTGTTGTCTGAACACATGGGGAGGGGTATCATTAAAGGGGGAAAGTTAAAGTGACATTTCTGAATATCATGCTCACCTCCCACTGCCTTTTTCTAAATAATTTAAGACATACAAGAAAAAGTCCCCATGGCTTTCCGTGCATAAAATTCCCCTTCAGCCACTTTCATCCACTCAATAGAGCTACTACTACTACTATTTATCATTTCTAAAGCACTGAAACAGATATGTAGTGCTGTACATGTGCATTTAATATGTAACAGTAAGTCCCCTCTCAGACGAGCTTACAATCAGTCCCTGCTCAGAAGAGCTTACAATCTAGACAGACAAACAATACATATATGGGTTGAGGAGTTTGCCACAGGGAGAATAGTAATATGGGCATAGGTATCTTATAAGGAGTGGGAGTTAGGAGTCAAAAACAGCCTCAAAAAAGTAAGCTTTTAGCTTGGATTTGAATACTGCTAGTGATGGAGCCTGACGTAATGACTCAGGCAATCTGTTCCAGGCATACGGTACAGCAAGACAGAAGGGACGGAGTCTGGAGCTGGAAGTGGAGAAGAAAGGTACAGATAGGAACATAAGAACATAAGAAATGCCTCTACTGGGTCAGACCTGAGGTCCATCGTGCCCAGCAGTCCGCTCACGCGGTGGCCCAACAGGTCTAGGACCTGTGCAGTAATCCTCTATCTGTTCCCCTCTATCCCCTTTTCCAGCAGGAAATTGTCCAATTCCCTCTTGAACCCCAGTACCGTACTCTGCCCTATTACGCCCTCTGGAAGCGCATTCCAGGTGTCCACCACACGCTGGGTAAAGAAGAACTTCCTAGCATTCGTTTTGAATCTGTCCCCTTTCAACTTTTCCGAATGTCCTCTTGTTCTTTTATTATTTGAAAGTTTGAAGAATCTGTCCCTCTCTACTCTCTCTATGCTCTTCATGATCTTGTAAGTCTCTATCATATCCCCTCTAATTCTTCTCTTCTCCAGGGAAAAGAGTCCCAGTTTTTCCAATCTCTCAGCGTATGAAAGATTTTCCATCCCTTTTATCAGACGCGTCGCTCTCCTCTGAACCCTCTCGAGTATCGCCATATGCTTCTTAAGGTATGGCGACCAATATTGGACGCAGTACTCCAAAGGGATGCTCGGTTGCGTTCATACATTCATTTTAGAAATCAACTTTATTTGTGAGGTTCCTAGAAAATTAAAAAGTGTCTATGATTTCTTGTTTTTGTAAACCATATTGATCCATGAGGTTTTGCGATCTAGAAATGAAATGTAATCTAACTTACCCAATAAATGGAGCTTGAGGGAGGGAGCATAGGGGGAGATAAGTGAAGAGAGATATTGCGTGGTTGCCAAGTGAATGCACTTGTAGGTCAGTAAGAGGTGTTTGAACTGTATTTGGAAATGGATGGGGAGCCAATGAAGTGATTTGAGGAGAAGGGTAACATAAGAATAGCCTTACTGGGTCAGACCAATGGTCAATCAAGCCCAGTAGCCTGTTCTCACGGTGGCCAATCCAGGTCACTAATACCTGGCCAAAACCCAAGGAGTAGCAACATTCCATGCTACCGATCCAGGGCAAGCAGAGCCTTCTCCCATGTCTTAATAACAGACTATGGACTTTTCCTCCAGGTAATGTGAGTATGGTGGCTCTCACGGAATATAACTCATGCAGCAGAATTACCATTATATCATTTATACCATATAAATGATGAAATCATGGTTGCAATGAAGATACAAATTTAAAACATATACCATATTGATAGCATCAGTCAACAAATCCTTTTATGTGGAAGCAAAATCTGGGCTTTCCACAAGATGGACAGAATGTAATACAAAACCTGTATTTCCAGTTCTGTGCTTTGTGTTATACAGAAGAGTTCATATCTCCTATTTGCTTTCACCATTCTCCCTAAAAAAAGAATGACTTGCGCCTGAATTCATGAAGAAAGTACAAATGAGCAGACTCAGATAGGGGGGGGAGCCTGGGTGCTCCAAATGGTCTTTTTGTCTGTCAACATTGTCAATGAGGATTTCATAGCAGTCAAGCTGAAAGTTCCTTTTTCAGTCTTCAAACCTATGTGCGCCGTAAGCAGGATCTTCAGAATATCAGCTGCAAATCCACTATGTACTCCGGGTAAGATGCAAACTTCTGGACTGGAGGCAGCAGTTATGTTCTGACTTCTGGCAACTGGGAAAATCCAGGTTTCTTCCACTTCTGACTGGAAGCCAAGCAAGAGGTCATGATCAGTTCGGAATTCCAGTGGGAGGTACCAGACAGAAACATAGTAAATGTGACAGCAGACAAAAACCAAATGGCCCATCTAGTCTGCCCATCCGCAGCATTCACTATCTCCTCCTCTCTCTAAGAGATCCCACGTGCCTGACCCATGCTTTCTTGAATTCAGACACAGTCTTTTTCTCCACCACCTCTACCGGGAGACTATTCCACACATCCATCACTCTTTCCTTAAGGAAATATTTCATTAGATTATTCCTGAGCCTATAACCTCTTAACTTCAGTCACAGTAAATGACTTGCCCAGAGTCACAAGGAGCTGCAGCAGGAATTGAAACCAGTTCCCCAAGATCTCCGCTCCATTAACCATTAGGTACTCCACCCATACACTATACAATTTTTCAAGAGTCGACAAAACAAGCCATCAAATGCTATGTGCTTTGTATTTAAAAGATTTACTTTTCAGTTGTTTTACTTTAAAACATCTTCTACTGCTACTACTTATCACTTATATAGCCCTGAAAGGTGTACACAGTGCTGTACATTTTGACATTTATAGATAATCCCTGCTCGGAAGAGCTTACAATCTAATTTGGACAGACAGACACACATAGGGTTGTTGATGAAGGTGAAAGGAGTTAGGAGTTGAAAGCACTCTCAAAGAGGCAGGCTTTTAACTGGGCTTTGAACACTGCCAGAGACAGAGCCCGCCTAGGGATTCGGGCAGCTCGTTCCAAGCATATGGCGCAGCAAGGCAGAAATGATGGTATCTGGAGTTCATAGTTGAAGAGAAGGGCACAGATAGGAAGGACTTACCAGCTGAAAGGAGCTCACGTGGGGGATCATAGGGGAGATAAATGAAGAGAGATAGTGAGGGGCAGCAATATCTCTGACAGCAGAATAGTTTGTAGCAGTGCATTACTAGCCTCACACACACACACACATGATCTGATTGGTCAGTACAAAGTATGATCTCACACAGTATGGACCAATAAGATAGCTGCAGGGGGAGTGATGGAACACGCTGGACAACCTGTTTATTCCCACCACAGCTACAAAAAGGGGAGGGGGAGAAAAATTACAAGGACTGAGGACAGGATGCACAAAGCTCCGGCAACCCAGTAGAAAACATCAGGTTGAGAGTGATTTTGATTTGAAAGGCTATGCTTACCACCTAAGGAATCTCAGCCAATCAGGGACTTAGGCCCTTCCCCATGCATCCCATGATGCACAAGGAATGGGCAGGCCCTCCATTTTGGAAAGACGGGCCTGCCGCAGGAGCGACTGGGCATCCCTCCTTCTGTCTTCTTCACCTAAAAGGTACTGGGGTGGTTTGGGGAGTGAGGGGGGAGCCGGGGGCATCCCTCTTGCTGATTTTTTTTTCAACATTCAGGGTGTGTGGAAAGGGAGGCAGTTTGAGGCATGGGGGGATAGATGGCGGCAGGAGGAAGTGAGCATCCCTCCTACCTCTCTTTATTTTTGTTCTGGGGGTCATCGAGGGGTATTGGGGGGGCAGCTTGACTTTTTTTATGGGACAGATATTGTGCATGTGTAACACACACACAACTTCTGTGCCATCAAAAAAAAGGTCTTCCTTCCCCGAACAGCTGAGTGGCAGAAGGTTGCGTTGGGGCTTCGCCTGCCACTCAGCTGTTCAGGCTTCCCCTGCCGGCTCTGTGCATGTGTGAAAGTCAGTGTCTAAATGATCGAATGTGATTACGGTTGCCCTCCGCAAAACTCATTTGCATAGAAAGCCATTTGAACATCAATCAGCATTTAGAAATCGGCCCAAAAATTGGCCCACAATGACTTGCACAGTCTTAACGACCGTTTTTAGTACATCTAGCTCTAATGCAATTGGTAGAAGCCCCCAAGATGCCTTTTGTGCATCAGAGGCTGAGCTGCCATGCAAGTAAGACTGGCTACAGCCAGTCTTGCAACTGAGCATCAGGGCCTGAGTGCAAGTTGACAGAGGGCCGGATGCACAAAAATCGTCGGTAAAATCCTGTAGGTCGCTGTGGGGGCCTATTAATTGTCCTATTTGAAAATGGCAATTGATGTTCAAAAAATTTCACATTCAAATGA
Organism: Geotrypetes seraphini; assembly: GCF_902459505.1. Classification (NCBI taxonomy): domain Eukaryota; kingdom Metazoa; phylum Chordata; class Amphibia; order Gymnophiona; family Dermophiidae; genus Geotrypetes; species Geotrypetes seraphini. The sequence goes on along the minus strand of NC_047091.1, from coordinate 140,411,333 downwards.
GTTTCCCATAGTTTCACCATAATCCCATCCTATCAGTTGTCAGAGAAAGCAACTGACATATGTGCAGAGCTGGCAGGAGACGCCCCAAACAGCTGACCAGCAGAGGAAACCCTGAAGCAGCTTCCTGCTACTCAGCTGTTTAGGGCAGGAAGAGTACTTACTTTTTTAATGGGCACAGATTTGTTTGTGTTTACACTTGTACAACATCTGTGCCTATTAAAAAAAAAGCCATGCCAGAACCCCCTACCCGACGGCCCACATCCCCCAAACTTAAAAAAAAAAAAATTAGCGGGAGAGAAGCCAACTCCCTCCTGCCTCGGCCAACTGAAACCTTCACACCCCCAACACTCCCACCTTTAAATTAAAGAGCGGCAGGAGGGATACCCATTCCCTCCTGCCACTAGGGCCCCATGAACCCCCAATACCCCACCCCAAACCCTTGATCTACCCCCTCACAATCCCATACCTGTTATTTATTTATTCAATTTTTTTTTGCCCATCATCCCAAAGGAGCCCAGAACGGGTTACAAAGTACATCCATAATAATCGAGACAGGACAGAGATGACATAATTTACATAAATTACAATATAGACATGACAATAAAACATATGCACTAAGTAGCATCCGGTGAGATTAGATGCCATAGGTGTGTTGACTGAGTGGCATTTCTGGGTGCATGACTTTAAAGCATTGGGTTTGTAAAGAGGAAGGTTTTCATGGCCTTTCTGAGGTTCCAAAGTCCATCAAGTGATCTAACAGATGGTGGGATGGTGTGCCAAAGTCTGGGTATGAAATGTGAGTAGGAGTGTTTGTGGGCTCTTTCAGTTTTGAGGGAGCGGTCAGGAGGTATGGTCAATCGTTTTTCTCCTTGGGACCTCAGTGGTCACTTTGGGAAGTAGATTTGTAGTTTAGTTTTCATGTAGTACAGAATCGTTTCATGGAAGCTTTTGAAAGCGAGGACCAGGGCCTTGAAAGTGCAGCATTTTTGAATGGGCAGCCAGTGCATGGAAGCTAATGCATAGGTGCCTAGATTTTTCAGAAGGCGGATTGCAGAATTTTGTACCCTTTGGAGGCGGGAGAGACTTTTGGTAGGTAAGCCCACTAGTAGAGTGTTATAATAGATGACAATCCAGCAGGAGAGATGCCAACTCCCTCCTGCTGCTTGGGCCCCCGTGAACCCCTGACACCCCTCAAGCCCCTGACACCCTACCCCAAATCCTAATACCCAGGTGGTATTAGGTAGGTGATAACCCAGGCGGAGGGATGCCCACTCCCTCCCGCCAACAGGCCTGCCTCTTCAAAATGGTGGGCATTCCCCTTCCTGGTGCATCCTGGGATGCACTGGGAGGGGCCTAGGAATCTGATTGGCCCAGCTGCCTAAGGCCTCTCCCATAAGAGAGGCACCGGGGCCAATCAGGCCAATTCCCGGTGTATCCTGGGATGCGTTCAGTGGGGTCTAAGACTCTATGCCCATTTTTTAAAAAAAAGTTACTGTCCAGCACTTTTTCTTAACACTACCAGCACCTCCAGCCCATTCGGAGATTTCAGAGCATTATACAAGTAGCGCTTCATTTTGTGCTTCATGTGGGCATCGATCAGAGTGCTCATGTTAATACTGATGAGCTTGATGTAATGTATTTATATACAATTATCGAAGGCTGCTACAAACCATGGAAAAGACCACGATTTCCTGTTTTGTGCATTGATAGATGGATAGATGCAATACTTCATTGCTTAACCTGTTAAAACAGGTTTAGCGATAATCAAACATACAGTGAGTTTTGTGCATCCAGCTCAGAGACCCAGATGCTCTAAAATCACAGTTTAAATCCTGTGGTGCTGGTAAATTGTCCGATTTAAAAACAGTGATGTTCAAACTACTTCACATGCAAATGAGTTTCAGAGAGATCAACTGTAATCCCATCCGATCAATCATTACGTTACATTACATTACATTAGTGATTTCTATTCTGCCAATGCCTTGTGGTTCAAGGTTACCAAAGTTACCAAAGTTACCAAGAATTACATTAAAGTATGAAGGAATAGCATAAGCAAAGTCAGATATTTACTTAAGAAGTACCAAATGGAATAGCATAAGCGATGTCATAATATTTACTTAAGAAGTACCAAGGAGTTGTCGAGATCTTAGGTGATAGATGTTGGGTAAATTAGCAGCATTTTAGACTTTGTTGGGTAGTTAGAAGCGCATTGGGGTGTATTAAGGGTATTGAGAGGGTTGTAGGGGATAGGGTAGGGATTGGTTGTGCTAGATGGGTTTTATGTATTTTTTTGAAGAGTAGGGTTTTAATATCTTTCTTGAAGGTTTTGTAGTCTGTGGTCAATGGATAAAGCAACTGGCACATGCACAGAATAGCTACTTTGACTTAATTTTGGATTGTTAAAGGCTGGCGCTTCATTTTCTGCTTCATCTATGCAGGGTCAGATTGCTCATTTTAATATCGATGAGCTCATTGTAATCCATTTACATACGATTATCGTAGGCTGCTGCAAACCACAGAAAAGACCGCGGTTAGCCATTTGGGGCATCTGTAGCTGAAATACTTCAACACCAAACCAGTTAAAACTGGTTTAATATCAATCGTTAAGGGCAAGGTGAGTTTTGAGCATATGGGCCAGAGTCTCTAGGAAGACAAAGCTCTTTCCCCTCTTATTCTATCTTTTTTTTGGGGGGGGGAATTGAAATAGACATCAAGGATAACAAAAACAATTCTTCTGTCTGTTAAAATCCAACTGAGACTGTCACTCACAGAGGTATAAATTGCAGCTGTGCCAGTGTGTCATCACACCAGCAGAGAAAATCTTTTTTTTTTCTCCTCTAAGAAAACATATGTAATAAGGTGACTGGAAGCTACAGAGAGCGCCAATGAAATCTATGAGCTGCTGATTTAAGAGGAGTCCCTGCTTCTCCCAGCCCAGGGCAGAGGTGATTGTACCTCGGGCAATTAACTAGCCAGCAAGGAAAAGTGAATCCTGCAGGCACTGATGGATTGCAAGCAGGAGGTGGAACACTTACAATAACACAGGAAAGTGGTAGCACAGACTTCACGCTACATATTTGACTTTCTTCCTTATTCTGTTGAAGATATGTACTGTATACATGTTTAAATTTAATACCTCAGGAAAACACAAAATATAGATAGAAAGAAACCTTAACTCTATAATATCTCCTACTGGTGCAGACATAACCACAGGCTGAAACCTAAATTAAACAATCTTTTTATGCAGACTCTGCTTGTCCAGATAAAGGAAAATATTGCTCTTTTACTCCCAAGAGACTTCTAGAAAGTGTCAAGGGGCAGTAAGATCCATCCAGCCTGTTTGCTTTTAGAGAATATTCAGAATGAATATGCATGATATAGATTTACATATTTGGAGACCTAGAGCATACAAAAATATTTCTATTCATCATGGATATCCTCTAACTAGAACTTCTGATTTTAGGTTTTAGTCGATAGACAAACATCTACAATGCAAAAAAACTTAAAACTGATGTTTATTGAGTAAACACGGAAAACTCCATGCCTCGGAACTCTCTGACCCCTCCCCTGACTTGCCTTATACTGTACCTTCTACTCAGATTTTGTGTTTTTTCTGCACTGTTTCTTAAGTGGCGCTGTTTTTTATAAATATATACCTAAATTCACAATACATAAACACCTTAGAACTGAAGTCCTGCCTATAATCAGACTGGGGGGAAAGCTCCAGGCCCAAATGAGTAGAATTTTTCCCACTGAAGATAATGAAATCCCAGTAGCCCCTGCAGCATGAGGAGAGATGGCCCAAGCAAAATGGGGACCAGCTCTCGTCATTCCTGGCTTACCTCCTCCATTCTGCAGGCTCCTTCCAAAAATGCCACCTGGGTGCTCTTAATGTGAACTTCTACAAGTGATGGTCATAAAGGACAGCTTGATCCAGTCCTTTACATCTTTCCCTTTATGCACTTATAGCCCTGCTTTTTAAGAATAGCTAAAATTAAATGCCTAAAACCAGGACTGGATTAGCTTCCTTGTCAGGTCACTGTAATTAAACTATGCATCGTGTCAAATTGTGAGATTTATTTTTAATGCAACAAATATTTCGGGCATTTGTTTACAGTGCAATTGAATATTCATGGGGCGTGTGTGGCACAGTGGTTAGAGCTATAACCTCAGCACCCTGAGGTTGTGGGTTCAAATCCCACACCGCTCCTTGTGACCCTGGGCAAGTCACTTAATCCCCCATTGCTCCAGGTACATTAGATAGAGTATGAGCCCACCAGGACAGATAGGTAAAAATGCTTGAGTACCTGAATGTAAAACCACTTAGGCTATAAGTGATATATAAATAAAAAATAAAATACTTGTCATCCCATAGTAATCGATGCCAGTGCGAGCAACAGGTTGGAGATGCTGCTCGTTGCTGCCAGCAAAGAAGTCAAAGGTATGGGGAGGGGGGAGGTGCATTCAGCAGGGAAGGAGCAGAGGGGGTGAGTGCAGCAAGGAAGAGTGTGAGGGGTTGCATGGCTCAATGATGCCAGGTGCCTCCTTCCCTCACTACACCACTGGGGGAAGCCTAATAGTTAGACCAGCAGGCTAGGAGGTGGAAGGCCTAGGTTCAAATCCCATAGCAGCTCTTTGTGTGTTTAGGCAAGTCACTTAACCATCGATGCCTTGGAAGAAGACAATGGTAAACCATTCCTGTATCATGCCAAGAAAACTACAAAGGGGTCACTCATTGTGTGGTCACCAGGAGTCAGTTCTGACTAGGGTTATCAGACATCCGGATGTACCCAGACATCTCTTCTTTTTAGAGGATTGTCCAGCCGTCCGAATGGCTTTTCAAAACCCGGCACTTTGTCGGGGGTTTTGAAAAGCATTGAGATTGGGGCTGCTTCTGGAGGACATCTGCGCATGCGACGTGGTGATGTCACACACACGTGTGTAAAGAAGTCAAAGAAACCCATCCACTGCATCACATCCATGCAGGCGCAGATGCCCTCAGACGTGGCCCTGAAGATTCAAGACTTTTGTGGGGCTGGGGTTGGGGGCAGAGTAAGGCAGGGCTGTAGGTGGAACAGGGTAGATGGGGGCGGGGCCAAGAGCGGAATAGGGCGGGCCACACATCATCTTTTTTTTTTTTAAGCAAAATCTGGTAACCCTAGCTCTGACTCAAGAGCAGATCTGGATCTGCTAAGGCAATAGGCCCATGCGGAGGAGGAAGGGGAAAGGAACTTTCCGTATCTAGGCCTAGAGAGAGCAGGGAATGCAAAATCAATTCTAGCAGCTGCAATGGAATCTCAGTTTCCTGAGAAGGGCACATACATCTTTAGGAAATCATTTCCATCCTTTTTATCCCATGGGGTGCTTCTGTGCTTTCCAATCTATCAGAACAGCAACAAAATCTGAGCTGTACATGGTGAAGCCTTGTTCCTAGGATTCCTGGAGGACAGGAATCTCATAGCCCTAAATCACATGGAACAATCTGCTTTTTCCCTTTTCTCCATTGTACTGCTGCAGATATAGTGTCGATGCTGTGAGAGCACCATCCCCAGTGGGTGTGAGTGACTAATGTGTTCATTACTAACCAATTCAGACTGGAACAGCAGACGAAGCAGGAGGGAGAAATCATTTGTCCTGCAGCTGCTGCTAACCTTCCTGTAGGGGTGGCTTCATAAATTGGTACAATATCCTTTTAAAAATATCAGCATAGCCTGTGCGGAAGTTTAACAGAGTATAAAAAAAAAATATGTATTTGTCAGGGCTGGAAAACAAAAGGTAAGGCTCAGTGGAATGTGCACACATTTGATGGAGGTGGAATTGAATTTACTGCTGCCCAGGAATGCCAAGAGGCTGGCTTCCTTAATACCTAAAGCTCATTAAGGGGTTATTTTATAGCAAGACATACATGCCAATGTCCCCAAAAGGCACCCATTTTAAGCCTGCCACTCTTATGTTATTTTCCTTCACAGACTTACATCTGCCCTGCCCCAAGGTATAGAAGTTCTCTATCCGCCAGATTCTATATAGATAGGGTTACCAGATGTCTGAGAAAACCCAGGCATGTCCTCTTTTTAGAGGACTGTCCGGGTGCCCAGAGGGATTTCCAAAACCCGCCAGTGTATCCTGATTTTAGAAGGTCCTAAAACTCTTGGCCGCATCTGGAGGGCCTCTGAAAATGTGCGGACATCGATGCGATGATGTCACATGTATGTACATGACATCCTCACGTCAACATCCCCGTATGCACAGAGGCCCTATAGACAGTGGCCCCGAGCTTGGAGAACGAGACACAAGGTTCATGTGGGGACGGGGTTGAGGTGGAGTGGGCCAGGGATGGAGCCGGCTGGGGCTAAGGGTGGAACGGGGCAAGGCTGGGGGGGGGGCGGAACGAGACAGATGTCATCTATTTGTAGATCACCCAAAACTGGTCATGGATCCGCACACAAACTAGTAAATAAGCAATTAATCAATAATCAGTGTTAATTGAAAGTCCCTTGCATTTACGCAAAAATCTTCCCTGCCCCCTATTCTAGAGCATGTGCACCTAAATATTACCTCGGTTCCAAGGAAAATGATGGAAGCACTTATAAAAGACAACATCGATGAACATTTTGAAAGAAACAAACTTCTGACAACCAGCCAACATGGTTTCTGCAAGGGGAGATCGTGCCTAACTAACTTATTGCACTTCTTCGAAGGAATTAACAAACGGATGGACAGAGGTGACCCCCATAGACATCATATATCTAGACTTCCAAAAAGCCTTTGACAAAGTACCTCACGAACGCCTACTTCGGAAACTGAAGAACCATGGGTGGAAGGAGACGTACATAGAAGGATCAGAAACTGGTTGGCAGGTAGGAAACAGAGGGTGGGAGTAAAGGGCCACTACTCGGATTGGAGGAGGGTCACGAGTGGTGTCCCGCAGGGCTCGGTGCATGGGCCGCTGCTATTTAATATATTCATAAATGATCTAGAAACAGGGACGAAGTGTAAGATAATAAAATTTGCGGACGACACCAAACTATTTAGTGGAGCTCGGACTAAAGAGGACTGCAAAGAATTGCAAAGGGACTTGAACAAACTAGGGGAATGGGCGACGAGATGGCAGATGAAGTTCAACGTTGGGAAATGTAAAGTATTACATGTGGGAAACAGAAACCCGAGGTACAACTATACGATGGGAGGGATGTTATTGAATGAGAGTACCCAGGAAAGGGACTTGGGGGTAATGGTGGACATGACAATGAAGCCGACGGTACAGTGCGCAGCGGCCGCTAAGAAGGCAAATAGAATGCTAGGCATAATCAAGAAGGGTATTACAACCAGAACGAAAGAAGTTATCCTGCCGTTGTATCGGGCGATGGTGCGTCCGCATCTGGAGTACTGCGTCCAATATTGGTTGCCATACCTTAAGAAGGATATGGTGTTACTCGAGAGAGTTCAGAGGAGAGCGACACCTCTGATAAAAGGGATGGAAAACCTTTCATACGCTGAGAGATTGGAGAAACTGGGTCTCTTTTCCCTGGAGAAGAGGAGACTTAGAGGGGATATGATAGAGACTTACAAGATCATGAAAGGCATAGAGAGAGTACAGAGGGACAGATTCTTCAAACTTTCGAATAATAAAAGAACAAGACGGCACTCGGAAAAGTTGAAAGGGGACAGATTCAAAACGAATGCTAGGAAGTTCTTCTTTACCCAACGTGTGGTGGACACCTGGAATGCACTTCCAGAGGACGTAATAGGGCAGAATACGGTACTGGGTTTCAAGAAAGGATTGGACAATTTCCTGCTGGAAAAGGGGATAGAGAGGTATAGATAGAGGATTACAGTTCAGGTCCTGGACCTGTTGGGCCGCCACATGTGCGGACTGCTGGGCACGATGGACTTCTGGTCTGACCCAGCGGAGGCGCTGCTTATGTTCTTATGTTCTTAAATTCAAAAGGGTGTATGGCCTTGGAAGTGAAACCCAGATGTCTCAATCCATCCTTCCTTTTCTGGAGCCATAACCCTAAGCAGGCATAAATGCCACACCAAGAGTTAGGCACAAGTGGTCTTATATCCCACCAAATCATCTGTAGTAAAGTGCGAGGCAGGTTGCAAAAATGATCACTGCAAAATAAACATTGCAACAGCAGTCAAGCAATAACAGTAATCAATATGACAATAGCAGATAAAGGTGCAATAGGAACAATGGTCGCCCATTTAATATAAAAAGGGAGAAAAGACCTCAGTGTCTAATAGGGGCTCTTTAAGCTTCCCATATAGAAAGGCTAGTTTTAAACAGAATTTAATCCTAGCAGACACATCCTTGGTCAGAAAAACTCCCAATTAGTAAGTGAACCTCTATTCTAATTTTCTAATAGTTTTATATATTTTCTTATAGTTTTATATATTTTTTTAAACTTTTCTTCAAACAACAATTGTCAAAAATAGAAGTCACTTATCTGAGCCCTTCGATATTCAGGTGTAGTCCTGGAGTAAAGCAAGCAGGAAAAACTGCTCTATGGAAAAAAGCTATCAGTCAAAACATTCTTCCAAAATATCCAACAGGGGCCCCTGTTTATATGGGAAGCTTAAAGAGCCCCTATTAGACACTGAGGTCTTTTCTCCCTTTTTGTAAAGAAAGGTGACTTTTTTGTCCTGTATTTTGGAGGGTGCAATTTTTTGTGATTTATTTTGGGCATCCTTTTCTTGATTTTTTGGATATTTTCGCCCATTTAATATGCCATTTATTTGATGATGTTTCTTTTCAATTGTATTTCCTCTGTTATTGTCAATGGCGCTGTTTTTATTTTTCAAACTACATCCACGGATCAAATTATAGATTATCTAACCCACATTCAAATGTATACAAATTCTCCAAATAGGGGGTCTAAAGGATAACTTCTAAATACCTGTGTTCAGCAATTTTTCTTCTGTACATAAAGTGCTTTAAATTCTCAATAATTTAAATTTTTGAGCTCATTTATTTTAAACATATAAACTATCACCTTAAGAATAGAACTAATCCCCATGATTAATAATGAGGTTGAAGTATCATAAATATGCATAATTCTCAGTAAAGAGACCTCTTATAACTTAGATGTTATTTCAAGTCTTCCTACCTTAAAATTTAATTATTAATTTACTTGAATATTTATTGACAAATTTATTTAAAAAGCTAACTAACTGATTGAGGAGTACAACTGGCACAATAGCAACAGTGTCCCCCGAAGAAGGCTTTATTAGCTGAAACGCTCTGAATGTAGTGGGAGCGTCGGGCAGTTCATGGTCCCCCAACGTTGGCTCTGGCTGGAAAGCCATTAAGATAAGTGTTGTTGCTCTTCTATAAAGTATATTTTAAAACAATGCATGATTAATGAAGTTAAATAAAATAAAATAAATAGTTGTACTCCCCAATCAGTTAGTTAGATTTTTTAATAAATTTGTCAATAAATATTCAAATAAATTAATAATTAAATTTTAAAGTAGGAAGGAGGTTTGTGAAGTAAATGATTACATCACATGCATTCAGAATGAAGACTTAAAATAACATTTAAGTTATATTACTTCCCCCACCCACCCCCCTTGGCGTAAGTTTATCTTGCTCACATAACAAACCGTGTTAAGGTTCTACGATAGAAGAGTTGGATTCTGCCAACAAATCTTTTTTTAGGCTATGTGTGATGAAAGGCAGGAAGAGCGGAAGCAGAAAGAGGCTGCAGTGTTTGAATGAATGAGCCTGCAGTAGATTAAAGCAGCAGTCGGATCGAGATGAGATTTTAACTGGTTTGGACGTTGCATGGATTCCTATCTCTGGGACCAGTACAGAAAGCTACAGTGGGCAGAAGCATGTGGTTTCCAAGTGGTATGCACGATGCCCGTAAGGGTTCGGTGCAGCAGTGAATTCACACGGTAGACTTGGATGCACGGCATATTAAAATGAATGGTAATGAGGCTATTACCGTGTTTCCTCAAAAATAAGACAATTGTCATATTAATTTTGGGTCCAAAAAATGCACTAGGGCTTATTTTCGGGGATGTCTTTTTTTTCATGTTCAATGATCATCCATCCCTTCCTCTCCTCCACCCCAGTTCTTCCTCTTTCCCTTCTCTCCCCCACATGTGCAACATCTTTCCTTCCCTCTCCCCCATCCCCTTATGCATTCCCTCTGCAGCATCTTTCTATCCCTCCCATCTCCCCGTGTAGCAGAACCCTTGAGCAGCATCTTTCTATCCCTCCCTCCCATCCCGCCTTCTGACCCTCCCACTGCGAGACTGACATACTTCCCTCCAAACAGCAGTGTTGGCAGCACTCTAAACAGACTACTTCGCAGCCTTCTCCCGCCGGAGCCTTTCCTGTTTAGAGTGCTGCCGATGCTGCTGTTTGGAGGGAGGTATGTCGGTCTCGCGGTGGGAGGGTTGGGGGAGTTCGGATGGGAGGGAGAGAAGGAAAGATGCTGCACAGGGCAATGGGTGGGAGGGTCAGCGGGGTTCGGCTGCGCGGTGCTGGGGGGAAGCGCTGCTGCTGGCGAATCCAGGGATGGAGTCGGGGAGTGTCAAGGACATTCGGGAGGGGATTCGGGGATTGATCCAACTAGGGCTTATTTTCGGGGAAACACAGTAGTTATAAAGGCTCAGGGTTCCCAAGTATGGAATGAGACATTGTAGAAAATGACACGGGGACAAAATTTGTCCCCATCCCCACCCTGTTCCCACAGGTTCTGTTCCCATCTCCGCCCCATTCCTATGACCTCTGACCCCCATCTCTGCAGTTTCTGTCCCCGTCCCATCTCTGCAGACTCTGTCCTCATTTGCACAAGCCTCAAACATTTATGATTTTATATTTAAATCTTTTTATTAAAGTACAAAAAGGGACAATATTCTGTACAACTGTTTATAAATCACAAATACAGCCTCCAATTCAATCTGGTTTTGATACAACCTTCCCGCAGATTCAATAGCCTGGGAAGGTAATCGGATTGTCTTTCAGGCACGGATGTAGAAGAGAACCTAAACTGTGTAGTGGATGAACAGGAAAATAAGTGTCTATTAAATGTTGGAAATGTTCCTTGATGCTAGCAATGATGGATGCATCTGTTGCAGTAACAGTAAGGTGCTTGAGCAACTGGGCACATGATGGAAGGCTATTGCAGACGGTAGGAGTCTGATCAGCAGACAAGACTCCTGTTGCCACATCAAAGGCAGACAAGATACAAACGATGTCATTTAACAGTAGTTTAAATCCAGAAGCAGCTTCTGCAGTTCTTTTTCATCACTAAATTCAATTGCCAATTGCCTAGGATGTGTTAAGTCTTTACATATTGCTACTAGTCTCGAGTTTTTAGAGAACGACATGGGGGCAAAGTTTGTCCCTGTGGGCTCTGCCTCATCCCCCACCCCATGTTTGCATTATTATGTTATATGCTTGTACTGTTAATTTTATTTAAAAATATAATTCAATTTAGCTCGTCTACTCTTATTTAGAAACATAGAAACATGACGGCAGATAAAGGCCAAATGCCCATCCACAGTAACCATTAGCTCTTTCTCTCTCTGAGAGATCCCACGTCCCTATCCCAGGCCCTCTAATTCAGACACAGTCTCTGTTTCCACCACCTCTTCCGTGAGACTGTTCCACCCTTTCTGTAAAAAAAGTATTTCCTCAGATTACTCCGGAGCCTATTACTTCTTTAATTTACATTTTTATTTTGTATTTTCTGTGTCACTCATCTTTAGCTTTTTCAGGTGTGTAATTAAATCTGAAGTACACAGGGGACTTTAACCCCCTCTTTTACAAAGCTGCGCAAGTGTTTTTAGTGCCGGCTGCTGCACTAACAGAAATTCTAAGCCAACAACGCTAACAGCGGCTAACAACGCTAGCACGGCTTTGTAAAGGAGGGAGGTAAAGTAGGTACAATGAGAGAAATTTACCGCTTGGTCTGAGGCATAGAAGACGTAGGTGAAAGGATTTAAGTGCCTGTTTTTTGGATTTAAATGTCTGTTTTTTCTTTTTTTTTTTTGAGTATAGCAAGAACATATGAATAGCCTTACTGGGTCAGACCAATGGTCCATCAAGCCCAATAGCCCGTTCTCACGGTGTCCAGTCCAGGTCACTAGTACCTGACCAAAACCCAAGGAATAGCAACATTCCAGAATCTCAAAGATAGCAACATTCTAGAACCCCCAAAGAGTTGCAACATTCCATGCTACCGATTCAGGGCAAGCAGAGGCTTCCCCATGTCTTAATAACAGACTTTTCCTCCAGGAACTTATCCAAACCTTTCATAAAACCAGCTACGCTATCCATTCTTACCACATCCTCTGGCAACGCGTTCCAGAGCTTAACTATTCTCTGAGTGGAAAAAAATTTCCTCCTATTGGTTTTAAAAGTATTTCCGTGTAGCTTCATCGAGTGTCCCCAAGTACCTGGAACTTTAAAGAAAACAGGAGGTAACAGCTGTGCACAGAAAAAAAAATTGTCCAAGCAGACAAAAATTGTGCATGAACTGGAGCATCATTTATGTGCAAAAATATTAGCCTTGCAAAACTTTTATGTGCAAGAAATTTTTTCAAGGCGATATACAGTATAGTTTTTTAAATGTTAAAATATCTTTCATTAAATCTTTATTGATTTTCAATTTAAATCCAAGTATTAGCTTGTACAGAAAGCAATAATAGTGAAAACATTAAATACTTTAAAGTTATAATCAAATTCATAATTCAAAGATAACAATATTAAACTACTTATGCTCAAGTCCTCATCTTTAGATCCAAGATTACTAAAAATATAGCGAAACATAAGAGAAAATAATAATATTTAACAAGATGCTGAAAGCTATAGCACTGAAACAAGGTCCCCCTACTTGAACAAATTATAGGGCTCAATGGTCTCTTCCATCCAGACGAGACATTGCCACAAAGGTTGTCAATTGAGATGTGTTCAAAGAACACATATTTAACAGTACGGTAACATACAATACATTTACACAGATATCTCAAATAAAAAGTCGCCCCCAAAGATATAACTCCAGGTTTCAAAAGAAGAAATTCATGGCGGCGCTTCTGCATCTCTCGTGAAAGATCTGGGAACATTTGTATTTTATTTCCAAGAAAAATTTTTTGTCTATTTTTAAAGTAAAGTTTTAACAACCACGTTTTATCAATTGGTAATGCTAGAGTTATACAGTGGTGCCTCACACAACGAACGCCTCGCACAGCGAACGCTGCACACAATGAACTTCATGTCTTGATTCATACAACGAACTTCGTTTCACACAACGAAGTCGCCCGAGCTGCCGATGTATTGCATCCTTCCGTGCAGGCACTGCAGGCAGTCGTTAGTCACTGCGCTTAACTGCCCTCTCTCACAGCCCTTTGCCTGGCTCCCTGTGCAGTGGCGGACCGTCGGCTCGCCTCCTTTTATGGAGGGGCCCGGCGCCTACTGCTGATGCGTTGGGGGGGCGGAGCTACTCTCGCCACTTCCCCGATGCTAGAAAAAAAAAAAAAAAAGAAAAGTTAAGTCCCAGTTTTTGCCGCTGAGACTCTGCCCTCTCTCACTGTATACAGTCGTCCTTTTAAGATAAACTCAATATTTTTTATATATCATGGCTTCTAAAAAAAGCAGAAAGGTGATTTCTGTTGAAATGAAACGGGAAATAATTAGAAGGAGTGAATGTGGGGTAAAACAGTGTGACCTCGTCAAAGAGTTTGGCCTCAGCAAGACCACCATTTTCACCATTTTGACAAATTTATCTTTTTTTATGTCATCTTAGCATATTTTATGCTGCAGAACGAATAATTTTTTTTAACATGTATTGTTATGGGAAAACGCGTTTCACATAACGAACTTTTCGCATAACAAACTTGCTCCTGGAACGAATTAAGTTCGTTGTGTGAGGCACCACTGTAATCAAAGTGGCTGACAATGCTAACTCCTTATCAGATGTCTCTAATATTTCTGAAATATTTAAGGGTTCTTGATCTGAGGATTTTTCTTTTTGTTGTTGATTACATCCTTAATCTGGAAGATAATAGATTCATGAAAATATCTCTAAAATTTCCGTCAAGTATCTCTTAAGCATATCTCTAGGTGTTACCATTTCAAGCCTAGGAAAATTAATTAACCTTAAATTATTACTACGTGAATTATTCTCAAAAGTTTCAATTTTTCTCCTTAAATTAATGTTATCTTTAATTAAGGACTCTTGAAGTTGTTTAGATGTAATAATTTCTTTTTAAATTTTCTGTATAGATGTATTTGAAGCGGTCATCTCCTTTTTCAAGTCCAGCAATTCTTTATTGTGTTCCTTAATTTTCCCCTCAATTTGTTGAAAGGTGGGAGTAATAACCTTTAGAATGGAATAACTATATCAAATTATATAATAAGTATTCAAAATCATATTGTGTTTTGGACTCATGTCCCCCAGAAATTATGAAAGCAGCTCTATTAGACTTTAAACTACCTTTGCTGAATTATTTAACCGTTAATCTAAAAAATGGAAAATTCCTCACTAACAATGGCCACATAATAATAACCCCAATTCCAAAAAAATAGCAAAGAATCTTCAGCACTAGTCACCAACTACAGACCAGTAGCATCAATTCCATTTATTGTAAAACTCATGGAAGGATTGGTACATACCCAATTAATGGAATATCTCAATCAATTCTCTCTCTTACATGAAACTCAATCTGGTTTTAGACCCTTGTTCAGCATCGAGACAGTAATTGCGGCTATCTTGGATAACTTACGCCTCCTGTTCAGTAAGGGACTTAACGCCCTGATCATGCAATTCGATATTCTCTGCGTTTGACTTAGTAGACCATGGGAAACTGCTACAATGCTTAGATGCAATTGGTATCAGAGAAGAGGTGCTAGACTGGTTTCGAGGTTTCCTGATGTCTCGCACCTATCAAGTAAGTTTCAATTACGACCTATCTGATACCTGGAGCAATCCATCTGGCGTGCCGCAAGGGTCACCACTATCCCCATTGCTTTTCAATGTCTACATGTCTTCATTAGGTGCGCAATTGTCCCTGCTGGGGTTAAAATTATTTAGCTATGCAGATGATTTCACGATCATTATCCCATTCACTAACTCTCTCTCGGAAGTCACTCCCAAAGCAACAGAAGTACTAAATTTGATGGAGCAATGGATGACAGAATTCAGACTAAAATTAACTCAGAAAAAACAAACTTTTTTGTTGCTTCGCCACACCCACTTGATACCAAAACATCACTATGCATCAATAAACTCAGTTATCCTATTCAATCTACTATGAAGATACTGGGTGTAACACTGGACCAGAGCCTAACTATGAAAGACCAGGTGGACTCCATTTTCAGAAAAGGTTTCTTCACTCTCTGGAAGCTTCGGTCCATTAGAGCATATTTTGATGTGTCATCATTCAGAATTCTGGTACTGTAACATCGCCTACTTGGCAATTTCCCTAAAGAATACACAGCGACTACAATTAGTGCAAAATACAGCGATCAGACTGATCCTCGGGTTGAAGAAGTTCGACCATGTTACACCTTCCTACCGACTTCTGCACTGGCTATCGATGGAGGCAAATGTGAAGTTCAAGTTTGGTTGTTTCTGTTACAAGGTACTATTCGGTCTAGCCCCTAAATACATAACTGACCTTTTCTGTTTCTCAGCCAACAGACAAGAGAAGCTCACACTTAAATTTTATTTCCCCACTAGTTAGAGGATGTAAATTTAAAAGACATCATCAACATCTCCTCTCACACCAGGCAGCATTATGGGGGTAAAGATCTAGAACAATTGCTTACGTCTACTACTTATGGGGAATATAGGAAACGCCTAAAAACATATCTGTTCCTAAAGAACTTAGGCAACTAACCTCATCCCACAATAACTGATCCCTAGAGTTGTTAATCACTAGTTTCTAACTTTGCTAATTCCACTCAACTTGTAGCATCTTTCTATCAATGTTAACCGGCAGAACATTGCTAAATCCATTAAAACTGTAACATCTTCTAATTATTGTAAACCGCATAGACCTTCACAGTCCTGCGGTATATAAACTGTTATATTATTATTATTATTACAAAGTCAGCCATTAAGTCCCAAATTGAATCCAAAGTCACTTCAGCGGGCTTAGTTAATATTGGAACTTGTATCAATGTAGAATGCTCACCATTCTGTAGATTTTCTTAGGAGCATGTCTTCTGAGTTCTTCCCTCCTGCAGAGATGATTCTGCCCCAGGAATCTCCACTGGGGCCCTTTGAGATTGAGTCCCAACTTCCAAGCTCTCCTGCAGGTCCACATTTGCCTCCGGAGAAGAGAATACCTTGGGTTTCGGGTTTTCCGCACCCCTGGGGGAGGGAGCTGGTAACCTGAGTCAGCGGGGGCGGAGCCCTAACATCGGGGCTGAGAGTGGTGTCGGGCCCAAGAGGTTCCACCGCAGATTCACCTCCCTGTGTCCTCTGCGGGCTGCCTTCCAATGATGCCGAGACCTCTTGCATTCGCCTCAGGAGTTCCTGAATGTTACCGAGACCGGGAACTCCGGGGCGCTGCGAGGCAGAAGCAGCGCTCCGGCCCCTTCTCTTTGGCATTGCGGTAAGTATTTAAACAGCTAGAAAATTATTTCAACAAAATCGCTTTCTTGACGCGAGCAGCTCAGCGCGTCCAGCTTAGAGCAGCCATCTTGTTTCGTGGAGATGTTAAAATATCTTTGTTGTCATTAAAGCCAAGGAACATCCAAAATCAAATAACACTGACACAAAGAACAGCCATAATTCAAACCAGATGGTAATAACCATTTAGCACCCAACCCCTCTCCCCAACCAACCCTCCTAAATTCCCACCCTCTACCCCCTCCAAACATAAAGTGTGTAATACTCCATAGGACAAGATAGAAGATTGTTTCCTATCCAAATTGTTTAAAAACACAGACCACATCCTCATAATGTCCTGAAAAAGGAGTTCCGTATCTTGATAAACTGCTTTTGTGCCACTGAGAGGCATTCCATGTGTAAGAATATTTGAGGAATAACATTCTGGTCGACATTCCGATTGGCCCAGGTGCCTAAGGCCCCTCCTATAGCCTGGGCCAATCAGAAGTTGGAGGGGAGTCTGGGTGGAGTCCTGGTGGGGGTGGGGATGTCCAGGTAGGGGTGGGAGCAAACTTTCAAGGGGTGGGGGGCTCCGGGGGGTGGTGAACTTTCAAGGGGTGGGTGCGAGCTTTCAGGGGTTTTGCGGGGTGTCGGCAGGAGGGATTGGACATCCTTCCTGCCAGGGAACATTGGGGGGGGGGGTTCACGGGGTGTCGGCAGGAGGATTGGGCATCCCTTCTGCCGCTGATCATTGGGGAGGGTTCAAGGGATTGCAGTAGGAGAGACTGGGTATCTCTCCTGCCAGGAAACATTCAGGGGGGTCACGGCGGCTTCGGGCAGGAAGGACTGGGCAACACTCCAGCCACGATTATTACGGGGGCAGAGGGACGGGTTGCCTGGGCCGCTGAACTGATCACGGCAACCATGATCAGCTCAATGGTCCAATCCACAACTTATACCTGTTTTGACTTGGTCTTAAAGTCAAAACATATAAGTTCCGTCCAGGCAACCTGTCAAACTTTTCGATTATGCCTGCCAGAAGACTAAGACACAATTCACACACACACACACACAGAAACATGATGGCAGATAAAGGCCAAATGGCCCATCCAGTCCTCCCATCCGCAGTAACCATTATTTCTTCCTCTCTCTAAGAGATCTCATGTGCCTATCTCACACTTTCTTGAATTCAGACAGTCTCTGTCTGCACTACCTCTTCTAGGAGACTGTTCCACGCATCTACCACCCTTTCTGTAAAAAAGTATTTCCTTAGATTAGTTCTGAGCCTCTCATCCTATGCCCTCTTATTCCAGAGCTTCCTTTCAAATGAGACTCTTGCGCATTTACACCAAGTAAGTATTTAAACGTCTCTATCATATCTCCCCTCTCCCACCTTTCCTCCAAAGTATACATATTGAGATCTCTATGTCTGTCCCCATATACCAGGGGTGTCAAAGTCCCTCCTCGAGGGCCACAACCCAGTCGGGTTTTCAGGATTTCCCCCATGAACATGCATGAGAGCTATTAGCATACAATGAAAGCAGTGCATGCAAATCGATCTCATGCATATTCATGGGGGAAATCCCGAAAACCCGACTGGATTGTGGCCCTCAAGGAGGGACTTTGACACCCCTGCCATACACCTTATGACGAAGACCATGCACCATTTTAGTAGCCTTCCTCTGGACCGACTCCATCCTTTTTATATCTTTTTGAAGATGTGGTCTCTAGAATTGTACACTATATTCTAAATGAGGGCTCACCAGAGTCTTATACAGGGGCAGCAATACCTCCTTTTTCCTACTGGCCATACCTCTCCCTATGCACCTTAGCATCCGTCTAGCTTCCGCCTTCACCTTTTCAAGTTTATTAGGTGTTTATATACCACCTATCAAGGTTATCTAAGCAGTTTTACAATCAGGTACTCAAGCCTTTTTCCCTATCTGGCTTTGGAGGACTGAGTGACTTGCCCAGGGTCACAAGGAGCAGCGTGGGGTTTGAACCCACAACCTGTTTGGCCACACATATAAACACACACTCAAAACTTCATACATCATTGGCGAAAGGCTGTTCATCACTAACCAATCATTAAGGCTCCCTGGCCCCACTAACCTCACTAAACCACCTTCCCTCTGCTATAGGTAACTACAGTTTCATAATTGCAATCTAAGCCACCCATATGATAACCCCTATAATTTAGAAAACTCCCACCCTTCCAAAAATATATACAGTATTTATTTATTTCATTTTCTATCCCGTTGTCCCCAAAGAGCTCAGAACGGGTTACAGGTTAAACATACATAATTTCAGTACAGGTTTACGATGCAAGTTTTTATCCTAATCTGACACATACAGTACTAGGGGGGGGTCTAATATTAATATACAGTTTACCGGTTACAATTTGCTAGTTATCTTTAGCATGCAAGGTTTTCAGTACACGTTTTATCCTAATTTGACACATAGTTTGCGTTAGATTTACCATCGTTACAGTGCAGTACAGTACAGTGGTTCTGGTGCCAATATACATTTCTTTGTAGTCCATTGGTCAAGGGCAGGGGTTTAGGCTTTTATTGCTTTTCTAAAGCTGAGGGGTCCTTCAAGGGATCTGAGCAGTCAATTCCAGTGGAAGGAGGACTGTCGGTTGGCGGTTTGCAATCGAAGGGGACATTTTGAGGTGTATTTCGTTCTGGGAGCAGGGTGGGGGGGGATGGACGACTGGTTCAGCACATACAGAGGAAGCTTAGCCGTCCCTTAGCCCAGCACCACGTTGTGTAAAGATCTGAACTCTAGCATCAGGCCCTCGAAGACAGAACGTTTAGCTATGGGCAGCCAGTGAGCTGACTATCCTCTATAATAAAACCCTAAGTGCACATGCGCACTTAGGAGGCCATGATCCCTGCCGCCGTGCTGTGTGTTTCCGTGGCCACATTCCATTTGCGGCGCTTGGGGCAGCTTGCGGCACGAGCGTGGGCTTGGGGCACGGTGGATTGAACGGCAGTTTGTCTGAGCAACAGTAGGAGTTTGTTGTACGGGTGCTGCGAAGTGTCCCATGCTGGTAATAAGTAGAGGGGAGAGGGGAAGGGGGCTGCTTTGAGGGGAGGGGTGTACTGGGGGGCAGACAGCAATCATGCTTTGCTCTGGGAGGGGGAAAACAGAAGGGGGCCACGGAGAGACAGGCAGACAGGCATGGTGCAACAGAGAAATACAGGGACAGGGGGAGGTAAAATGAAGGGAGAAGGGCTGCTGCTGGACAGGGGGACAGTGAAGGGGTGGTGGTGGACAGCCGAGGAAAGAGAGAGACATAAAGAAAGAAAGAAAGAAAGACAGACAGACAGCGGCTAAGGAGAGAGAGAAAGAAAGACACACACACATCTATTCTAGCGCCTGTTAATGTAATGGGCTTGAAGACTAGTAGATATATATATGTTTACAAAACAAATTGTATTATTTAAAAAATATGGTGCTGGATTCAGTGAATGGTATCCAAATTTAGGCACCCTGAATTGGGTGCCATGTATAGAAAAGCACTTAGCACCGGGATCCGCACCCAATTATGGGCGCAAGGATCTACCCCCAACTGAAACCTGGTGTAAATTCTTGCACCTAAATTAAACATGGATCTCCCTTGTTCTATAATAATGGACACAACTTAAGTGAATGCCCCTGACTAACCCATGGCCACGCCTCCTTTTCAGTTGCACACTAAAAAATTTATGTGCACATCTTTATGGAATAGTGCCTAGCAAGAGGAGTGGTGCCAGTTAGCGCCAATAATTGTTAGCTCCCAATCAAACATGCAAAAAAGTGCATAGAAAACGCCATCTCATTTCGTCGTTTGGAATGAGATGGTGTTTTCTGCGCACTTTTTGCATGTTTTATTGGGGACTTTGCATCTGCAGTCCTTAACTAGAAAGGCAAGGTTTAACCCCCATATTAATTATATAAGACTTTGATCTAGCAGATTTTTTTAAAAAAATATCTTTATTCATTTTGAAGCCAAATAACAAGTGCAACATATTATACAATCATATTACACTATAATAGCACTTGAATTCAATCAAAATTGTAATCTTTGACAAATCTAGCAGATATTAAGAAAAAAGGGGATACAGCCATCAGCTGACAACAACGATGCTGGATGCAAGCTTTGTTGGGTTAATAAAAGCGCTTGATGTCCGTCTTCTTTAGGCCTTATGTGCTTTTCATTGTGTAAATCAATTATATTGCATACGCAAATTGGGCAAGCACTCAAATTTGTATGTGTACATTTGAGCACCATTTATAAAATTTGGAGGATAATGTGCAAATATGTATTTTTATAGGGATGATTTTGAGATAAGCATGATTGTTGAATTTATCCAAAGGCAGCACAGTGTTTTCTACACCGTATCTTCTCGGATTTGGCTCGCAAATTTGGACTCCTGATGCAGGCAATTTAGCCGAAACACGGACTGTGTCGAGTCCTTGATCTACCATATGCTGTTACGAGTCTATGATTCGCTCTTTGTCTTCATGTTTGGTTGCTAATAAAGTTGGGTTTGAAGACAAGGCACACTCTGCTCTCTTCTATTGAATTTAATTATCAACATCTTGGGTCTAAAAGTTAATAAAGAGGGGGAGAGTACAAGGCTGAAGATTCACCTAGGGCAGCTAATACCTTTGCCAATATCACAGTCGCAATGTTTCTGATGTAAGAAAGATGGAGAATTACAGGCTTTGACGATTACATTAGTTTTCAGGGAAATGATATTAATTTGAATGGAGATATTCAATGAAGTCAGGTTGAACATATGCATTTAGACAGAGATGACTTGCATTAATTTATCACACAAGTGACATATCCATTTATACATATTTATTCTCTTTGGTGACAGCAATAAATCTGTCGATGCTATAGGCGCATTGATACAGAAAAAAAAGCTGCTGTTTATCGTGCCTGCCTTTGTATTTATTATGTATTAATTGTCTGACAATAGCAGTTGTATGGCTTTCTGATTATTTGGCATCCAACCACCCCAGAAAACGGAATCTCAATTATTCCATCCACTGGACTTTACTAAGAACATTCCTGTTGATGCTGACAATTCCTGGACAGGTGTCTTATACCTCACTAATGCAATTTGTTTTCTTCTGGTTCTCTGTATCAGAGATATCAAGTTACCTAGTTCCAGGCTGGAAATTTTGGGACAATCCTGGTTTTGATCTTACATCTCAAAGCAGTGTGGGATATATAGTTCCCGAGTCTAATTATTAAACTCAGTGCTTCAGGCCCATAAAGCACCAGAAATGGGTGGTGAGAAATTTATTTATTTATTGGTTTGCTAGCCCGTCCTCCACAGGAGCTCAAAATGGGTTAAAATTGTAAAGACATTAGACAACATAAGTGAACATTAGACAATACACAAGCTATTTGTCCAAGGCGACCTTCTACTTTAGGTATACACCATGACTTTGAGCAATTAGAGTCTTAAATCCGAGGTATATGTTGATTGGCAAACAAGATTGGTTTCACTGCTTTTTGAAAGGGTATTAAGCTAAAATTTAAGTCTAAATTTGGGATGATAAGTTCCTTAGGAATTCACCTCTCTGTGGAGTTATGACATCAGCTGTCACTATTAGTGTGGCCCAAAATCAATGAGATAGATTGGAAGTCTGTTCTGACAAACTAGGACAAGCTTATCCTGGCCCACAATCTGAACCAGTTTTGATGTAATCTAGATCTGGAGGCACTAGAACAGGGGTGTCCAATGTCGGTCCTCGAGGGCCGCAATCCAGTCGGGTTTTCAGGATTTCCCCAATGAATATGCATGAGATCTATGTGCATGCACTGCTTTCAATGCATATTCATTGGGGAAATCCTGAAAACCCGACTGGATTGCGGCCCTCGAGGACCGACATTGGACACCCCTGCACTAGAAGATAAGTCCAGCTTACCCCATGTTTCCCATCGCTGTTCTAGAGGTTCACCACACCACTCTTATTTCTAGGTTTCCTGTAAAAAATATGCTCATGGTATATCTATTTACGAGGTCTGACAATTAAGTTCACTATGGTCACCTTTGAAGTACAGTACTCCCCTTGGGAAGCTTTGTAGCAACACCAGCGTCTAGTCCACCCTTCAAAGATATTTTTGAACTCTTTTTTCAGAAATGCCCATCAGAGCCGTCATCGTATTTCCCTTGATGTCCTGAATGTCATCAAAATGTCCATTCTGTCCATTCTGTGCAGGGACAGCAGTTTCCTTAAGAAAAGCAGGATTAGAATTCCTTATACAGCACCATTCCCCCAGTCCAGTCATAGACACGATAATTACCTAGTCTGGGTTCTAAATAGCTAGGATAGATATGCATGAGATATGTTTGCATATGCTGAATCTCAACAGTAAGTAAATATCTCTCATACATATTTATTAGAGATGTCAGAGTGGTTAGGAGTATTTTCCGAGCAGGGTTGGAGATAAATGATTTTCAGAATGAAAAGGGGAGATACTAAAACCTGGACTGGCACAGCCACTTCTTCGTGACGAGGAGCAGACCAGTATAAGTGAACATTTCTCTGGAAGAGTCACTCTGAATGTTAATGAGGGTGCAGCCTCTTCTATCCCTGTTAATATCGGAAGACTTGAGAAGCGGAGAGGACAAACCTGTTTCCCAGTTTGCTTGGTGCTTTGTATGCAAGCTCAGATTTTGTGGAAGTGTGTGTAACCTACTGAAGTATATTAAAACTCTCTTGACTAACCCCAATTTATTGTAAATATTACAGCAAATCCATTGTAAACAGCAGCAAGAGGCCTTTGGGAGCCCATTAATCAAAATAAACTACTCTGGAAACGGCTTACGCTCGGCTTGTTTAAATAGCACCACCGATCCACAACACAGAGCTACGTTCAAACAATACGATTTATGGCCTTAGATGGCTGCACTCACAGCTGCATCAGAATTCCTTTGGGGTCTGCTACCATGTAGTTAATCAAAAGTCCAGTGCTATTCCTATCATTTACAGGATGCCAGCCAATTCGCCAATAATAAAGGAAATGCCTTAGCAAGACACATGACAAAGCAAAATCCCTACCTACTGAGCTTGGCAAGGCCAAGAAGGGTTTACCAGTGATTTTGAAGAGAAGGGATTTTCCCAGTTTGCCTGCGTAGAGAATACCGTGTAGAGAGGGGAAGGATAGTTTATGTTCTCCTAGGGCAAGCAGGATGAGTCAGCCACATATAGTCTATAGCAGTGTCTCTCAAGCTTTGCGAAGCCGCGACACACTAATCGTGGTGGCCGCGGCTCAAGAGCATCCGGAAGCACGTGGACGTCGACCTCATCATGTCGATGTCCATGCATGCGAGAAGGCCCTTTCTCCTAGGGAAAAATGCTTTGAGTACCCGAATAAATTCATGTAAACCATTCTGAGCTCCCTTGGGAGAACAGCATAGAAAACTGAATAAATAAAAGTTTCAGCCTCTGATAACCAGAGCTGGTATTGTGACATCATAATGCCTCATTCCACCAATGCCTAAGAGTCAACCTCATCAGTGATGTCACAATAGCTTAATTGTCCTACACTTGGTTCACTTGAACTACCGTACATTTTGATTTCTAGAGTAGCGCAGTGGTTAAAGCTGCTGCCTCAGCACCCTGAGGTTATGGGTTCAAACCCACACTGCTCTTTGTGACCCCAGGCAAGTCACTCAATCCCCCCATTGTCCCAGGTACATTAGATAGGATTGTGAGCCCGCAGGGACAGACAGAGAAAAATGCTCGAGTACCTGAATCAATTCATGTAAACTGTTCTGAGTTCCCTTGGGAGAACAGTATAGAAAATTAAATACAGTGGTGCCTCGCATAACGAACGCCTCGCACAGCGAACGCTGCGCACAACGAACTTCATGTCTTGCTTCCTACAACGAACTTCGTTTCACACAACGAAGTCGCCCGAGCTGCGCTTAACTGCCCTCTCTCCGCCTGGCTCCCTGTGCAGTGGCGGACCGTCGGCTCGCAGGGGCCCGGTGCCTACTGCTGATGCGTTGGGGGGGGCAGAGCTACTCTCGCCGCTTCCCCGATGCTAGGAAAAAAAAATGAACAGTTAAGTCCCAGTTTTTGCCGCTGAGACTCTGCCCTCTCTCACTGTAAAATTAGACTCTACTTAGTCTGTCTTTAAATTTAAAAAATGTGTGTTGTTTTAAAAAACAATTATGTTTTTAGATGTATCTAAATAAAAATAATAACAAAAAATTTATCTTTTTTTATGTCATCTTAGCATATTTTATGCTACAGAACGAATTATTTTTTTTAACATGTATTGTTATGGGAAAACGCGTTTCACATAACGAACTTTTCGCATAACAAACTTGCTCCTGGAACCAATTAAGTTTGTTGTGTGAGGCACCACTGTAAATAAATAACTAGGGGCAGGCATGTCAAACCAATGATGAACTGCTAGGGCAACAGCACATTTATCAGGGTTTGCCGCTTTATTCACAAGAAAAGATAAGTGTACAATTCCTAAATGTACAAGTATATGGATGTAGAAGGCAAGCATTTGTTTTTATTACTGAAAAATGTTTTGGTTTTTTTACACTTTAGGGAGTTATATATTTTTGCAAGGTTTAGAACAGAAAGTGAACCGCTGGTTTTTTGTAACAGTATGGGCGCCCCTGTGAACAGCTGATCTGTGATATTTACAAAATGTGGTGATCGTTATCATTTTTGTAATTTTGGTTTGACATTGCATATGTCTGTGGGATTTTTAAGTGAAACGATTCTATCATTTTCCTTCGGATAGTTTTTTTTGTACGTAATTTTTGATCAACTTCCCCTAATTGTCTTTTTGGGGTACACATTTATCGATGGCAGGGGCAGACTGACCATTGGGAACAATAGGGCAGTGCCTTAAGACCTGCAGCAGTAGGGGGCCCACTCTCCCATAGATTTCCTCTAATTTAATCACTTTTAATAGGTGGTTAGTGGTCTATGATCCATTGCCCAAGGTCTTAGATCACTCAGTCCCTGATCAATAGACCATACTAAAATATTTGTCCTCCCTATTCTCCCCATTACAATTACAATTAGCTAGGTAATTAACCAGATGTTTAATTTACAATGGGTAATAAATTCAACTCAGGCCACACAGAACTTCACCCCCTCCCCCCCCCCACCCCCCAGGCCACATGTTTGACACATCTGAATTCTGATTTCAACTATTAACTGATAAAACACCCAGAATGCAAAAAATTATATATTAGAACAGGAGTTTATTAGATAAACACCTGAAAAATACCAAGTCATTTTCCTAAATACGCTCACACCCCCTCCCTTGTGATACAAAGATGCATATTTAATTCTACTGGAAATCTGCACGAGTAATGTACCTATGGTTGCAAATATACCAGTGTGTAATTAAACTCTATAATTCATTGTCAAAGAATGTGGTGAAATCAGTTAGCTTAGCGGGATTTAAAAAACGCTTGGATAAGTTCGAAAAAGAGAAGTCCATAGGCCATTATTAATATGACTTGGGGAAATCCACTGCTTATTCCTAGGACTGGAGGAGGGTCACGAGTGGTGTTCCACAGGGGTCGGTACTCGGTCCTCTGCTGTTCAAAGTATTTATAAATGATCTAGAAACAGGGATGAAATGTGAAGTAATAAAATTTGCAGACGACACCAAACTATTTAATGGAGTTAGGACTATAGAGGACTGCGAAGATTTACAAAGGGCCTGAACAAACTAGGAGAGTGGGTGACAAGATGGCAGATGAAGTTTAATGCAGAGAATGCATGTGGGAAACAGAAACCCGAAGTACAGCTACATGATGGGAGGGCTGGTAATGGGTGAAAGTACCCAAGAAAAGGACTTGGGGGTAATAGTGGACAAGACAATGAAGCCATCGGCACAGTGCGCAGCGGCCTCTAAGAAGGCGAACAGGATGCTAGGTATTATCAAGAAAGGTATTACAACCAGAACGAAAGAAGTTATCCTGCCGTTGTATCGGGCAATGGTGCGCCCGCACCTGGAGTACTGCATCCAAAATTGGTCGCCGTACCTTAATAAGAATATGGCGATACTCGAGAGTGACACAATTGATAAAAGGTATGCAAAACCTTTCATATGCTGAAAGATTAGAGAAACTGGGGCTCTTTTCCCTGGAAAAGCGGAGACTTAGAGGGGACATGATAGAGACTTACAAGATCATGAAGGGCATAGAGAAAGTGGAGAGGGACAGATTCTTCAAACTTTTGAAAACTACAAGAACGAGAGGGCATTCAGAAAAATTGAGAGGGGACAGATTCAGAACCAATGCTAGGAAGTTCTTCTTCACCCAAAGGGTGGTGGACACCTGGAATGCGCTTCCAGAGGGTGTGATAGGACAGAGTACGGTATTGGGGTTCAAGAAGGGATTGGATGATTTTCTGAAGGAAAAGGGGATAGAAGAGTATAGATAGAGGATTACTATACAGGTCCTGGACCTGATAGGCCGCCGCGTGAGCGGACTGCTGGGCATGATGGACCTCTGGTCTGACCCAGCAGAGGTACTGCTTATGTTCTTATAAGCAGCATAGAATCTGTTTTACTACTTGGGAACTAGCTAGGTGCTTGGGACCTGGGTTGGCCACTGTTGGTAACATGATACTGGGCTTGATGGATCTTCAGTCTGTCCCAGTATGGCAATTCTTATGTTCTTAATATACACAGCATCAAAATTTACATGTTATAAACACTTAGGAACAGAAGCCCTTCCACTAACATGGACTCAGCTACAGCTGCTTTGTTGATATTTATTTAGAGGTAGTAAATGCATTTTACAGGCATGAAAGGTTCCCTCCGGCAACAGTCTAGGTGTCTTGTTTGTTTATTGTTTTGTTTCCTGACTATACAACCTTATATATTGCGTTTTATGTTATTATCATCTGCCTTGGGATTTTACAGAAAGGCATCTTAAATGTGGGAATAAATACATTTTGTGCTTATAGACTCCTTTATTTATCCCTAAGTAAATTAAAGTTGAACTTAGCACAGCGGCAAGGATGAAATACCCCCTGTGTGCCAGCAGAGGAATTTTTTTTAATGGCATTACAGCCAAGAGAAGAAAAACAGACTTTTTAATAAAGTTTTCTCTGAGATCCTGTTGGATCATAAGGATGCTGTGATAAATGGATACTTTTAGCCCAATCTGGATCCCAGCAGGAAACTGGTACTATAGAGAGCATCTACCTTGCTAGGCCCAGCAAGGGGTTGTAGTGCCGTGGGTGGAACGAGGAACGAATTGATTTATCACCAAATAGGAAAGGTAAAATCTATGGGCTAATATTCCAGTTAGAAAGTGCTGCTAACCAGATAAATATCAGATAATACTTGTAGCATAGCCTAGGGCAGGGGTAGGCAGTTCCGATCCTCGAGAGCCGGAGCCAGGTCAGGTTTTCAGGATATCCGCCATAAATATGCATGAGATAGATTTGCATCTCAGGGAAGCAGTGCATGCAAATCCATCTCATACATAGTCATTGTAGAGATCCTGAAAACCTGACCTGGCTCGGGCTCTTGAGGACCGGAATTGCCTACCCCTGGCCTAGGGTTACCAGAGGTCCGGATTTTCCCGGACATGTCCTCCTTTTGAGGACATGGCTGAGGATCCGGACGGCTCTTCAAAACCCGGCACTTTGTCCGGGTTTTGAAAAGCCTCCTCAAATTGCGTTGGGCATGCGCGGATTTCCTCCCTGCCCAACAACAGCAGTCAGTGGGGGGGGGGGGGGCTATGGCGGGACTGGGGGCAGGATTAGGGCATTACAGGGTGGGGATGGGTGGAACCGAGTGGGCCTGGGGGCGGGTCTAGGCGGGCTGGATTTTCCGATTGGAAAATCTGGCAAACCTAGCATAGCCAGGCAGCAGATTTTAAGCAGGCCTAAGTAGGAAATGGGTGATTCTATAAAAGATGCCTAAATTTAGCTGATCTAGGCACCAAACTTTATTATTCAGTTAGGTTTAATCAGCACTGATAACTGAAAGCACCAATAAAAAATAGCGTGCATATAATTTGCATGCCATTTGTGCTGAGCATAGCCTGGCAAACATAGGTTGCTCCCAACCCGGTGTCTTCCACCGAGTTGCCAGAACTTTGTGCATCCTGCCCTAGGCATACTACTTCCCCTTGGCAGATAGCGTAGCTGGTTTTAAGAAAGGTTTGGACAAGTTCCTGGAGGAAAAGTCCATAGTTATTGAGAAAGACAGGGGGGAAGCCTCTGCTTGTGCTGTATCGGTAGCATGGAATGTTGCTACACCTTGGGTTTTGGCCAGGTACTAGTGACCTGGATTTGCCACCATGAGAACGGGGTACTGGGCTTGATGGACCATTGGTCTGACCCAGTAAGGCTGTTCTTATGTTCTGCTCTTAATTTACTTCCCTTTGATGGCAACTTATCCCAAAAGTTGCTTTCTTGGCTTTATGAAATTAGTGTGGGCAGAACTAAATTTTCTGTTTCCTCCTCTACCATATTGTTCATTCCTTTCCCCAATCTTTTTATTTTTATTGCAATCCGCTGATTCCTTCTTTCCTCATGTTCTCCCACCCTATTTCATTTTTACTTTGTTTATTTTAAATTTTACATTTTTATTGTAAACTGCTTGGATATACCTTTGGTTTTATATTTGCGGTATATTAAATAAACTGAACTTGAACTACATGGCACCCAGAGTTGGGTGCTGAGAAAAGTGATCACCAAAGCACTGTTCTATAAACAGATTCCCCATTTGGGCTCCCTTGATAGCATACCACACAGTACCATGTTCGGCCTCCAGCTTGAGCGAAGGAGAGCAGAAGACGAGGTTTAGCCTCGGAATAAGGCAAACCGACAAAGAAGAGGCAAGAGAGATGTCTATACCAGCCACCAGTTATATTTGTTGAAACAACAATAATTGTCCAACAAAAAGTCCTGGATCAGCAACTCAGTGGAAAAATTCAGCAAAAATATCCATTCCTTCCTGCCTCAACCCCCCCCCCCCCCCAACACACAACCCTCCCCCACTCTCTCTGAGAATCTCATTAGAATCTCAGAGAGAGCAAGAACCAGAAGGCCTTGAGCATGCGCAGATGCTCAAGGCCCAGCCCAGCAGAGATCAGCGGCACACGGCAGGCTCTTCCAGCACCGGCACGTCCTGTCGGTTGGTGCTGCGTGCCGGTGCCAGATCGCGGTAAGGGTTTGGGTTTGGGCAGGCGGGCGATGCCGGTTCTCGGGGGTGGGGGGGCTCGCGGGCGGGAGGGGGCGATGCCGGTTCTCGGGGGTGGTGGCTCGCAAATCGAGTCAACGCTCAGTTTGCGAGGCACAATTTGCAAGAGTGTTTTGCTTATCTTGCAAAACACTCGCAAACCGTGTTACTCACAAACCAAGGTTTGACTATATACAGTATATTAATACAACTCACCATCATGCAGAATCAGTGGGGGCCCTGAGTTTCCCTGCAACTAGATAGTTCCATCTGATATTTGGTATTTTCTTTTAAATATAGTTCTCTTTTTTGTTGGAGTCTTCTGCTGTTTCATCACTGGGTCTTTCCCCCTTTTCAAAGAAGCTCTCCAGCAACGTTTGATTTTTTACTAATTTTTGCTAGGGTTAACTTGTGGGCTTACCGAAGAAAGCTATGACTGAGACAACTGCGGGAAAGAGGTGTGGACAGAAGTGGCCATTTTTCAAAATAAAATACCTTGCAAACTACCGTAATGTAAATAAAATTTTAAATGTTATTCTTTCTGTGCGGCCCGGTTCGGCACTGAGGTTGGGGACCCCTGTTCTATAGGATAGTTTCAAGTTTCAAGTTTATTAAAAATTTGTTTGACTGCTTAATCCAATTTCTAAGCGGTTAACATAATAAAATTACACAAAAACAGGTTAAACATATTAAAACAGGGAAGACAAGTGACTTACACAAACATATGGCAACAAAAGGACAGATGGGGAAGAACTACAATAAATATGGGATAGATAAGTCATAAAGGCTAAAACAGTAGGTTGGGTAAAAGATTATCAAGAAAAAGGACATTTAACAAAAAGCGTCTCGGAATAGAAAAGTTTTTAGTTCTATTTTAAATTGTTTTATATCTGATTCGTTACGGAGATATTTAGGCAGTAAATTCCAAAGGGAAGGGGCAGTGACAGCAAAATTGTTGGTGCGTAAAGTATTTATTGATTTTAATGATGGTATAACTAAAAGATTTTAAGAAGTGGAACAGAGGGATTTTGACGTTACATACGAGATTAAAAGACTGTTAATAAAATCAGGTTGGTTATTCATTCTGGTTGTAAATGTTAAAAGTAAAATTTTATAATTAATTCTGTGTTCGATTGGCAGCCAATGAGCGTTGATTAAGAGATGGGTGACGTGATCATATTTCTTTGCCCCGCTAATGATCTTAATAGCGGTATTTTGGATGATCTGTAATCGTCTGATCTCCTTTTTTGTGATACCCTTATAGAGGGCATTACAGTAATCTAAACACGAAATAACCAATGAGTGAATTACATTTTTCAATGCGGCAGGTTCTAGTAACTTAGAAAGGGAACGAATCATTCTTAATCGATAGAAACATTTCTGGACGACTGCGCTGATATGAGAATGATACAAAAATTTACTGTCAAGAGTAACGCCCAAAAGCTTTAAAGTTGAAACAGTTTTAATAGGGGTAGATTCAAATTTCAATGAAGCCTGAAGTGTTGTACCTTCTTTTAACGGAAAGATCATTAATTTAGTTTTGTTGATATTCAATGAAAGTTTATTAACGTCCAACCACGATTTAATTTTTTCCAATTTGTGATTAAGACCCTGTTTCTGAACTACTACTAGTACTTATAAATTTCTATAGTGCTGTAGATGTATGCAGCGCTGTACGTTGATTGAAACATTCAAGAGACAGTCGCTGCTCCGTAGAGCTTACAATCTAATCAGACAAACTGTAGGATACCCAATCATGAGTCCATGCTTCCAGGAAGCATAGCAAAACACACACACAAAAACAGCCTTGTATTCTGACACTTTGCTACACCAAACTCCACACAATCCTACTTGAACACTTCGAGTAAGATTAATTTACCGTACCTCCTTTGCGTGCCCAATCTGCGGCCGATCCACGCAGGCCCGACAAATCCACAAAACAAAAAAATTCAAATGAGGGCAATCAGAGGAACGCCCCCTCCAACTGCACAGATCGCTAGCGTGCGATCCTGACGTATGCGTAGACCATCTTTAAATGGTCTGCGTATGTGTCTAAGAGCCTTAACTTTTACTAACCCAATGAGCCCATGGTTTTAATCCGCTTTAAACTTACAGATTAAAACCACGGGCTCGCAATGCGGGGAAGGGCAGGAGAGTCGGGGCGGCAGAAGGCAGGGCAGTCGAAAAGGACCTCAGCGACTGGTCCTCAGCAGTCGCTTATTTTTGGATCGGCCAGCCCAGTCGGTGTTGCTTTTTTTTATTTTTGTGAATCGCTTCCTGTCTGCATTTGAATGCCGTTCCCCCTCATTTGCGTGCGCGGATCGAAGGATGATCGGGACACAGGTTAGTGAATCGGGTCGGAGGGCAATCGTGTCGCAAAGGGCTCGCAAACCGATCGGTTTGTTTAGTGAATCCAGCCCTTCATCTCCAACATGAGCATCAGTTGTCAACGGCTCCCTGTGGGATTAGATACAAGATAGTGTGTTTTTCTTCACAGCTCCCTGCCTTTGTTTACACTGACATTCAGTGGGGAGTAAATTCACACAGCAGGGGAGGGGAAAACCAGCAGCGCTTACACCCACCCTTCCTTCCTGTTCTACTTGCTGATAAGGTGCTCCACCTTTTGCTTTTCCCTTTTTGTTATTTTGTTATGGAAGGCAGTGTATATCAATATTACAAATACACATAAATGTGAATATGAGCATTCACCTAATACCAGCCTTCAACAGGATGTAATTCTAATAATCTGAAGGGGTGAGTCCCACTCCAGGGTATATGCAACAATTTCAGACAGGAATTGAGTTGTACTGCAACACATCTGCCATGAAACAGCAGAAACATGATAGATGGGCTGCATATTCCTTTAGCCCTTTGATTATCCTTATACAAGCTAATCACAGACATCTGGTGCTCTAGCACAGGCTTAAATGTTGTATTGAAAGGCTTGGGCTGCGGAGTAAGTTAATGATAGTAGGAACTAAGAAGCCTAAAAATTCAGAATTTGTCTTCTGCAGTGCCAGCATGAGCAAGCGCAGGGTGAGGACCCTTCACAAACATGGCCAGAGCACAGTTCAGAAGTGAACAAAACTCGTTAATTGTGTGGTTCAAAAGAAAAACCACACAGAAACCTGGTCCTCTCACAGGCTGACTCAGAAGTACATATAATGGTAAAGGGGATGTGTTTTGATATGCTGTTTTTTTCTGTGTTTTCAATGGAAGTAAAACCCAGATATCTCAACCTGTTCTATGTATTTCCATCGCTTTCAATGGAAGTAAAACCTGGATATCTCAATCCGTCCTCCTTTTTCTGGAGCCATATACACCTATGTAATGAGAACTGAACTCAGCCTCAGGGTACTGAGGCAACTGCTCTAATCACTAGACCAACCCCATACTGGGATTTCTATCAGGTAGCTGGCTTCTGGCCCTTTCAGTCAGCAGTAGATGAGTATCCAGCCATAGCTAGGGGGGTAAAGATAGGGTTGCCAGATTTTGGTCCGGAGAAACCCGGACACATGATCCCGCCCCGTTCCATCCCTAGCCATGCCCCGTTCTGCGTCTAGCCCTGCCTCCATATAGCCTCGTCTTTGTTTTCCGACCTCCAGGCCACGTCTGGAAGGTCTCTGAGCATGCATGGATGCATGTGACATCATCCACGCATGCTCAGAGGCCCTCCAGACACAGCTGGGAGGTTGGGGCTTTCCAAACCCCCCCGGACAAACTACTGGGTTTGGAAAGACCGTCTGTGCACCCAGACAGTCCTCTAAAAAGAGGACATGTCCAGGTTTTCCCTGATGTCTGGTAACCCTAGACTGTGGAAAGCAATGGCAAACCACCACACAAGTAGTAGCCCCCTTCACCTCAAGTCATTGCATACAAGGGACTACTTATACCTTTATACATAAAGTATCTTGGAGTTCAGCAACAAACAAAAGAAAATATCTGGTTTTTAGCAGACTAGAGTTTGCAAGGTAAAAGCTTTTCCTTCCTTACAACTAGCTCCTCAAATATATCTTGTGGGTGTACTCTGGAGGTGTGCTTCTTCCTACTCTACATCTCTCTGACTTTTCCCAACCCTGGGCTTTCATTTCCCCTGGCCAAACCATACCTTCATGGTTGAGTTTCCCAGGCCTAGGCCTCTTAATGTGACCCAATAAGAGGAATTGGTATCTTCTTATACCAGTATGCCATCACACATCACAGATTATTGTTGGCTGATGCTGGTGGTTACCAGCTGGTAATTGCTGGTTGCTGCTGGTGGTAATGGGTCTACGACAACTAATTGGATGCAACAATTGGTAGGAA
Source organism: Geotrypetes seraphini (assembly GCF_902459505.1). NCBI lineage: Eukaryota > Metazoa > Chordata > Amphibia > Gymnophiona > Dermophiidae > Geotrypetes > Geotrypetes seraphini. Next base: position 140,377,259 of record NC_047091.1, on the reverse strand, counting down.
GAGAATTCATAGAACAAACTGCATGCTTCAAACCACACCAAAAAAAACTCTACAAAACACCCCCAAAATGTTTTTTTTTGCTCAAAAGTTGATTCTAAGACTTACAGCCTGTTTTACAAAGCCACGCTAGTGGCTGCCACGCGGCAACAGCCCCAAAGCCCTTTAAATCTATATGGGCTTCAGGGCTATTACCGCGCAGTAACCGCTAGTGCGGCTTTGTAATACAGGCCCTTAGTTTTTAAAAAGTGAATTTAATAATGTGTTTATATCTACTATAATAAAACGCTAAGTGCGCATGCGCACTCTTACCTGCATGATCCATAGGTCCGTGACCGGCAGGATTGAGCATGCGTGCTTAGCTGTACCAGTGGCCGCCTGAGAACTTGAAAAACGCTGGCCTCCCTGCTCTTCATCTCGCGCAGTCCTACATCCAGGAAATATGGCCCTACCGGATGAAGTTTATTTTTAAGTTAACAGTCGCCGCCGCGGCTCCTCTCAAGAGCCGCACCTGCATCGGAGAAGACTTCCAATGCAGGTGGTGATCATGAGGAGCCGCTACAGCACCTTTCAACTTAAAAATAAAGCAGACCAGACCAAGGGAAGGGAAGTTGGGGGGGGCAGCGGCAAAGGACTACGGGAGCAGGCCAGACTGCGGGAAGGGAAGGGAAGGGGGTAGGGGGAAATGCTGCTGCTGCTGCACAGGTACATGAAGGGGAAGGGAAATACCGCTGCTGCTGCACAGGGACAGGAAGGGGAAGGGAAATACTGCTACTGTTGCTACACAGGAAAGTAGAGTAGGGAGAGGGAAATGCTGTTGTACAGGGAAATGGAGGGGGAGGGAATGCTGCTGCGGCTGCTGCACAGGGAAGTGGGGGGGAGGAAAATGCTTTTGCTGGTGCACAGGTAAGTGGGGGGGAAGGAAATGCAGCTGCACAGGAAAATGGAGGGGGAGGGAATGCTGCTTGCTGCACAGGGAAGTGAGGGGGAGGGAAATGCTGCAGCACAGGGAAATGGAGGGGGAGGGAATTCTGCTGCAGCTGCTGCACAGGGAAGTGGGGGGAATGGAAATGCTGCTGCTGCACAGGGAAGTAGGGAGGGGGAAATGCTGCTGCACAGGGAAATGAAGGGGGAGGGAATGCTGCTATGGCTGCTGCTGTTGCATAGGGGGCAGGGAGAGAGACAGAAAGACAGACAGTGGGAGGGAGGGAGGGAGACAGAAAGGAATAAAGACACAGGGGCAGGGACGGACAGACAGACAAAGGTGGCCAGGGAGAGAGACAGACAGAACGAAAGGGAGGGAGGGAGAGAGACAGAAAGACAGACAGACAGACAGACTTATATTCTAGCACCAATTAATGTAACGGACTTAAAGACTAGTAATTTATAATTCAAGATAAATTGTAAGCAACAAAGCTACATGCTACCAATTGTGGTATCCTACCAATTGCCATATCCTACCAATTGTGGCATCCTGCCCACTAGCCCCATGCCCAACATTTCTCTCCAGCATCATGCAACATCTCTCCCACCAGAGATAGAGGAGAGGGAGAAATGTCGGATGTGGTTTTGGAGAGGGAACAATGGGGTAGATGGAAAGGGACACAAAGCTGTGGCTTTGTGAAGAAGTGTGGTGGATTCCAAAGGAATCCCATTGGTAACCCTCTTCCCATGGTAATTTTTTGGGATCTGTGGAATTCCTGTCAGACCCATTCCCATAGCAATTTCTTTTTTTGGGGGGACCACAGGTACCAAGTCTTCTTTCTTCCTTTCCCCTATGCACATCTTTCTTTCCCTCTCACTCACACACCCATGCCCAACAATTCTCCCTCTCTATTCCACCACAGCATCTTTTTCCCTCATCCTTCCATCCTAGGTCCCAAATTCATGCCCCCTCCCTTCCTCCCTCACTTCTGTGTCCCAAGTTCTTGCTCCTTACCTCCATCCTTTGTTTCAAGTTCACGTTCCTTCCCTTCCTTCATTCCTTCTGTATCCTCTGTATCCCAAGTTCATGCCCCCACCTCAGCATCTCTTTCCCTCCCTCCATCCTATGTTCCAGGTTTGTGCCCCCCTCCCTCCCATCTATGTTGCAAGTTCATGTCCCTCTCCCTCCTTCTTTGTTCCAGGTTCCTGTTCCCTTCCTTCTTTCTGTATTCCAAGTTCTTGCCCCCACCTCAGCATCTCTTTCCTTCCCTTCCTCCATCCTATCCATCCAAGTTTATGCACCCTCCCTCACTTCCTCCCTCCCATGTCCCAATGCGCTCTTTCCCTCTCTCTCTTCTGTATCCCAAGGTCATGCCCCCCTTCCTATGGGTGTGTACCTGTGGCAGGCTCTAAAAGTCCGCGTAGGCCTATTCCTTTTCTTTCCTGAAGGACCTGTTCGATGTTCTGGCTGGAGTGAGTTTCCCTGTGACATCAGAAGGAAGGCTTCTGGGTAAGCCGTGGCTGTCCACAGCTTTATGAAGAAGTGCAGCAGATTCTGTGGGACTCCCATCAGTGGCCATTCTTCCACAGGACCTTCACCTTCACCCTGGCTAGATGCAAGAATGGAGTGAAGTTAAAGAGCAACTTGTGGGAGATGAGCAAGGCGGATCGGGGGGGTATGACTTTAAGACAGACACTCTGTTGGCTGGGGGAAGGTTGAAAGAAGCAGTACCTGGGGAGGCAGTGGCATATAACACATATCATCACTTAGATATTTCATCCAGACAAATCAGTCTGCTGCCTGGAAATTAATTCATAGAACAACAATTGGTAGTGTCGCAACCCGGGCTCCTGATATGCACAGCGAGCCCGGTTCACAGCGACTGATACTGCTCCCCAGCGTGTTCCCGCTAACTAGGGAATCCTCCAGGCTCCCTAGGCACCAGCCTAGGGTGGAAACCAACAGGTAAAATGATCACAGTAAAAGCAGGCAAGGAAATCACACACACCCAAGAAAGTCAAAAATAAAGGTAACCTTTTATTCCTGACCCTGAGTCAGGTTGCTCTGATGTTGTCAGTATTTTGTGATATTTTCCAGTACATTTGTTCAGAAACCAAAACATGCAAAACAGGGCCAACCTGGCCACACTGGCTTCACAAACACCAGAATGAATGTTATAATAAAAATCAAAAGCAAAGAAGAACACAAAACCAGACTTATGGCTGAACTTCAGTCTCTGCGACTCAGTCCTCTTCACCATCCTTAAAGGATAAAGGTAGGTTCAGCAGTGCTCTATTTCTATGGAGGAGCAGTAAAGAAAAATTCACAAGGCTCTGGTTACATGAAAATAAAACTTTTCCAAAAATCAAAAGTATACTGGTCAAAGATGGAACTCTGGCACAGGCTGACTGCAGCTAGGAGCGATACAAAACAGTGCTCCTCCGTGGCTGACTTCCCTGCAGTAGCTTATCAGTAGTTAATTAGCTTCCAGCTGTGAAGAGAGGAGAGCAAGCAGAAATGCTCCCTCATTTGCAAATGTCCCAGCAGTTTAAAGTACCAAACAGTGTGAGAGAATACCTCAGAGTAGAGGTCTGCACGGGAACGGGGATCGCGGGGATCCCGCGGGTTCCCCCCCTGGCCCACGGGACTCCCACGGGGACGCCCCCTGGCCCACGGGACTCCCACGGGGATGCCCCCCTGACCCACGGGACTCCCATGGGGACGCCCCCTTGCCCACGGGACTCCCACGGGGATGAAAACAACCTACCTAAATTCTGGCGATGCAAGCATGCAGCTTACAAGTCTGGCGTCACGTCAGGAAATAGCCATGTTGAGCAGTGAGCTCAGCACGTACACAGATGAAAGCCTTGCTTGCTGATTGGTCCGGCGGCCCCGCCCCACCGTGCCGCCGGACCAATCAGCAAGCAAGGCTTTCATCTGTGTACGTGCTGAGCTCACTGCTCAGCATGGCTATTTCCCGACGCGGGCATTAGGCTGTTTTTTGTCATTTCGGGTGGGGGATGGCAGCGGCAGCAGCAGCCTGAAAAAGAAATCATCCTGGCCGGGTTCGGTGTCATGCTCCGGAGCTTCTACAGCCTTCCTATCTCCCTCTCCCTTCTACCTGCGGCTCTCTTCGGCAACTCAGCAGCAACGATCGACACAAGCTTCTGGCGTCGGGGCCTACCCTCTGCGAGTCCCGCTTGTTTCAACTTCCTTTTTCCACAAAGGTGGGACTCGTAGAGGGAAGGCCTCGATGTCGGCAGCTTGTCTTGATCACCGCTGCTGACGAGTTGCTTAAGAGAGCCGCGGAGCAGGGGGGTGTTGCCAGGTGCAGGTAGAAGGGAGAGGGCCAGATGCAGGACTCGTGGGTGAGGGAGGAGAAGAGAGAGGGGAGAGAAACAAAAGGAAATATTTCATACTGGGCTGGGCCGGAGTGGAGAGAGGGTGGAAAGATTCTGGCTACAGGGTGCAGTAACAAAGGAAAAGGGGGGAAAGCTGAAAATGGAGATAGTGACACAAAGAAGAGAAAGGGTAAGCAGGACCTTCTGAATAAGGATAGAGATACAGAGGGGACATGAAGAGGAGGTGAAATAGAGACATAGAAGTAATGCTGAAAAAGTGTGTGTGGGGGGGGGGAGATAAAGACATTGAAAGGGCAAATGGTGAACATGGCGTAAAGATAAGGACAGAGACAAATGAAGATTCTGAAAAAGTGGTGAGATAGGGATATAGGTGAGATGGACACAAAGAAGGGTGATGCTGGAAAATAGGTGGAATGGTAATTCTGACAGACACAGAAGGGAAATGCTGGATCAAGGAGAGATGGGGCTCAGGCTGGATGGAATGAGGAGAAATGCCTTGTTGGCCCGGAACTTCCTCTCCTACGTCAGAATTGACGTCAGGGAGCGGAATGCTGGTCAGCGCGACGCTTCTGCAGGGAAAGCTTGGGACAGCGGTGGCTTGGGGACTATTCCCCGATGGCGGTGGCAGCAAACCGAGTGGCTTGGGGGAGGGCACGGAGAAAGAAAGAAAGGGGGCAGACAGAGAGACAGAAAGAAGGGGGAACAGGGAGACAGAAAGAAAAAGTTGGGGGAGAGAATGAGGTCTGGAGGAGAGGAAACATACAGGAGGCTGAAAGAAAGGAAGAAAGATTGGATGCACAGTCAGAAGAAGAAAGTGCAACCAGAGACTCATGAAATCACCAAACAGCAAAGATAGGAAAAATGATTTTATTTTCAATTTAGTGATCAAAATGTGTCTGTTTTGAGAATTTATATCTGCTGTCTATATTTTGCACTATGGCTCCCTTTTACTAAACCGCAATATTGTTTTTTAGCGCAGGGAGCCTATGAGCATTGAGAGCAGCGCGAGGCATTCAGCGTAACTCCCTGTGCTAAATCCTACTATTGTGGTTTAGTAAAAAGGGAGGGGGTGTATTTGTCTATTTTTGTATTTTGTTACCGAGGTGACATTGCATAGAGTCATCTGCCTTGGGAAATGTATATGGCAGATATCTTTGTTTTGTGTTCAAAAGAAAAGGAAATGCATTTCTGGTTTTATTTCTACAGTGTTGAAGTACTTGTTGGCCCTTGCTGTGACTGGTGGGGATCCCCAAGCACCGCCAGCAGAGGACCTCCTCTAGAGATGGTCAGAACTCCCCTCCACCAAGCGCAGCAGTCGCTGGCAGCATCCATGAGCCACTGAGGTGCCAGCATCTGTGACTCAGGGACGCTACTGCTGCCTGCCAAGCTTGGCAAAAGGGACCCCAGGCCAACTGCAAAGGAAGTCCTCAGCTGACAGTTTGTGGGTTCTCATCAGCTGAGTATTTATATTTTATATTTACATTAGAGGTTCTGGTAGAAACCCATTTACAAAGTATGTATTCTTCCCAATTAATATTTCCAAATTAATAGTCTCTTTGCTTATTTGTAAATGGGTCTCTACCAGAGCCTTTAATTCAGTAGCATAATTAAATAAAATAACTATTTCTGAAGTTTATAGGGAAGGATGGTGACGGAGGGGATTCCTCGCGGGGACGGGTGGGGATGGAGGGGATTCCTCGCGGGGACGGGTGGGGACGGAGGGATTCCTCACGGGGACGGGTGGGGACGGAGGGATTCCTCACGGGGACGGGTGGGGATGGGTGGGATTTTGGCGGGGACGGGTGGGGACGGGTGGGATTTCTGTCCCCGCGCAACTCTCTACCTCAGAGCCTAGCTCTGGGAAGTGAGACAATTCTGCCCACAAAATAAACTTAGTCCCAAAACTTCACAAAAACAGGTAAGCATCAACAAAGTATCATAACACTTCCAACCTCTTAGCTGGTGTCCATGGCTTCCAACCTCTCACTAGGAATACTTGGTATATCACTGTCCATGGGTTCCCAACTCTCTGACTGTCTCTCTCTAGTGGGTTCAGACACCTCTGACATGTCCACCATATCACAGTCTCGTCCCAGCTTTTCAGCATTCAGCTGGGGAGCTGAGTTGTGCTGCCTTGCAGGCTCACGTTCCCAGCTTCTCTGCTCCTACCACTCTCTGGGTCTCAGCTGCCTCCTTTTAACAGGCTCCAAATCACCCCTCCCTGCTCTAAAGAGGGGGGAAGGGAGAAAACTCCCTCTGCAGCTGTGCCTGGTCACATGACAGCTTCCTACTAGGACTCTGCCTTTCTGGGAGATGTAGTTTCCTGTCCCCTGAGGTCTTATGAGCTCTAACAGCAGGCTTGGAAGAGTAACCTGCAGCTGGTCTGTACTCTCCCTGGCAGTCACTGTCTGACTCAATCTCGGTGCAAGGGAGGTCAGCGCTTTCACACTCAGCAGAGCCAACCTGGTCAGCTCTCCTGCATAGGGGCTTCCTGTTCTTCCTAGTTACTCCTGTGACAAAGCTAGGAGGAGAGCTAGATTTGTCACAGTGGGAATTGTTGCATCCTACCAAATGTCATTCTACTACCAGTGGTCACCATACCAATTGTCGTTCTATGAATTGACTTCCTACTAATTGTCATTCTCCCGTTGGTAATTGTTGCTGATTGGTTGATTCTTGATGGTGGTGGTTGCTGTTTATGGTTGGGTACCAATAATAATAGCTGATTCTTTTTGGTGGATCTTTGCTGGTGAGTGCTAGTCACTGTTATTGGTTATTTTTTTGTTATTGAGTTTCAGAGATAGTTGAAGGCCATTTTTGTTTATTAGTGGTGGCCACAGTTGACAATTTCAGTTACTAATTATGAGTAGGGTGTGAATGATGATGATGGGTTGCCATTGGTTGTTAGATGCTGCTGTTACTGGTTATTACTATTGAATGGTGCCAGTGGTACTGATTGCTTGCTGCTGGGTGCTGGTGGTGATGTAGTGATTGCCATGGCTGGCAATTCTTTGTTAAGTAGTTATGGTGGAAGATTATGGTGTATGATGATGCTAGAGCAGGGGTGAGCAACTCCAGTCCTCGAGGGCCAGAATCCAGTCAGATTTTCAGGATTGAATATGTATTGAAAGCAGTGCATTGAAAGCAGTGCATGAAAATAGATCTCATGCATATTCATTGGGGAAATCCTGAAACTCAACTGGATTCCGGCCCTCGAGGACTGGAGTTCCCCACCCCTGTGCTAGATGTTATCTCTACGCACAGTACGAGTTGTAAAATATTGCGGCAGCGGCATGGACATGTTCTTCAGCCGTACTGAGGCACTACTGTCGATTCCTTTTGTGGTAAAGTCCGTGGCCATGCTTTTCCAGAGACCTCCTTCATTAAAGTCGATTTTTTTCCCCCTTTCACTTCTTTATTTTCATTTTTCTATTTATTTGATCTCAATTATCCTTTTTTTTTTTTTTGTAATGTTTTTATTTTCTTTACTCTTTTGAAATGTACCTTATAGTTATATAGTTTTATACAGGTGCTTTAGTTAGATCATGAGCCTGTTGAATAGATAGGGAAGTTTTCCAAGCACCTAATATCAGATATTTTATTATTTGTTAACTACTATGACTACTATTTATTATTTCTATAGCGCTGAAAGGCGTACACAGCGCTATACATTTTAACATACAATAGATAGTCCCTGCTCAGAAGAGCTCACAATCTAATTTAGACAGGATATTTAGGGATGGGGAGATTACGGTAGAGGAAATGATACAGTGGGTTTAGGGATCTGACAGCAGTGAGTGGGATTTAAGAGTTGAAAGCAGTTTTAAAAAAATCCCCCAAAAGGGGCTTTTAGCTTAGATTTGAACACTGCTAGGGATCGAGCACTTTGAGTTGATTATGGGGTCCTTTTACTAAGGTTAGCGCGCCTTAGTAAAAGGACCTCTATAATTGTTAAGAAATGCAGTATATCAAATAAAACTAACTGTCTAGTACATCACAATTTGAAAACTCAGTACTGATATTATTTTCTTTACAAATACATTGGCACTTGGCATATTACTAATGCGTACACAATATTTTAGTGCTGGTAAACAGACAGTATTATCATCACAGGCAGCATGATCAGAATCCTGGAAAGGAGAAAGCTCTCATCATGAAATGATTTCGGGGGTTTAGTGACAGATGGGGACTAAAGATGGAGACATGATTGCTCAATTAACATTTTCTCAACAGAGAATGGTTGTTGAATAAAGCAGTATCTGAATTCAAAAGGGCATTTGAAGGAGTTAAATTCCTTTAGGCCCTGCTTTCTCTAGTTATCATTTTATAGGGGTTTGTTTTTTTTTCTTCTCCCAAGTTGAATTAAATTCCAAACAGCTGGTGAGCTGCTGTTTGAAGATTTTTGAAATAACTCTCTGGAAGGGATTATATTTACCATTTAAATAGATTCCAAAAATAGTGAACTAAAACCTAAAAAAAAGCAAACAGAATATTAGGGATCATTTGAGAACAAATGGAGAATAAAATTGAGAATACGATTGTGCCTATGTGTAGATCCATGGTGCATCTGTACCTTGACTACTATGTGCAGTTATGTTCCCCCCCTCCCTCCATATAATCACTGAACTTATTTGCTTGTAATAATTCAATTTCTGGTCCAAAAGATGAGTAAGAGGGAACAGTGGCGTACCAAGGTGGGGGGAGGGGGAGACTGTCCGCCCCGGGTGCAGGCTTAGGGGGGGTGTACAGCCAGCCTGGGCCCTATTGCGCTCCCACCCTCCCAGCGAGCCCAGCAAACCTCCCTCCAGTAGCGTCGGCTGCTTTGCGGCTTTCTCCTCCCTCTGCCGCGTCACTGATGACTATCAGTGATGCTTCACCGGCAGGAGAAAGCCGCGAAGCAGCCGACGCTACTGGAGGGAAGTTTGCTGCTCTCTCTGGGAGGGTCGGAAAGGTTCACTTGGGGGGGGAGAGATATGAGGGTCAGCAGGGGTTTGGCTGGGAGGGGGAGAAGCGGCTACCTCGGTGCTCCAAGGCCTGGCACCATTACCTTCTTCGGGCAGCAGCAGCTTCTACAATTCACTGCTGTTGCCGGCTTCAGGCCTTCCTCTCTGCTGGGTCCTGCCTACTTCCTGCTTTCATGAAGACAGGACTGGACAGAGAGGAAGGCCTGAAGCGGGCAACAGCAGTGAATTGTGAATGCTGCTGCTGCCCGATGAAGTTCAGGACACCAGGCCTTGGGTGACAGAAGGAGGAAAGGGAGCAGAGGGGGAGAGAATTGGGGAGACTGTTGCTGTACCCAACTGGAGGGAATGAAAGGAGATGCCAGGGCTTGGAGGGAAGAAGAGACGCCAGGGCATGGAGGGAAGGAGGAAGGTATGCCAGATCAAGGGAAAAGGAAGGGGGAAAGGAAGGAGGAGATGTCAGAGCATGGAGTGGAAGAGAGAGATGGAAGAAAAGAAAAGGAGAGAGATGCCGGGAACCAGGGAAGGTATGATGCCAGACTGTGAGGTGGGAAGGAAAGAAAGGAGAAGAGAAAAATGCCAGAGAGAGAAAAACGGAGAGATGACAGAGTTGAAATCAATCATGTACAAAGGAGAGAAGGGGCACGGGATAGATAGTTTATGGAAGGAGCATAGAAAGAGGGAAGATGCCATATGGAAGAGAGAGAGAGAGAGAGAGGGTACACACTGGATAGAAAGAGCACAGAGGGCAGTGAATGGAAGGGGCGAGATAGAGGGTGAACAGTAGATGGAAGGGGTAGAGAGAGGGAAACAGATGCTGAATGGAAGTGTGGGGGAGAGGAAGGATAGCTGCTGAATGGAAGTGTGAGGGAAAGGGGGAGCAGATGCTGCAAGGAAGTGGGGAGGAGAAAGAAAAAAGGGCACATGCAGGATTGAGTGTAGAGGATAGAGCTAGTTACTGTAAGGGGTGAGGGAAAGAGGTGGCAAGCTATAGGTAGACACAGTGGAAGAGGGAAATTGAGGACTGAATAGTAAAAAAGAATTTAGACAGAGGCAGAAAATAAATTGAGAAGGAAGACCAGGGAAGAACAGGAGGAAGGGAGCAGAGAGAGAGATGCCAGAGCAGGGGGGAAGGAGAGGAGACAGATACCAGACCAATGGGGGTGAAAGGAGAGATGGAAGGGGGAGGCATACAGTTTCTGGAAGGGGTATAGAAGGAGAGAAGATGCCATATAGGGGCAGAGAGATGGCAGACAGTGGATGGAAGGAAGAGAGTAACAAGAAGATGAGGAAAGCAGAAACCAGAGAAGACAAAGGTAGAACAAAAATTTTCTATTTATTTATTGCTTTAGGAGACATGTGTCACTGTTTCTATGGTATTGCATTGTATGCAGAGTCCAGCTTCTTGCTGGTTCAATTTAACCTTTGTCTATGTATTTCTATTTTATCCCCCCTTTTACAAAACTGTGGAGCGTTTTTTAGCACCAGCTGTGGTGGTAGCTGCTCTGATGCTCGGAATTCTTTGAGCGTCAGAGCTGTTACCACCTTGGCTAAAATACACACTACAGTTTTGTAAGGGGTAAGTTTATGATGACATTCCATACTAGGCGAAGGTGTTTTCTGTGTTCTGTGTGTTCGAAAGACATGGTTTTCTGTTAGGATTGACTGCAGAATTGATCTGTACTAGTCTGGCTTGTTTAGTTTTACAATGGGTGTATTGCTGTTGTACTTCTCACTGCAGTATGTAAGATGCTACCTTTTCCTAGGTACTCATATATGGCGTGTGGCTTGTTACTAAAAATCATGTTTTTCGTATAGATGGGGGGGTGCCAAAAAATGATGGGCCCCGGGTGTTACATATGCTAGGTACGCTACTGAGAGGGAATATGATGGAGTTCTATAAAATTATGAGTGGAGTAGAAGAGTTAAAGAGAGAACAAGTGTTTAACCGGTCAAATAACACAAAACAAAAAAGATACTCCATGAAACTTACAAGAGAAACCTATAAGAGAAAGTATTTTTTCACTCAGCTATGAAATCTGTTGCCAGAGGATGTGGTCAAGGCGATTAATATAGGGAGATTCAAAAGATGTTTGGTCATGTTTCAGGAGGAAAAGTCCATAAACATTGACTAGCCAGGCAGACTTGAGAGAGCCATCGCTTGTCCTTGGAAATGAGCTATGAGAAATCCCGTATATACTCGAATACAAACCAAGATTTTGGGGCCCAAAAATGGGGGTTCTCGGCTTATATTCGGGTCAGTGCCTACTCGCCCTCCTTCTGGACCAGTTGCAGGCCATCGCCAGGCCTGCCGTAAGACCTGGTAATCCAGCAGTGGGTCAGGACAGGAGGAATCCCTCCCACCTCCTATCCCAGCTGACTCAAAACACTTTTACCTCCCTCTTGCCTCCCCCACGTGCCTTTAAAATCCCCAATGAGCCAGGAAAGGAGGAATCCCTCCTGCCTCTTGTCCTGGCCAATTGTGACTTTTTTTGAATATTTGCTACTAACACCAAGATCTGCACCCATGGCGGCTCCACCCAGGCCCTCGACCCGGGCTTCCCTCACACCTCCCCTGCGTATCTTTAAAATCCCTGATGGCCCAGAAGTGAACCAGAGCAGGAACCGCCTTCTCCTGCTCCTGCCATATCCCAAAGCTAATGTAGAATGCATCATGCATTAATCTTTTTTTTTTTTTTTTTTACTGCCTTATGTGTGTGTTAGCATCTAACACAATTTAGTAAAGGGACCCCTAATTTTTCTATGGGGAAGGAAGGGGCAATGCACTTGTTTGCCTAGGGTCCTTCAAAGGGATAATCCTCTGCTATAAACAAGAATTAAACTATAAATGACCTTTCCCTAGTGTCTGCCAAGAGGAACCGCTACATGAAATAAACCCAGAAGAAATCCAAAATGGGGTGAGGGTGACCACAACAATGAACCAGGAATGTAAGCGTACAAGGGGAGAGTGTGGTTAAAGCTACAGCCTCAGTACTCTAAGGTTGTGGGTTCAAACCCACACTGCTCCTTGTGACCCTGAGGAAGTCACCTAATTCCCCCATTACCCCAGGTACATTAGACAGATTATAAGCCTACTAGGACAGACAGGGAAAAATGCTTGAGTACCTGAATTAATTCATGTAAACATTTCTAAGCTCCCCTGGGAAAATGGTATAGAAAATTGAACCAATACATGCATTTTATTTGCCAATTCAACACAAGTGCAGATATTATGACTATTTTTTGGGGGGGGTGCTGGTCTTCTTGTTTTGGGGTTTTTTTTTAACTTGAATTAAATCCAAGACATAACCAAAGCTACACTGGCAGATCTTATGTTTTTAGTTTATTAACCTGACAATATAACCAACATTTTAAACACCCCCACAATAACAAATTGGCTCAGCTCCCTTCCTAGAGGCTAGAGGAAGAAAGATTATTCAACATCTAAACTATACCAATTTAATTGATACTTATGGCTATTTGGCACTGCAATGCAAGTGAGCATAATTCTCCGTTTATATATTGCATCCCCCACATTCTCTGCTGAAGAGTTCTCAGACTGTCAACAGAGATGTAGTTTGGAGGGTTCATAGACAACGGCGTGAAAGACAAAAGCGCGCGCCGACAATTGAGCGCAGCGTGCGCCGCCACGCCACTCTAAATTACAGTTTTTAGGGGCTCCGACGGGGGGTTTTGTTGGAGAACCCCCCCAGTTTACTTAATAGACATCGTGCTGCGTTGTGGGGGGGTTTGGAGGGTTGTAACCCTCCACATTTTACTGTAAACTGAACTTTTTCCCTAAAAACAGGGAAAAAGTAAAGTTTTCAGTAAAATGTGGGGGGTTACAACCCCCCACACCCCCCCACAACGCAGCACGATGTCTATTAAGTAAAGTGGGGGGGTTCCCCCCCACGCCCCCCCCGTCAGAGCGCTAAAAACAGTAATTTAGAGCGGCGCAGCGGCGCGCGCTGCACTTAATTGTCTGGGTGCGCCTTTGTCCCGGCGCGCTTTTGACCTGACACCAGTTTGGAGTGAACATGGAGGGTGCCAAGCCCTCGCTGGAAGAATGGAGCCCAATATATCTTTATTACCCTTTGCTCCTGCCCCAGATTAAAAAGGCAAACTACATGTATGACTGTCAGGAAAGATGCCAGTTGGTGACAGACCTATCTCTTTCTCAAGCTGTACTGTAAATGACTTGTTGCTTTCCCGCTATGCTACACACTTATGCATTGGAGAAGTCTAGGTTTCATTTCATCACAAATACTTCAAGTTCTTTCTTAGAAGCATCAGTTTAAACTGAGAACTTAAGGGAAGATTCTCAGAACTAAAATGTGCCTTTAACGTGCTCGCTAAAGGTTTCAAGGTTTTATTGAAATTTGATTTAATCGCTTATCTAATTTCTAAGCGAGTTTGCAATATATAAAAAAAGAGCATGAACATAATAAAAATGCCATTAACAATACCATTAATAATAATTAAAAAAAAACAAATTACAAAGAAACATCAACTAATAATTGGCATGTTAAAAAGGGATAAATGAGACAGACAGACGGGAGACAAAAGGAAATAGGGTTAGAAATACAATTTGGATAGGAACGAAAGACAAATAAGGAAAAAAAACAAAAGGAAAGGGCTCGTTGCGGCCTAATTCCTTAAGGGAGTTTAAAAAGGATACTGTAAAATTTAAATCAAATGTTAATGGGTCTGCTTGCTGTATTATATTATATTAATAATATTTTGTGACTCCTTGCATTGATGCAGCCACACACACACACACATGCAAATTTTTTTTTTTTTAAACCACCAAATCGAAGATTGGCAGGAGAGATGCCCACTTTTGCCCGCCACATCGCCAAATCCCCCAACAATACTGCCCACCCCCCACCCAACAGCTGGAGAGATGCCCACTCCCTTCCACCGCACAATTCCCCCGACATTATTTCCCATCCCTCTCCTAGGAAGGGCCTTAAATGTCAGGTCCAATCAAAGCCTTAGGCCTCTCCTCGGCACATCCCAAGATGCACTGGGAATGGGAAGCCCACCATTTTGTAAGAGGCAGGCCTGCCAGCCAAAGCGGGTAGGCGTCCTTCCAGCTGGACTTCATGAATAAGGCAGGGAACAGTTGGGGAGGTTGTCGAGGGCATGAGGGGAGTTGTTGGGGGGAGTTGGGAAATGGTGGGAGAGAGTGGGCATCCCTCGGGGAGTAATGGGTGAGTAGTCGTGTTGAGGGATTGTGCAGGAGGAGAGAGTGGGCATCTCTCCTGCTGTGGGGTGGGTAGGTAATAGTGTCAGGGGATTGTGCAACGCCAAAGATGAAGAATAGCCCCGAGCTTGAAAACAAGAGAGCCTAGCCACTTGGACCCAAAGGGATGCCACAGAGAGGCCTTGAGCAAGACCAGCTTGGAGAAAGGCCAGTACCACCGTACTCACTGTGACCTTTTTGTGGATCTGTGCTGCAGCCTGCCTCGCTCTCCCAAAGAAGATGGATTAGAGAATCACTGCCTCATGCTAGGAATGGCTCTGCAAAGCTGATTTTCGGGCTGCCAGTTAGACCCCATGCCTGACTGGGCCTTCACCCCTGTGGACCGACAGATGTGCACCGGGACGGGCAGAGGTGCAGCCGGCACACTGCAAGACACCGCCGAGCCACCTAAGGGTTCCTAACAGCCTTTGCTCGACCCCTACTTAACAGTAGGTGAGACCACATCAAGGACGGCCCTAAGTTCCACAGAAAACTAAGCAGGCTGGCTAACAGGGCAGAAGGCTGTGTGTTCTCAATGCAGGCAAAGCGAAAGAAAACACTCCGAGCACAAGAATCCTGAAGAAATAAGGACTAAAATCACTGAATAAAATAATAAAATGTGGAGAGCAGATGGAACACACTCCTGCAGGCATGCGTGCAGAAGGGATGAACTGTAGGTGGAGCTAAGGAACTCAGTGAAGTAGAGAAAAATCCGAACTGAATTCCTTCTGCAGATGGCACGCCGGCCAAGGGGACACTACCCACTTGTCTAGAATGTCTCACCTATTGCACTGGAAAGTACCCCAACAGACTAAACTGTTTCAGATAAATGCATCCAGAGTGGCAGCATCTATGAAATGATTCATTTTTCATGTAACAGAGCTGCATCGTCTTAAAAATAAAAGTTCTGAAATTGGATGCCAACGAGTCTCTGCTTTAGACATGAAAATAGGTAAAAAGTGAGGGCTTAATTCTTCTGTTCTGGCTAAAAAAAACAGATAGAATGTTAGGAATCATCAGGAAAGGAATGGAAAACAAAAATGAGAAATGTTGTTATTCCCTCGACTGTACCTCGACTACTGTGTGCAATTCTGGTCACTCAAAGACCCTTCACCATGTTTCCAGCTCAGGCATGGAGGACAGGGGTAGGGTGGTGGCAGCAGCAGTAGAGAAACGGGAAGGGGGGAGAGATGCTAGACACAGTGGGGAGGTTGGGAGGAAAGGAGAGAGATTGGATATGGAGGCAGGACTGTTGTGAGAAGTTAGTGAAGAAGAAATGCTAGACAACTGGGGGGTAGGGAAGGGGACATGCTGCTCCGGGAGGGTAGGGAAGAAGAGATGCTGAACACAGGGAGGAAGGAGGTTGAAAAGAGGAGATGCTAAACTATGAGGGAGGTGACCTTAGCCGAAGATTCACCTAGAACGTTAGATGTCCTTGGGTTAACCCTGATTGGCTATATTTCCCGTCTTACCACCAAGCTTCTTTGAGAAAGAGACAAAAGAAAGTTTCTACCAATACGGAACATTTCCTGAAATTAGCAAGGCTGCCTTTCAGCTGTGTGGTTCAAAAAGCGAATGAGATATATCAAAATGACAGAATGACTGCCCCGAGTTTTCCCTGAGGCAAGCACACAAGAGTTTCTTGATCTTTATCTCCGTGTTTTGAAAATCATCTGTAGAGATCTTTAAAGGGTATTTGTATTTTAAGAAAAGCACAAAACATTTCAAGATGAAAAGAAAAAAAAAAAATCACAAAAGCATGAAGCAAAGGATTGATCAGGATGCAGCCAGGCAGCACAGGCTCTTGTTCGGAAATGCGACACTTTCACTACAGCAAACTCCAAAACATTCTGATTCTTCCGCTGGCGTCCAGAGCAACATTGTACAGAAAACAGATGCACTTAACGCCAGTACATCGCAAACTGTGTGCCACGGCACACCAGCGTACCTCCTGAGATTTCAGGTGTGCCATGACACACTGGGGAAGAGAGACACCGGCTGACTGCCTACAGGATGTGCTTCTCGCGGTTGCACCAATTACTGGTTATTTATTTATTTTCAATCCCGTCCTCCCCAAAGAGCTCAGAACTTTACATACAGATCTGCGATCCATGCCTATTCTATAACTTCTGTCCCCAATTCATTTCATTTGCAATTCCAAAGGGGTGTGGCCAAGGATAGCGCATGAGCAAGTTAAGGCAAGAAGTTTAGGCAAGAAGTTTAGGCAAGAAGTTATAGAATACAGTGGCATAGCAAGGGTAGGAGGCACCCGGGGCACCCTGCTCCTTCCCTACCCCCCCCCCCACACACACACCATATTCGTGCCCTCCCGTTCCTCTTTAAATCTTCTCCGGCCTGCTGCTCGCATGGCGTTGGCTTTCCCTCTGACATCACTGCCTTGCCCCGCGACCAGTACGTGATTTCAGAGGGGAGCAAAGCCGGCGCAAGCAACAGGCCGAATTTGCTCAAGCTGGTGAAGATTTAAAGAGGTTATGGGGGAAGGGCGGGCACGAGTGAGGCATAGGGGGGCGGAGAGGTGCCGGTGTCCCCACCAAGATGGCACTGGGGGCAGTCTGCCCCCCCATGCTCCCCCTTATTTCACCTTGATAGAATACAGTGGTGCCTCGCATAACGGACGCCTCGCACAGCGAACACTGCGCACAACGAACTTCAGGTCTTGATTCGTACAACGGACTTCGTTTCACACAACGAAGTCGCCCGAGCTGCATCCTTCCGCGCAGTGTGCGTGACGCTACCGGCTACCCTCCTCCTCCTCCTCCTCCATCAACCAAATGGGAAGTTACATCATGAGGGGAGAGGAAGGAGGAAGGAAGCAGTTGGCAGCATACGCACTGTTAGAGCCCTTTACAGACTTCAACAGCAGCGGGAGAAAGCAGTCGCCGGCCCTGTTTCGCCGATCGAGGGGGGGCCCTGTTTCGCCGATCGAGGGGGGGCCCTGTTTCGCCGATCGAGGGGGGGCCCTGTTTCGCCGATCGAGGGGGGGCCCTGTTTCGCCGATCGAGGGGGGCCCTGTTTCGCCGATCGAGGGGGGGCCCTGTTTCGCCGATCGAGGGGGGGCCCTGTTTCGCCGATCGAGGGGGGGTGCCTGGTATTGCCGATCGAGGGGGGGTGCCTGGTGTTGCCGATCACTGCGGGGGGGGAGGGGGTGGGCTTTGGCAGAGGTGGGAGAAAGCAGTAAATGAGTGGAAGTTGGCAGGCCTGGGGATGAAAGGGCAGTCGAAATACGGTATGTTGGAGCAGGGGATGAGAGGGAGGGAGAGAAGGGGAAATATTGGACAAGGGCAGAAGGGATGCTAAATCATAGGGTGACAGGCAGAGAGAACAACAGGAAAAAGAGTGGAAGCAATCTTGAACCCTGAGGGTGAGGGAAGAGAGAGGTGGTGAGATGATTGATCATGGGGAGAGGGACAAAAGGGAATAGAGATGGGATAGGAAGATAGTGGAAGTAAAAGGACAGGGAGATGTATGTTTTTAGATGTATCTAAATAAAAATAACAAAAAATTTATCTTTTTTTATGTCATCTTAGCATATTTTATGCTACAGAACGAATTATTTTTTTTAACATGTATTGTTATGGGAAAACGCGTTTCACATAACGAACTTTTCGCATAACAAACTTGCTCCTGGAACCAATTAAGTTCGTTGTGTGAGGCACCACTGGTACTTTAATTTCCGCATCTAAGTAACAGTTGTTAGTCGTGAAATTACTTAAAGTAGTATTCTATAAAGAAAGTTTTGTGTGGAACTGCTTTTATAAAATTCATAATTAGTCAGTATCATTTCAGCACTTACCCTTGGATGTCATTTATAGAATCTAGCCCTAAGTGACTAACCCAGGGTCACACAGAAGGCTGGGAATTAGAACTCAGACCTGAAATGATGAAGGGACTTGCCCAGGGTGACGCAGAGGACCAGTGGCAGAGCTGAGGATTAGAAGTGAGCCCCCAATGCCTCTTGTGTAATGCTAAACTATTTCTGAGCAGGCAATGCCAGTGAGAAAGCATACCATGCTGCAAGTCAATCTTAACAGTCCTGGCAAGATTCTCAGTTTCCTTTGGGTAGCACAGACAAGAAAAGTCTTGTCTGTTTTCTAAAAAGCACAGGCTTTGCGTCTGGAAGAGGGCATTAGGCTGCCTAAATGCTGCCTTGCGGGATTTTCTGCAGTGTGTGGGTGGGGGGAGTGAAATGCTGCATAGATCAGCTACAAAAAAAAAAGGAAAAACCCAAAACTTCCCCCTGTGCTTTGGCTCAAGATTGGGCAGGGTGGTTTTTAGCTGCGTTCACTGCACTGCTCCTGCCCTGTGTATACACGCCCTCCTGCCAACTCGAAAACTCTTATAGTGTAGTTTTCCAGATTTCAGCTGTGTCAATGCAAATAAAATCTTTAAACACAAAGTCATGGGATAGAAGTGTGGGTTTTGGAAAGTTTTGTACAAGTTAGACCCACTCTTTCTTCTGCTGGGATATTTGGGGGGGCTGTTTTTTTACCCCTCTCCCCTCACCTTAGGCAAAACCAGAGCAAGCCTATGATAGAACCTTCTGCCCCCTACTAACAACATTTCATTTCTGAAATGTTGGATTTAAACCTAGGTTGCTGTGAAATGAATTCAAAGGCCTCAGCTGGTGACTCTATGTTAATTGTTTGTCCTAGGACTCTGGCCAGCTCTGCTGTACGCAATAAGACATGCTTTGTTTTCAGAGAAGAATTTAAATCAGGTGCTCCTGGGAGTCTCCTTCAACACATCATGATCTTAAGCCCCACTGGAGGTCTCTTCTTGGCACATTCAGTAAATGTGAATTAAAGCCGGAGAACAGGAGCACACAGGGTGGAGAAATAGTTCTGCCTGAAACCAGGCTGCACGGAGCCTGCCTCTGCAGTTAGACCAACAATTTTATGAACATAAAAAAGCACATTAATGCACATTGATTTCTATAGTCCCTTAACTGATTTGATTTTTTAGGAGGGAGAGGGGCCTTGAGTCCATCAGGCTCTTAACTGAGCTCTAGAGAAAAAAGGTGAGGTCCATTGGGCCCTGAATCTTTTGTAAGAAGGAGGTCTGAAAAGGAAGGTGTGGCTCACTGGTACAGCTGCTGCCTCTGCACCCAGAGGTTGTGAGATCAAATCTCAGTGCTGTTCTTTGTGACCCTGGGCAAGTCACTCAATCCTCCAGTGCCCACTGCTTTGAATGTCAAAGCTAGAAAAAGGTGTTATACAAGTCCCCATTCTTTTCCTCCTCCCCTCCCCATGTCTAGCGTTCTCACTTTCTCCTTACTCCATTCTTGGTCCTTCTTCCTTTAATGCCAATCTGAATCAAGAGGAGTGGGCAGAAATGTTACAGGTAGTTCCCCTCTCCGCCAGCTGATCAACCCCAATCTTGGTTGAGGAGGTAGAGAAAGAAACATTCAAACAAACCAAGCTCCCACCTTGTCCCCACTGTGCGACATCAACCTGAGGCATTCCCACCCCACTACCGTATTTTCGCGGATATAACGCGCGCGTTATACGTGATTTTACGTACCGCGCATACCCCTCACGCGTTATATGCCTGAGCGCGGTATACAAAAGTTTTTAAACATAGTTCCCACCCCGCCCGACGCCCGATTCACCCCCCCAGCAGGACCGCTCGCACCCCCACCCCGAACGACCGCTCGCACGCGCTCCCACCCGCACCCGCATCCACGATCGGAGCAAGAGGGAGCCCAAGCCCTCTTGCCCGGCCGACTCCCCGACGTCCGATACATCCCCCCCCCCCCCCGGCAGGACCACTCGCACCCTCACCCCGAAGGACCGCCGACTCCCCAACAATATCGGGCCAGGAGGGAGCCCAAACCCTCCTGGCCACGGCGACCCCCTAACCCCACCCCGCACTACATTACGGGCAGGAGGGATCCCAGGCCCTCCTGCCCTCGACGCAAACCCCCCTCCCTCCAACGACCGCCCCCCCCCCAAGAACCTCCGCCCGTCCCCCAGCCGACCCGCGACCCCCCTGGCCGACCCCCACGACACCCCCACCGCCTTCCCCGTACCTTTGTGTAGTTGGGCCAGAAGGGAGCCCAAACCCTCCTGGCCACGGCGACCCCCTAACCCCACCCCGCACTACATTACGGGCAGGAGGGATCCCAGGCCCTCCTGC
Source organism: Geotrypetes seraphini (assembly GCF_902459505.1). NCBI lineage: Eukaryota > Metazoa > Chordata > Amphibia > Gymnophiona > Dermophiidae > Geotrypetes > Geotrypetes seraphini. The sequence continues at coordinate 140,356,613 of NC_047091.1, read as the reverse complement.
CCTCGACGCAAACCCCCCTCCCCCCCAGCCGACCCGCGACCCCCCTGGCCGACCCCCCCACCCCCCTTCCCCGTACCTTTGGAAGTTGGCCGGACAGACGGGAGCCAAACCCGCCTGTCCGGCAGGCAGCCAACGAAGGAATGAGGCCGGATTGGCCCATCCGTCCTAAAGCTCCGCCTACTGGTGGGGCCTAAGGCGCGTGGGCCAATCAGAATAGGCCCTGGAGCCTTAGGTCCCACCTGGGGGCGCGGCCTGAGGCACATGGGCCAAACCCGACCATGTGTCTCAGGCCGCGCCCCCAGGTGGGACCTAAGGCTCCAGGGCCTATTCTGATTGGCCCACGCGCCTTAGGCCCCACCAGTAGGCGGAGCTTTAGGACGGATGGGCCAATCCGGCCTCATTCCTTCGTTGGCTGCCTGCCGGACAGGCGGGTTTGGCTCCCGTCTGTCCGGCCAACTTCCAAAGGTACGGGGAAGGGGGGTGGGGGGGTCGGCCAGGGGGGTCGCGGGTCGGCTGGGGGGGAGGGGGGTTTGCGTCGAGGGCAGGAGGGCCTGGGATCCCTCCTGCCCGTAATGTAGTGCGGGGTGGGGTTAGGGGGTCGCCGTGGCCAGGAGGGTTTGGGCTCCCTTCTGGCCCAACTACACAAAGGTACGGGGAAGGCGGGTGGGGGTGTCGTGGGGGTCGGCCAGGGGGGGCGCGGGTCGGCTGGGGGACGGGCGGAGGTTCTTGGGGGGGGGCGGTCGTTGGGGGGAGGGGGTTTGCGTCGAGGGCAGGAGGGCCTGGGATCCCTCCTGCCCGTAATGTAGTGCGGGGTGGGGTTAGGGGGTCACCGTGGCCAGGAGGGTTTGGGCTCCCTCCTGGCCCGATATTGTTGGGGAGTCGGCGGTCCTTCGGGGTGAGGGTGCGAGTGGTCCTGCCGGGGGGGGGGATGTATCGGACGTCGGGGGGGGGCATCAGGCTTTCAGGATGGGGACAGACCTTAAAGGGGGGACAGGACTTCAAGGGAGGACAGTGCACGGAAGTCAGGGGGGGGTGAACGGAGAGTCGGGACAGCGCACGGAAAGTCAGGGCGGGCGAAAGGAGAGTCGGGCAGCATGCGCGTTATATGCCTGAGCGCGGTATAGAAAAGTTTTTGTACATATCATCGTGATTTCTGCGCGCTATACCCCTGTGCGCGTTTTACAATGGTGCGTGTTATATCCGCGAAAATACGGTAATTCCCACCCCACTAATTCCCACCCCCTTGTTCCTTGATCTCATCAGTTTTAGAAGTGAACCCACTATCTGCTTTGCAGGGTGGTCTCTCCATTGCCAGGACTCCAAGACAGATTAAGACAGCACTGCCTGCCCGACCCCATCCTCCCAATCTTCCCTGAAACATAAAATGGATCACGTTGGCTGTATCAAAAACATGCGGGCACAATGCAAGTAGGGCTGGTTCAGCTTGTGTGTGGGGACATTGCAGGCACAATGCAAGCAAAACTGGTCCTCGTGTCCCATACCTAACCAGCAGACGCACAATTCATGAGGATCCAGTGCATTCATCCTTCTCCTGCATCCCAGGCATTTCTTTGTTGATTCAGGCATCTTCAAGTGATGAGTAGAAAAGTTGTAATGGAGAGCTGTAGAAAAACCGACCAATGGGAATAGGTGGAGACTAAAGACTGGGGATTAGGGGGAAGCAGAAGGAAATGGGCAGTGCTCAGTCATGCCCAGTGGGGCCCCAGGCACTGCACATGCTCAGAGAGAAAAAAATAATATCTCTGAGCTATTGGAGAACTTATCCGCAAATGGGAGCTGATGGGACATCACCCATATGTGGCTGACTATCCTGCTGTCCACGGAGAACCTACGTTACAGGTAAGTAACTACACTGTTTTAGAAGCAAACCCACTATCTGCTTTGCAAAGTGGGCTCTCTTTTGCCAGGACTCCAAGACAGATTAAGACAGCACTGACTGCCCGACCCCATCCTCCCAATCTTCCCTGAAATATAAAATGGATCACGTTGGCTGTATCACCTACTAAGATCTCAAAAAGAGCTGGTCAGGATCATCATACCTAACCACTGCAAAGATGTTCTCTAGGGAAACTGCTTTGAGTGTGGTTGTACAGCTTATCTCTATTTCTAAATTGAATTTTTGTCCATGCACACCTCATTTCATTGGAAATTGGTAGCAGAGCTACACGTCACTAGCAACACTGTGGCTTAGTCCTACCATCGCTCAACATGTCTGGGGTAAAGGTGAAAGAAATTGGAGGGTGGGGGAGGAAGGGAATGAATGAAAATTGTGTCATCATCTGTCTGACTTGTGAGCACTGAGAAAGCGCTCCCCCGGATTATTTAAATTCATTTTCTGTCCTGTCCTCCACAAAGAGCTCGGAATGGGTTACAAGTTAACATTTATTTATTTATTTAATTAATTAATTTTTAAAAAATTTCTCAACATATATAATATCCAGTTAATAGGTTACAATTTGCCTTAGATATAGTACAAGTTGTTGTTGGGGGGTTTTCGGTACAAGTTTTTATCCTAACTTGACACAAATTAATGAAGAGAAACTTGCCAAACATTCTAAATTAGGTGATTGCTTTCTATCTACCAAATCTATCTCCAGGACTTTTTAAAAAAAATATACTATAGATAAGAACATAAGAATTGCCACTGCTGGGTCCAGCAGTCCGCTCACGCAGCAGCCCTTAGGTCAAAGACTAGTGCCCTAACTGAGACTAGCCTTATTTGCGTACGTTCCGGTTCAGCAGGAACTTGTCTAAAATTTGTTTGAATCCCTGGAGGGTGTTTACCCCTATAACAGCCTCCGGAAGAGCGTTCCAGTTTTCTACCACTCTCTGGGTGAAGAAGAACCTCCTTACGTTTGTACGGAATCTATCCCCTTTTTTGCTTTAGAGAGTTCCCTCTTGTTCTCTCTACCTTGAAGAGGGTGAACAACCTGTCTTTATCTACTAAGTCTATTCCCTTCATTATCTTGAATGTTTCGATCATGTCCCCTCTTCACGTTTACCTTCTCTACTTAAGGAAAGTATACCAAAACCAAGGGAACAAACTAATGGCTAGATTCACTAAATCTTCCGATCCTGTCCCAACGATCGCAAAACCAGTTTTACTGGTTTTGCGATCGTTCCCCGACCCGATTCACTAAACAGCTTCCCGATCAATCTTCGATCCAATTCACCCACGCAAATGAGGGGAAATGGCATGCAAAAGTAGGAAGCCATCGATTCACTAAGCAGAAGAAGAAACACCGGTTGGGTTTGCCGATCCGAAAAGAAGCGACTGCTGAGGACCAGTCACTTACTATCCTTGCCGACTCTCCAGCCCTCTGTCGCCCTGAAATATCAGTATCGAGGTTACAACCCCATATAAAACAACCATCAAAATTAAAAATAAAACTGTAAAATATCTTTACATATACAGTATGTAAGAATTCCTTTTTTATATATTCTGTAATAAGCACATTGTGAGCCCATGGTTTTAACCCACGGGTTTACAGCATGTTCTGTTCAATAATCTGACTACACAAAATAATTCACTGCGTCAGTCATAAATCATTCTTTTTTAAAAATGTCCAGCTCGTAGGGCCAGCAAAAGTAAACTGCAGCAACCCCTCTCCCTTTCTTTTGAGCTCGCTTGTGCTTTGCCGCCAATAACATGCAGGAATAAACCCCGCCCACTAACTACATAGTAAGGGCGAAGAGCTAGAGCATGCGTAAATTGCATCAATAAACAACAAGGGTGCTCTGCGCATGCGTTTCAATCGCTCTTACAACGATCAGTGAGATCGCTATAAGGCATGCGTCCGATCAGATCATTTGCATGTAGAATCTGTAGTGAATTGGTCGCTTGGCAAAACTCGGCCAAGAGTTGCCCAACAACGATATAGATTGGTAAGTTTAGTGAATCTAGGCCTAAATTCTGAATCATAGCATCCTCCTTTTCAAACCAAGACTCTTTAAAAATAACAAGACCCAGATCGTTTTCTTCTATTAGATCCCTTATTAAATCATATTTATTAGGTAATGAATATACATTAATATAACAAGCTGGAATCTGTGTTAAATTATCCGTTGTTTGAAATGAAGGTGATAACCTAAAATGTCTTGGAAAGCACTTTCTTGGTATGTACCCAGACTTCCACTTTCTAAGTTAACACCTTAACTCTTCTATCTTTGCACTAATTTGTCGACAATTGAAAACCTATACCAGCCTAATTAAAAACTATACCAATCACTCTCACTCGTAACTCACAAAAAGGCATGCACAGTATCTCAATCCTGACTTACTTTAAATAGTGCAGTACTCTGTTCATCTGAAGCTGATGATGTCATAGGTGGGTGGGGCTACAAGACACAAGGAGGGAAACTTGACTAGGTCAGCAAGATGAACTCAGCAGGCACAGGATAGGAAGATGGACACAAAAAAACAAGTTTGATACAGCTAAAGTGCAATACCTCAGTTCTGGCTTGTTTTAAATAGTATTCTGTTCACCTGAGGTTGATGATGTCATGGGTGGATGGGCTGCCAGCCACACCGAAGGAAACTTGAACAGGTCAGCAAAATGAACCCACAGACTAGCAAGGTGGACCCCAAAAACAAGTTTGCTATAGCTAAAGTGCAATATCTGAAGAATAGGAGAGAAAAGAAAGAAATCTGAGGGTAGGAGAATAGAGAAGAATCTGAAGAACAGGAGAGGTCAATAAATCAAAGGGCAGGGGAATGGAGAGGAATGTGAGGAATGCCCCACCACCTCCTTCCTCCTACATGGCTTCCCATTCAGTGTCCTCTTCTTGCATTTCATTAGCCATACCTCCCACAAAGTAATTACATCCCAACCAGCTAGACTGAAAGCCAGACAATGGTGCATCCTTTTCTTACTTTAAACAGCAGCTAGGGCAGTTTCTTTATAACAGAACTGTCTAGCACAGGGGTGCCCAAAAGGTCGATCGCGAAGGCAATGCGAGTCGATCGCGGAGCTCATCCCGGGCTTCGTGATAGACTCGTGTTGCCTTCGCGTTCTCCCTGCTTCCCGACACCGTAAACAGGACAGTAGAAGCGCCGGGCCCACCAGCCTTCCCCCCCACCCCCGATGTCAACTTTGACGTCAGAGAGGAAGTTCTGGGCCAGCCAATCACTGCCTGGCTGGTCCAGAACTTCCTCTCCGACGTCAGAATTGACATCGGGTGGGCCCGGCGCGTCTACTGTCCTGTTTACGGCGTCGGGAAGCAAGGAGAGCTCAGAACTCGGCAGCGGTAGCTTGGGGGCCTGTTCTCTGATGGCAGTGGTGATGGCTTGGGGGGGCAGGGAGAAATAAAGACAAAGAAAGAAAGGGGGCAAGCAGGGAGACAGAAAGAAAGGGGGGCAGGGAGACAGAAAGAAAGGGGGCATGGAGAGAGAAAGACAGACAGACAGAAAGAATGAAAGAAAGAAAGGAGGCAGGGAGACAGAAAGAAAGACAGACATAAAGAAAGAAGGGGGCAGGGAGAAAGAAAAGGGAGGGGGGACAGGAAGAGAGGGAGAAAAAGTTGGGGGAGGGAATGAGGTCTGGAGGAGAGGAAGCATATAGGAGGCTGAAAGAAGGGAAGAAATATTGGATGCAGTCAGAAGAAGAAAGTGCAACCAGAGACTCATGAACTCACCAGACAACAAAGGTAGGAAAAATTATTTTATTTTCAATTTAGTGATCAAAATATGTCCATTTTGAGAATTTATATCTGCTGTCTATATTTTGCACTATGGCCCCCTTTTACTAAACCGCAGTTTAGTAAAAGGGTGCTGGTCTTTGACCAGAGGGTCGCCGTGTGAGTGGACTGTTGGGCATGATGGACCACTGGCCTGACCCAGCAGTGGCAATTCTTATATTCTTAATAGCGGTTTTTAGCGCAGGGAGCCTATGAGCGTCGAGAGAAGTGTGGCATTCAATGCAGCTCCCTGTGCTAAAATCCGCTATCGTGGTTTAGTAAAAAGGGAGGGGGTATATTTGTCTATTTTTGTATAGTTGTTACTGAGGTGACATTGCATAAAATCATCTGCCTTAACCTCTTTGAAAAAAAACCCCAGAATATAAATGATAATTAACATTTTCTCTGTGTACAGTGTGTTTTGTGTTTTTTTTTAATTATATTGTTGGTAGATCATTTTGACTTGGTCATTTTAAAAGTAGCTCGTAAGCCCAAAAAATGTGGGCACTCCTGGTCTAGCACAGTGCTGGACACTGAGCCACCCAAACCCAGAAGGATGACCTCAGGGTTCATCTATTGTAATGGTGGGTAGCTGGCAGAGGGCAGGGTGTTTTCACAGGAAGGCAGATGAATGTGGAACTGATAACAGAATCACAGCACTGCAATTTGCATAAATGTACAGAGTTCCTGTTAATGTGGGAATCATGGTGTGAGTCACTGTAAAAAGGACTTGAACTGCAGTGTTCTGGCCTCGCGTTTTGTGCCGTCACCTTCTACAAATTTATTTTTTATATAAAAACAGGGCAGCTTGTCCACTGTAGGATGTATCAGTGGCATTTATACCTAATTTTCACAGAGAAACTACAGGCAGAGTTTTCCTTTGAAAATGCTCCTGGGCATAGAAGACTTCCAGACTTTGGCCAGGATTCACTAACCTGCCAGATCGGGCCCAAACCGGGCCCGATCCGGGCAGATCCGACGAATTCATCAAACTCCAACATGCAGATGAGGGCGATCGAAGGAACACCCCCATCTGCAGGCATGGATCATGCCATAGCGATCCCCGCGCATGCGCAGACCATCTGTAGATGGTCTGAGCATGGACGGGACCTCCGGGCCATTGGAGTTGGGTTGTTTTTTCTTCTCTACTTCTATTTGAGCACAGCCAGGGAACCTGAAAAGTGCTGGACCTCAGATTTTTTAAAATAGGTGATCGAGGAACTTTTGGGAGCCCATGGTTTTAACCCGCTTAAGCCCGTGAGTTAAAACCACGGGCTTGCAGTGCGTGGAAGGGTGGGAGAGTTGGGGCAGGTAGGCAGGATGTTTGGGTTCCGGGCTGGAAGGCAGGCGTGTTCGGGGCTGCAGGAGGCATTCGGGGCAGCAGGAGATCGAGGCTGACAGGGCAGAGATCAGGGCTGCAGAAGGCAGGGCAGTCGCAGAGGGCTTCAGCGACTGGCCCTCACCTCCTCACCACTACTGCTGCTTTCCCACATGATGGATGGGGGAAGAAAATAGAGTTAGTAAGATAGTGGAGGGGTGACGGAAAGGAGTGGCAAGTTGTGAGTAGACACAGTGCAAACTGAGGGAAACTGAGGACTGAATAGTAAGAAAGAATTTAATTTACATGGAGGCAGAAAATATAGAAGGAACACCAGAGAAGAAAAAGAAAGGGGAGAGAGAAATGCTGAAGAATGGGGAAGGAGACAGAGATATCAGATCTGAGTGGAGGAAATGAGAAGAGAGAGATGCTAGAAATCACAGGGGGAAGAGAAGGAGAGATTAAAACCCTAGGTAAATTCTCACATTCCTTATCCTATTCCTTGGTAAAAGTTTGGAACAATCTTCTCTCGATTATCAGAATGTCATTATCTCTATCACTTTTTAGGAAAAATCTGAAAACTTATCTCTTTCAGAGATTCTTAACTGAGGACTGATCTAATTTATTGAAAATTTTTCTATTACCTTCATTATTGTTTTATATTATATTATTTTAAATCTTTGTTAACCGGCTCGAGTCCTTGCTGGAATGATCCGGTACATAAAATGGAAATTAGATTAGATTAGATGCCAGACCATGAGGGGAACAGAGAGAAGATGATGGATGCTAGACCAAAGGGGGGGGGGACAGGAGGAAAGAAGGCAGGGGGAGACAGACAGTTTCTGGAAGGGGCAGACAGTGGATAGAAGGAAGAGAATAACAAGAAGATGAGGAAAGCAGAAACCACATGACAAAGGTAGAAAAAAAATTCAATTTTTTATTTTATTGCTTTAGGATAAAGTAGTATTGTAGCTGTTTTGAAAAATGGTTAGAAATAGAAATGCTGATCCTTTTATTGGACTAATTTTTATATTTTTGACTAACTTTCAGAAAACAGGGGAATAAATGGGGGGGCAGGGGCGGGGTGTGGGTGGGGCATGGGAGGGGTGTGGGCAGGGCATGGGCAGGGCTAAGGGGCCCAGTGTACTTGTGTGCCTAGGGGCCCTTGAAGAATTAATCCTGCCCTGGTGGTAGGGGCTCAAGCATTAATGGGAAAATTAGCACATGATCATTCATGGGAAAAATTGGCCACTTTACACCAGCAGTAAAAATGGCCTTAACGTACGGGAATAACTCGCATAAGGACATGCTAAGGCCACTTTTACCACAGTTTAGTAAAAAGTAGGATTACCAGACATCCGGGAAAACCTGGGCATGTCTCCTTATTAGAGGACTGTTCGGGTGTCTGGATGGATTTCCAAAACCCAGCAGTTTGCCCAGGTTTTGGAAGACCTCAAGCTCAAGGTCATGTCTGGAGGGTCTCCGAGCATGCCCGGATGCAACACGATGAGGTCACACATATGCGCGTGATGTCATCTCGTCGCATCCACGCATACTCGGAGGCCCTCCAGATGCGGCCTGGACTCGGGGAAGAAGAGACGAGGTTTATGTGGGGGCGGGACTGGGGGGGGGGCAGGGCCACGTGTCCTCTTTTTTTCCCTACAACAAATCGGGTAACCCCAGTAAAAGAGCCCCTCGGTTATGTGATATTTCTTCTGTTCAACTAATAAATTTTTATATTGTAGCCATTTCATTTTACTTCAATAAAAACAAAAAGGGAAAAGAGATTGAAGAGTGAAGGATAAGAAGCAGAGAGAGCATCCTCACTCCTTTCAGTGCCCACTCTGCCATGTTGCTTGTCTTGTGAGAAATTGCTCCCAGCTTGTGTGGCGAATGCATCAGATCTGGTTTCTGTTTAAACAGCTGTGCAAAGGGCTTTGTGTGTGTGCACCACAGATCCATTACACTTCTGATGCACTGTCTGTACCCAAGGTGGGGAACTTGCTGCAGGCCTCTCTCCACCACCAACAGCCCAGGGGAAAGATTAATTATCTCCACCCTTACCTGAAAACTCCATTAGATCACTCACAAATGAAAGTAAACTTGATAAAACAAGTGGGGTTTTTTTTCCCATATACGTAATTGATTTGAGGTGTTCATTTTTTTACTTTTTAGAGCATGATAACTTTTCTGGCAGGGTTATCCAACTTCTGTTAACCTTATAAGCTATATATTTGAAAAATCCTGAGAGAAACTGGCTGTGCAGAAAAAGAAAGAGGGAGTCACTGGACAAACAGTAGCAGAAGGCAAGGGTTGTTTTCAATCCCCTCCCCCACCAACATATTTCCTTTGGGTCTTACATCCTAATTGCTTGACCAAAAGGGCAGAGCGGAGTTCTCTCAACCCCCCCCCCCCCCCCCATGGAAGTCATGGTTTTCTGCTGACCTGAATCGTTTGTGAGCTTACATGATTTTCCCATTGCAGGTGGACCAGAATGTAATTCCCCTGCCACCCACACCACTTGCCACTGGCTCTGATGGTCCTTATTGTGGATGAGGGGATTGCCGCAGAAGTTAGGATGCATAAGGGGACTCTTAGAGGCCCTTTTACTAAAGGGCGTTAAGCCCCAATGCGTAATTCCCCCCCCCTTTTACAAACCGTGAAAGCGTTTTTTAGCGCAGGCTGGCGCACTAAATGCTCTGCACTGCCCCCAGCGCTCATAGAGTTCCTATGAGCGTCGGGAGCAGCACAGAGCATTCAGCGTGCTGGCCTGTGCTAAAAACCGCTTTTGCGATTTTGTAAAAAAGGGGGAGGGGCTTAATGCATTGTTTAATTGTTTATTGTTTAATTAGTTTTTTGATTAAACGCTTTATCGGTTCTGCAAAGCGTTGTACAAAGCATTAAATAAAATAACATTTCAACAAAAAAAATTACAATTAAAACATACTTTCCAAAAAAAAAGAACTGTAAGACAAACTGCAACACATACTAGGTTAATTAAGGACGAACGAACAGAAGACACACGAAGGAAAAAGGGAAGAAATACAATAGCTATAGTAAATGAGAGAAACATTAAGGGTAAGCACAAAAGGGCAGGACTTAATAGAAAAAAAAAGAAGACTAAAATAACTTTAGTTAAAATGAGAAAATGCTTACCACAAGACATGTTACAAAGCATTTTTTCAAAAATATTTTTTCAGAGGGTGTGTGCTGTGAGCGGAGAAGGGGCATGGATGCGTTATTCAGGTAGCACATAATGATTTTGCGTGTCACTTACATAATGCAGACTTAAGAAGTCCCTTTTTACTAACGTGGTAAAAAAGTGGCCTGTGCATAATGTGCATATACAGGTCATTCCTGTGCGCTAAGGCCATTATTACTGCCTGGCTAAAATGGCCAATTTTCCAATTTCCAGCATTCATGGCCATGCTCTAATTTTCTCATTAGTATATGAGCCCCCCTAACTATACCTATTTTGTAGGCAGTGGGGGGGGGCTCATGCGCTAACTACATGCAAGGCAGTTAGCTTATAGCAATGTATTTATTTTTTTAATTTAATTTTCTATACAGTGGTATAGTGAAGGAACATGGCTCTTCTCCAATTCCCCCCGCTCCTTCCCGACACCCCCCCCCATTGGGTGTGTGTCCCCCTCCCTTCCCCCACACCTCTTAATGCAGGAACACATAGGCCCAGATTTTGTAAAAAGCGCCTGAAGTTAAGTACCTAAATCGGCACACCTAGCCTATCTAGACTCGTAACTTAATTTTCTTAATTGGCTCAATCAATGCCGATAATTGAAAGCGCCATTAAAAAACAATTAAAAGAATATTAAAAATTAGTTAGCTGGTAGGCCCTTAATTTGGTAGGTGCCTACCTAGGGTTACCAGATGTCCGGGAAATCCCGGACATGTCCTCTTTTTAGAGGACTGTCTGGGTGCCTGGAGGGATTTCCGAAACCCGGCAATTTGTCCGGGTTTTGGAAAGCCCTGCGCTCAGGACCCCATCGGGAGAGCCTCTGCGCCGTTGACGTGATGATATCACACGCGCGCACGCATGCACGTGACATCCTCGGGCCGAAGTCTGCGTATGCACAAAGGTCCTCCGGGCATGGCCCCCAAGCTCGGGGAAGCAGACGCGAGGTTCGTGTGGGAGCAGGACTGGGGCAGAGCTGGACAGAGCCAGGTGCCGTCTGTTTTGAAAGAGGAAATCTGGTAACCCTGTGCCTACCACTTCGAGGTAGCCTACTCTGAGACGCCTACCAGCCAGTAGGCGTGGTTAGGGACTTCGGGGCAGATTTTGGGCATTGTTTGACTTACAGCTCCATGCTTCCACCAGAAGTCCGCATCATTTCACTTAGTTGCACTCATTTACATAGTAACATAGTAGATGACAGCAGATAAAGACTCGAATGGTCCATCCAGTCTGCCCAATCTGATTCAATTTAATTTTTTTCTTCTTAGCTATTTCTGGGCAAGAATCCAAAGCTCTACCCAGTACTGTGCTTGGGTTCCAACTGCTAAAGCCTCCGTCAAAGCTCACTCTAGCCCATCTACACCCTCCCAGCCATTGAAGCCCTCCCCAGCCCATCCTCAACCAAAAACAGCCATATATAGACACAGACCATGCAAGTCTACCCAGTGCTGACCTTAGTTCTTCAATATTTACTATTATTTTCCGATTCTAGATCCTCTGTGTTCATCCCACACGTCTTTGAACTCCATCACCGTTTTCCTCTCCACCACCTCTCTCGGGAGCGCATTCCAGGCATCCACCACCCTCTTCGTAAAGTAGAATTTCCTGACATTGCTCATGAATCTACCACTCCTCAACCTCAAATGATGTCCTCTGGTTTTACCATTTTCCTTTCTCTGGAAAAGATTTTGTTCCCATGAATTAATACCTTTCAAGTATTTGAATGGCCTAAATGGAAGTGCACCTCAAGTTTCAGTGCCAGCACATAAAACTGCTAAGGCACCACTAGGCATGATTCTATAAACGCGCCTAGTGGGTGATTGACAATTGCACTCAACAGCGCCTAGAAGATAGGCGTCGCTTATAGAATCATTGCCTTAGTGCCTCCTTTTCTAGGATGTAGTAAGTGCTCCCACGTTAATTATTTGCATGACCTGCAAATTAAAAAAAAGCATGGGACAAGCATGAAAAAGCCTTATTTTGCTGACCAACACACAGGAAAATCCCTCATTAACCCCCCCCTTTTTTTTTTTACAAAACCATAGCGCAGTTTTTAGTTTTAGCCACGACGGTAGCAGCTCCGAAGCTCATAGAATTCCGATGAGCATCAGAGCTGTTACCGCCGCAGCCGGCGCTAAAAACCGCACTACGGTTTTGTATAAAGGGGGAGGGTAAACTGCACTAAGCCCATTATTAATGCATTTCAGGAAAAGGGCTCCTTAATTATTTTGCTTGAATTAATATTTTAATTATTATTTGTTTATTCTTAGTATCACTAATTATCAGTATGCTCCTGTGGCATTCAGTAAATTAATTGCACAAAATATTTATGAGGATTAAGTTGCCTGACCTCACCTCTGGAGCACAGGATTTGAGTTAGTAAATTAACACTCGGCAGGAACTCCTCACATAATGGCAATTAAAATAGCGCAGCTGTTCTCACAGGGAAGCAGAGTATCGCATGAGTCATAGGTAACCTAGGGCTAACCTTCAGCCAGTGGCATAGTAAGGGGGGGCGGTTCGCCCCAGATGCCAGGTTGGTGGGGGCACCTGCACCCCTCCTCCACTCAGCCCCCGCCTCCTCCTACTCCACCCCTTCCCCCATACGTTTAGTTGTTCACCGCCACGAGCAACAACTTTAAAGTGCTCCTCGCGACCACATCATCTGTCTCACTGATGTCACTTCCGGGTGCCTCGCATAGGAAGTGACGTCAGCGGCATAGACGATAGGGTCAGAAGGAACCTGATGAAATTCTTGTTTGCTCGTGACGGTGATCAAGTAGAGTATGGCCCAGCCAGGTACAACTTAGGCTTAAGCATTTAGGCCTGGTTTTAGCTGGCCTAAATGGGTACGCCTAAAATTTACATGACGCACAAGCACTTAGCATGATTCTATAAAAGCTACGTGCATCATGTAGAATCGCTCTAAGTGCCCTTCTAGTTTGCCCTTAGTGTGGAAAAAACAAGCTAGATTAGGGACGGAATGGGAGCAGAATTAGGGCGGAATGCCAATTTAGCTGGATAATGGCAATATTCAGTCCACTAACTAAGTAAGCGCATAAAGTTAGATCAGCTAAACAACTGTCCTAATTTTATGTGCCAAGTTAACCAGACATTGATTTGAATATTGGTCATTGAACTTCCAGGTCAAAAGACATGCCTGGATATTCAATACTGGGATCTGCAAATACCCTGGCACTGATTATCCAGAATTAGATTAGCCTGCAGCTGGCAAGCCACTTAACACTGAATATCAGGCCCATGGTTTCATCTCATAATGCTTTTGATGCAGACCCTGCATCATTTTGGTATTCCTTTACACAATCTGTAGCCGTCTTTATCTTTTTCAGAAGTTGTACAGAATATTGTAGGTGAGGCCTCACCTGGAATATTCTGTGTTTCTTTACCCTCGGCATGTCTCCAAATTTATCCAATATGGTTTATCCAGCCCTGGGTATTTGGGAGCGCACAGGGGAGACAACCCAGGTATTAAGGGGGGGGGCAAACCAAAGTGACATTTCTATATATCACAGCCCTCCTCTTCCTTCTTTCTGATCCTTCTCTCTCACCTTCCTTCTTTCTGTCCTCCACCTCTCCCATCTACCCCTTCCTTATCACTTACTTTCTCAAGCCAGCAAATCACCCTTCCAAACTTAAACAGCCCCAGTCATGGGATCTGAGAAGTGACACCGCTGCTTAACCTCTAGACGCAGTTTGAGACTTTTCTTCAATCTCCTCTTTTTGGCTTGTGGACAGCATGACCTCCCAGCTCTCGCATACAACAGTGGAAGCAATCTGCTCCTGCATCTCTCTTCACAGGCCCAATTTTGCTGAACAGGAAGTGAAGTGAAAGAAGTCGGGTCTTTGAAGAGAGATGCCGTGGAGCGTGCTGCTTCCGCTGTTCTGTGTCCCCCTACCACCTTTTAGCCCCCCTCTGTGTGTCTTCATAATTAGATTGTAAGCTCTTCTGAGAAGGGACAGCCTCTTGCAAGTACAATGTGCAGCGCTGCATGTGCCTGGTAGTGCTATAAAAATAATAAATTATTACTGTTGTTTATGTGAGAGCTGATAGGTCACGCTGTCTGCAAGCAGGAAGGGGCAAATTGCTGAAAAGCCATTGGGGCAGGAACTGGTAAAAAAATAATAATAATAAGAGCCCGGAGTTTGGAATGGCAACAGGTTGACATGTAATAGTTGGGGGGCATTTGTCCCCCAAACCCCCTCAGTAGCATTGCCTATGAGCTCACTCCTTTGTATCCAGTATCTTGATTTTCTTAAGCAATGAAATGAGAAAACAGAAGTAGAAGTGGAACCAGCTGGCCACCGTAAAAAGTAAGAGTGGTCATACTTCATGACAAGACAGGTGCTGAGGTTTTAGATATCGAAGACCACAGCACCTCATTCCAGCAGGAAAAAAAAAAGAATTGATAGTCACAAGGACGTGAAGGGGTCTCTAGGTCTCTAGGGCTGTCCATAGTGTAGGTTTCAAAATTAAGCATACTGTAACTGAAAAAGGTCATTGTTTGCATGTTACAGAGCTACAGCAAGGAGCGGCAGAGAACCAAATATAGCCGAAAAGGTTAAACTGCTGGCACAAACTGCAGTGAGCAAACGCACGAATTGTTTCAGCAAGGGAAGGTTGTAAAAAGCGAGTGGGGTGTTAAGTGACACCTGGGCTGGTTTCTTTGTGCAAAGCCATTAGAAGCCATTGATCAGCTGCCATGCGCTGCATGTCTAGGAACAATAAGGAAACAGAGAAGCTTTGTTACGCTTAATAGAACGAGCAGGGTGCTGCTTTGCACTGTTAGGCCAAGCTGAGAATGGATCAATAGGAAGCTCTGATGGACTAGTGTGTATCTATAATTGATTATTAGCTGCTAAAATAACGAAAATGTAGTGGCTAGGCCCGAACGGCTCTGACAGTGGAATCTACAGAGCGAAGCCCCGGCCTCCGCTTCTTAACACCTCTTTATTCTGCACTGTTAAAAATTCTAGAGCATAGATGTCCTAGAGGATGTCAAACCATAAGCTAAAGAGCAATGGACTTCAGTTGTGTTTTGAAAGGATAAGTTAGGGGAAAGGATCCATGAAATGAAATAAAGCTAACATAGAAACATAAATGTAAACAATGGCGGCAGATAGAGACCACATGGTTTGAACAGTTTGCCCAGCCATACCAACTAACTACTAATCTCTACAACCTCTTCTTCCCTCTTAGAAACATAGAAAATGATGGCTGAAAAGGGCCATGGCCCATCTAGTCTGCCCACACTAATCGTCCACCCCCTAACTACCTCCATGAAGAGATCCCACATGCCAATCCCATCTTTTCTTAAAATCTGGCATGCTGCTGGCCTCAATTACCTGTTGTGGAAGATTATTCCAGCGGTCAACCACCCTTTCGGTGAAGAAATATTTTCTGGTGTCGCCATGAAATTTCCCACCCCTGATTTTCAACGGATGCCCTCTTGTTGCCGTGGGTCCTTTAAGGAAAAAGAGATCCTCTTCCACCTCGATACGGCCCGTGACATATTTGAACGTCTCGATCATGTCTCCCCTCTCTCTGCGTTCCTCGAGTGAGTACAGCTGCAACTTCTCAAGTGAGTATAGGTCTTCCATGTTTGTCTCATGCTTTCTTGAGTTTAGATATAGTCCTGATCTCTACCATCTCCCATGGGAGGCCGTTTCATTCATCCACCACCCTTTCCATAAATAAATATTTCCATTGATTACTCCTGAGCCTGTCCCTTTTTACCTTCCTCCTATTACCCTTGTTCCAGAGCTCCCTTTTTCAAGTGAAAGAGGCCCACAGAAGTATTTAAGTGTTTATATCGCCACTCTCACACCTTTCTTCTAAAGTATGCATACTGAGGGAAAGATTCTCTAATGCTCACGGTAAAATCTGACAGGTCGCTGTCGCTTTTGTAATGCTTTCAAAAAGACGAGTCATTCTTTAAGAAAACATGCATGCAAATGAGGTTTGCAGAGAGTCGCAGAAGGTCACTAAATTTGCATGGGATGAGTCGCTGGTGATAGCGATCGGCACTTGCACAGAATACACCCACAAATTTATTTTTTTTTAAACCCAAATCGAAGACTGGCAGGAGGGATGCCCACTCCCTCCCACTGCCATCACCCCCCCTCCAACACTCCCACCAGAGTCTTATACAGAGGCATCAATACATCCTTTTTCCTACTGCCATTCCTCTCCTTATGCACCCAAGCATCCTTCTAGCTTTCTCCATCATCTTTTCAACCTGTTTGGCCACCTTAAGATCATCACATACTATCTCATCCAAGTCTCGCTCCTCTTTCATGCACAAAAGTTCTTCACTCCCTAAGCTGTACCATTCTCTCAGGTTTATGCAGTATAAATGCATAACCCCACATTTCTTAGCATTAAATCTTAGCTGCCAAATTCCAAACTATTCCTCAAACTTTACTAGGTCCTTCCTGATGTTATCCCCACCATCAAGAGTGCTTACTCTGTTGCAAATTTTGGTATCATCCACAAAAAGGGAAATCTTATCAGACTGCTGGTTCCCTGTCTTGTCTCCTCTTAGGGCCAATACTTGTAGCCCATTCTTTCTACCCCATTCTTAGTCATTTGAGCTCCTTCTTATTACTTCTGATGCACATCCAGATCCCTAGGCTAGGCCCCAAGCCACTGCAATTACTGCTAAAGTGTTCTGCTGTAAGTTTCCTCTGTGAACTCACCTCTGGCATCTGGTGCACTGTCCATGCTTCCTTTAATTCTTGGAACATTCAAAAAGTAAAGGAAGGTATCATGAGGATCTATGACAAACACATTCACCATCCCCTGACTGAAACTATCCCAGAATAGGTGCAGACCATCCCAGTCACTTTTACAGAAAGCTTCTGCCTTTCGTTTTTGTTACAATCCAAGAAAGTCTAGCTTTTGTTTGTTTTTGGATTCATTGGCAAAGCTTTAAAAAGAGGCAAGAAGGAGTGAAGGAAGAGGAGACTGAATTACCTTCTACCCTTCTGAACTCGTACAGAGGCGAGAAGAGGATGCTGGAATAAGCATCTGGCTTGATGATGTGGATGTTAACTGGTTCCTGTGGGGGAGGTGACTGCTCAGACAGCTCTAATAGAACCACTACAGTGGAAGCCATCATTCAGTGCTAATTCAGTGTCGGCTGCTATGACACTAATAAGGTAGAGGCTTAGATTAGGATGCAATGAAGTAACACTCCTTAGCAGAGAATCCACACTGCAGAGGACTGGGCTGACATTTAAAAATCTACTGGAAAGAGGAGAACACACTGCACTGATAATGCGTGAGCAAAGGAGACGCCATCTCTACACTTGGTGCAACTGCAATGCTAAGGGGAGCCATAGGGTGCCTAAGCGAGCCGAGAAGATGTGTGTCTTGCCTACAGAGAGTGACGGGGTGTTCTACAGAAAGTCGTACGGGCCTCACAATATAAGATTCATGTGTCATCACTTAAGTGCAAAGCACTGTGGGCCAGATTCTATAAGCAACGCCTATGCGCACCTATATTGTAGGCGCCGCAAGCGCCTAAGTGGATTTAGGCGTTGCTAGGCGTCCTTAAAATGGATGCTGGTATATTAGACCAGGTTTTACTTGGCCTAAGTGACTGGTGCCTATCCCTGATGCCTAGCAACATCTAAGTACACCACATCTATTCTCAACCCCTAACCATGCCTACTTTTCAGGTAGACGTCGCTAGGTCTCCTAAGAGTTCCGTGTGGAAATCTTAATTGCAAATTTGTTTTCTTGATTGGCTGAAAACTGACATAGTCAATTATCACGCCGATTACAAAACAAAAGTTCTGCTTGGATTCTGAAGTTAGGTGCAGTGGCATAGCGAGGGAGTTTGGCACCCAGGGCGGTGGAGCCCAGTATCACCGCGCCATGAACCCCTCCCCACTCTTCCCCATCACTTGAGTGCCCTCTGCCCCCATCCCCCATGTACCTCTTGAAATGTTCACCAGCATGAACAGCATCCATGTGCTGCTCACGCCGCCTCAGATCCCTCCTGACATAACATCCTGGTCCTGCAACCAGGAAGTGATGTCAGAAGGGAGACAATGCTGATGCCAGCAGCAAGTGGAAGATGCTACTTGTGCTGGCAAATATTTAAAGAGGTATGCACAGTGGGGTGGAGAAAAGGAGAGGCACTGGTGCCTCCCACAAAGACTGCTCCCCCCTCCCCAGTCTCCCCTTTCTACGCCACTGGTTAGGTGTCGCTAGACATCCTTGATTAGGGTACCTAGTGCTCCCTAATGTACTGTAGGTGTCTTATACAGACTGGCCCTTTATGAGTTTAATAGTCAGAAATCAGTACTACTTGGTTGCAGCTGAGTAAACCTCAGCTGATGACGTACAGTTAGTGCAGAATGTGTAGGGCAAAACCATGTTACCTGTTCCCAACCCCAATTTTCATGTGACTTTTCAGCCCATGGACTTAAGAACATAAGACTAGCCTTACTGGGTCAGACCAATGGTCTATCAAACCCAGTAACCCGTTCTCATGGTGACCAATCAAGGTCACTAGTACCTAGCCAAAACCCAAAGAGTAGCAACATTCCATGCTACCAATTCAGGGCAAGAAGTGGCTTCCCTATGTTTTTCTCAATAAAAGACCATGGACTTTTCCTCCAGGAACTTGTCCAAACCTTTCTTAAAACCAGCTACGCTTTCCGCTGTTACCATAACTTCTGGCAATGCATTCCAGAGCTTAACTATTCTCTGAGTGAAACTAATATTTCCTCCTATTGGTTTATAAAGTATTTCCCTACAGTTTCATCGAGTGTCCCCTAGTCTTTGTCATTTTTGACAGAGTGAAAAATCGATCCACTTGTACCCGGTTCTACTCCACTCAGGATTTTGTAGACTTCAATCATAACTCCCCTCAGCCGTCTCTTTCCCAAGCTGAAGAGCCCTAACTTGAGGCATCTGAAAGCAATGGTTCTACATCTGGGATGGGAGGTATTGGGTATACGGCTAGACATGTCGCAGAGGACAAGGCTGAGCATTTGCTGAAAGAAAGATTACTGTTTCCTAGCTGTCTTTCAGCCCAGCAGGCTCCCAAGTGTGACTGCAACCTGACAATTCGGACACACAATAAAACAGCTACAGAACTGTTGACTAAAATACTTAGCTTTTATTTACTTATTCAATGAATTTATTCAGGTACTCAAGCGTTTATCCCTGTCTGAACTGGTGGGCTCACAATCTAATGTACCTGGGGCAAGGGGGGATTAAGTGTCTAGCCAAGGGTCACAAGGAGCAGCATGGGTTTTAACCCACAACCTCAGGGTACTGAGGCTGTAGCTTTAACCACCGCACCACACTCTCCATCATGAGGGATTCATGATGCGATACCACAAAACTGGAGATTTGGTTTTTGTTTGGGGTTTTTTGGTAAATCTTTATTAAATTTCCAAACTACCATAGTGCAAACAAACAATTTCAATATACACAAGTTTACACGAAATGCACATTAAACTTATAGACATTAATGTATAACTATTTCTCCCCCCCACCAAATAATCAGAAAAAGTATATACCTACAGGAAATCCTCCATATATTTCCTGGATGAAATTCCAATGCAAAACCCTTCCCCCTCCCATCCACCCACTCTGGATGTGTATGCTTAAGGGTCGATAAAATTAAATCAGTTATCATTCCTTACAGAACTTAGTCAATGGTTAGAACTGGAGATTTGTACCGTTCTCCTCCAATGCCTACTCCAGACTTCACCCCTTCTGTCTTGTTGCGCCAAATGCACGGACCAAACTTCCTCAGTCTTTATATCAGGTGCCATCTGTAGCAGTATTGAAATCTAAGCTACAAGCCCACTTTTTGGATGTTGCTTTCAACTCCTAACTCCCACTCCCCACAAAATGACCTATGTCCATTCTATGTCTGCAAGAAACTCTCCAACTCCCTACATGTCCTGTCTGTCTGTCCAAATTAGATTGTAAGCTCTTCTGAGAAGGGCCCGTCTATTGCGTGTTGAATGTACGAGTACAGTGCTGCGTATGGAGGGCTATGTACATCAATGCCCACAGTTTGGGCAACAAGATTCTGGAATTAGAGACGGAAATGAGGAACACAGAGTGGAGAAGGCTTCATCTAAGGCAAGGCAGATATTGGGTTGTATCAATAGAAGTTTCGTCAGCCGAAAGCCTGAAGTCATAATGCCCTTGTACAGGGCCATGGTGAGACCTCATCTAGAGTGCTGTGTGCAATTCTGGAGGCCACATTAAAGATGTGCGCAGAATTGAATCGGTTCAGCGGACGGCCACCAGGATGATCGTACGAAGAGAGACGGAACAAATTGCAGCTCTACACTCTCGAGGAACGTAGGGAGAGGGGAGACATGATCGAAACATTTAAGTACCTCACGGGACGTGTCGAAGTGGAAGATGATATTTTCTTTCTCAAGGGACCCTTGGCCACAAGAGGGCATCCGCTCAAACTCAGGGGCAGAAAATTTCATGGCGACACCAGAAAGTATTTCTTCACAGAGAGAGTGGTTGATCATTGGAACAAGCTTCCAGTGCAGGTGATCAAGGCAGACAGCGTGCCAGACTTTAAGAATAAATGGGATACCCATGTGGGGTCCCTATGAGGGTCAAGATAAGGAAATTGGGTCATTAGGGCATAGACAGGGGGTGGGTAAGCAGAGTGGGCAGACTTGATGGGCTGTAGCCCTTTTCTGCCGTCATCTTCTATGTTTCTATTCTTTTTGGCGCTAAAGAAATGATTTAATAGTAGTAGTATGATCATATTTATAAGTAACTAGAAGTAGCAGAAAGTACCTTGTCTCTTTTCACAGACCTCAGAGATCACAGCCCATATGACTGCAACTTTCTTGGCAGGAGACTGCAGTGCTTTGCAGTTGCCCACTCCATTCCACAGCACCTGCTCCTCTGATTTAGACTCCCACTCAGTTACTAGCCAGGTCCAACTCTGCCTTGTTTCTGGGCTCAGGATATTTGTACTTGGGGAATAAATGGCCACGAATGGACATATTTGCAGTAGCGTAGAGAGGGTGTGTGGCTCTGCCGGTGCTGGCTTATACGATGGCCCCGGTCAGCGCCCAGAATAGCCTGCATCCCACGTGCTTCCAGAAGATGCTGGAAGTCCTGCTGGTTTCTTATTCAATAAAGAAGCACAAACTGGTCAGGAACAATAAAGTTCAAAATAAAATAAAGTCCCAATTTATTGAGTTCACTAACCCTGAACAGGATTTAGTTCATTCTTTCCATGAACAAAAGCAAAACATGAAAGAATAAAACTGAGTTGTTTAAAAACCCAACAACTCACACCTTTCTTGCAGGTATCACAGGTAAGTATAAGAGTTCAGTCCAACTAGTTCTGCCTTTGGCAAACAGGCAGTAACAGAGCTATACCACTTCTTTTAAATAAAGACAGTGCTGTGCCCAAGCCTAGATAGAAGCAGGCTTGGTCCCAACCAACTTAACAGTAGTTGGTGGGGGAGGGGAGTAGCCGAATCCACTAATTAAACTCTGTATAAAACAGAATGCCACAAATGGCCCCACAAACCCAACCAAGGATATTATGTGGATTCTTCCCCAAAACTACCATCCCAGGCACACATTCAAAATTGAAGCTTTTCTTGCTTTCAAAAAAAAAAACATAAACCAAACAGTCCAGCAAAATAAACCTGGCAAAAGGTTTTCAGTTCCAGGCACCTTGCAGTGAGCTCTGCACTGCTCACTTGCTTCACACAGGTGCAAACGAGTTCCAATAAACAAACTCAAACAGTTCACAAACTTAAGCACAACCAAGCAAAACCAATGTACTTAGCTTTCCTCCATAGCACAAGGTTCTGTATCCATGCTAGTCTCCATGCAGTCCATGGGCTCTGGTTCAGCTAGCTGGTTGGCTTCAGAGACAGGGGCTGTATCCACCATCTCCACATCCTCAAAGCTCTGAGGTTCAGGAGAGCTGTCCTGTGAACCTCCCTCCTGGGCTGACCCAGGGTAGACTGACTGGTTTCTCCTCAGTGCTGCCTCTAAAGCACTGAGGCGACCACGCCCTGTTCTGTGAGGGGGCAGGGCAGCCTGTAACTTGGGCTGAGATTTCCCTGAGCTTCTAACTAAGCTCTGCAGCTGTGGGTTAGCTGAACTGGTGGATTTGCTCTGAGGCTGTTCCCTCCAGATTCCTCACCTCCCCAGGGTTTTGTGAGCTGGGTTTTGAATGGGAAATCAGAACTTTCTTTTTGTTTTATGTCTAACCTATCACATTGGTTAGCTCTATTTAAGGTAAGGCTAGGGTTAGGAGGGGCCCTATCGGGAGACAATCTAGCTTCCCGGCTAGGGTTGTGACAGGTGAGAGGCACCCGGGGGGGAGTGGTGCCCCTTCCCGTCCTCTTCTCTACCCCCCATCTCCACACGCTCCTCCCCCGCCCCCTCCTGCTATGTGCACATGCCACTCCCTTCCCCCGTATACCTCTGAAACATTCCTGGCACGAGCAGCAACCCCCCAAGCTGCTGTTGTGCCAGCGTCGGCTCTTCCTCTGATATCACTTCCTAGATGCGGGTCCGGGAAGTGATGTCAGAGGAAGAGCTGATGCTGGTGCGACAGCAGTTTAGGGGGTTCCTGCTTGCGCCAGGAACGTTACAGAGGTATGGGGGAAGGGAAGAGGAGCAGCAGGGGGTGGGGGGGAGGAGCAGGGGTGGAGAGGAGGATGGGTGCCTGTCTGGGGAGAGAGGATGTCTGGGGCGGACTGCCCCCGCCCCCCCCCCTTACTATGCCACTACATATATGAAAAGGGAAAAGCACAGAGGGCCTTTAAGTACCAATAATAACTAGTCTAAATCCAACATAGAAGGATGGGTGAGAGAAAAATTCTAACAAAAGCTAAGGTTTTTCTTAAGACCCCATGCATTAATGTATCCAGTACAATCCTGCTTTCTCCTGGGAGGTCTCTCTCACTTGAGGACAAATCAAGAGTCCTAAGAATTGTTTTAGATTCATCTATCACCCTGGAAGTCCAAGTAAATTTTCTTTGGAGGAAAAAAAACACCTTTTTTTAATTAAGACAATTGCGCCTAATTAGACTTTGTTGTAAGCAAACTAGTTTTGTTCTAATAGTTCACCTTCAATTTATTCAAAATTCCGCCACACGCCCCATATTCTGCCAAGGTCATTATGCTCACATTGCCCCCCCCCCCCCTCCCCGCCCTCAAGTCGCTTTGTTGGCTCCTGTTCGCTTCCACAAATAGTTCATCATACTCCTCTCACTGACTTACAAGTGTATTCACTCTTTGGCTCTTCAATATCTCTTCTCTTTAATCTCTCCCTATACTCCACCCCGGGAACTCCATTCATCAGGTAAGTCTCTCTTGTCTGTACTCTTCTTGTCTACAGCCAACTCCCGACTCTGTTCCCTTCTGCCTTCCTCAGCCATATGCCTGGAACAACCTGCCTGACGTAGGGCTAGATTCACAAAGCAAACCGATCGTGTACTGATCGGTTTGCGACCCCTTAGCGACCAAATTTCCCTCTGGCCTAATTCACTTACCTCTCTGCAGACCATCCTCCGATCCGTGCATGCAAATGAGGTGAAATGTATGCAAAGTAGGCAGGGATGCAATTCACAACACAAAATTTCACATCCGACTGGGCTGGCCGATCAACTGAAGAAGCGACTGCTGGGGACCAGTCAAAAACGTCTTTCCGACCCTGCTCTGCAATCTCTCCTGTTCTGCCCAGATCTCTTGTCTCCTGCCTCACCCCGAGTGCCGTCCCGCTCTGCCCCGCACTGCTTCATTCAGCACAATCTCATGACTCCCGGTAGCTGTGAAAAGTCTTATCTTATGCAGTATGAACTCCTGCCCTTCCCCAAATCTCTCCTGTCCTTCCCCGCCCTGTTATCCTGTGGTTGTAACCCGCGGTTTTAAAGCGGGTTAAAACCACGGGCTTGCAGGGCTAAAAACTAGTTAAAAAAAAAATAAAGAAAGTTAAAATATTTTTTAAAAAAGGTCACGGCTCGGACAGGCATGCACAGACCATCTGCAGATGGTTTGCGCTGCGTGGGGATCACACAACGGCGATCCCTGCTGGCAGATGGGGGACGTTCCTCCGATCGCCCCATCTGCATATATTAGCTTCCAGAATTCATCATACCTGCCCGGATCACCGGATCAGGGCCAAGCGGCAGGTTGATGAATCTAGCTCTTAGTATGACGAGCTCCGTCTCTGGTGGTATTCAAGTCCAGGCTGAAGGTCCACTTTTTCAAAATTGCATTTAAGTCTTAACCCTACCAATTTGTATATCACTACATTTGTTTATCATTCTCTCTGAAGCCCCCCTACCCTCACTACTTCTTCTCCCTTTGTATTCCCTACATCAGCAGCATATACCAATTCACCATTTCTTTGTCAAGTATGTCTTTCATTATTAGACTGTAATCTCTTTTGAGCAGAGACCATCTCTTGTGTGTTTAATGTACAGCGCTGCATGCGTCTGATAGTGCTATAGAAATAATAAATAGTAGTGGAAGTAGTAGTAGAAGTTCCAATTTAAGTTTATCCTCTCTTGACTATTGTAATGTTCTCTACCTGAGTTTATCCACAAAGTTACTGATCTGTCCCCATTTTTATGTGGGCCTTTGCTCAGTTTCTTGTATAAGAACAAGTATAAGTGTTTATGCTATGATGTATAAGTAAAGTGTGCTCTGTGGATTTAAAACCCCAGAAAGCTTTGCTTTTCCCAGAGAGCTAAGCTGCAACCACAGAGCTTAAGCCCACCCTTCTTCTTCAGACTGAGAGAGAACAGTTGCCATATTTGGTAGACCGCATGGCTGCAAGAGAATATGAGCCTAGCATTATTCTCCCACCAAGCTTTCAACCCTTTATTTCTAACGATCTAATACAGCTTAGGTTGCAATATCTAAGTCTGGAGCATAGTGTTATCTTCCACATGGTGTGGACACACTCCTAGCTTCTTCTTGAATAGGATGAGCTGGTAGAGTGAGAAGATTCTGTGAAAGTTGAACTGCCTTGAAGGCATCAATTGTGTTTATTCTTTACTTCATGTTCATGTTATTAAATAAAGTTGTTCAAGAACTACAGAGTCTGGCTGATAACACTATGATTACAGAAGTAAGGGTTAATTGAATAGGAGCCTCTTACAATTGCCAATATAACTCAGAGTGAGTTCAATAGTGCTTGGCCATTCAGAGGAGTCCTGTTTTTTTTTTTCAGTACAAGGCCTGAGGAGATTTCAGTGAGGAAATCTATAAAGACTGTTCAGGGAAGCTGTAAACTGTAGTCAGCACAGTTATTGAATAAGCTCCAATCTATTCAGAATACCTTAGGATCAGAAAGTTTTAGAGCAAGCATGTCAAACTCAAAGACTGACACGGGCCAAATAAACAAGGTTTAAGTTGATGTGGGCCACAAAAAAGCAAAAATGACATTTTTCATAGAAACAGGTTTATTTCAAAAAGTACAACATAAAAAAAGAACAATAGCAATAAAAACATTCATGTTTTCTTCCTAACACTTGGCATTTCTTCTCTGCTAATATTTTTTCTATTTCGGGGAAAATCTTGTCCATAGTGATTACTTTTAAACCTGACCCAAGGTGAATGTCGGTAATTCTGGATCTGATAGGAGACTTATTTCCTTTCATAAGAGTAAATAACTGCTTGCAGCAATAAGTACTTCCAAACATGGAAATAATTTCCTATACGAATTTTCAAGTATTTTCAAACCTGCCTGACAAATATTTGTAAAATTCAAGCAAGCCAACTTCACTGTATTTTGTCTTCAAATCTGAATCGCACTGGATCTCACGTCCATTTGCATATGATTAGGCACTGATTCTATATTTATTGAGAAAATTGAAGAAAACAAAGAAAACTTGTCTTCCAAAGATTTAAAATCTGCAAATCTTGTTTCAAACTCGGTTCTAACACTTATAAATTTTTCTACATATTTTTGATACGATGCAATTTCACCTAAACTTGATTTGTTTATGTTGCATGTCAGAAAGTGCATTACAGGCCTGTTTTACATAGCTGCGCTAGTGGCTGCCATGCAGCAACAGCCACGAAGCCCTTTAAATCTCTATGGGCTTCGGGGCCATTACCGTGCGGCTTTGTAAAGCAGACACTAAGGGCCTGATTCTCCAAAGTGCGTCCCGATTTTAGGCAGCTGTAGGCGTCCTACAGCTGTCTAATCAGCCAATCGGGATGCACGTTTTTTAAAAAAAATGCTCCCCAGGCAGGCCGCCTATATTGAAGGCGAGGCCCGCAAGACACCTAGGCCCTGATTCTGTATAGGACGCCCGGGAGAGGCTTCCTATTCAGAATCGGCCTACACTAAACCCCGATTCTGTAACCGGTGTCCATGTTACAGACGCTGGTTAGAGAATCGGGTTATATTAGACACGGCCCGCTACACTTATCGTGGCAAGGGATCTCTCTGCCGCTATAAGTATAGTGGGCCGCGGCCCCCTGACCGATCGCTGAAGGAGGGTGCCCAAACCCTCCTGCCAGAAGATGCCCCCCCCCGACACTACCGACCGCCCCCACCCGACACTACCAACCGCCGCCCCTCCACGACATTACCGATCTCCCTCCCACCCCGACACTACCGATCGCTGGCAGGAGGGTGCCCAATCCCTCCTGCCCGAAGACGCACCCTCCCCCCCCTGGCGCTAACAACCCCCAAACCTCCACCCCTCCAAACTAACCTTTTTTTAAGGCCAGACGGTTCTTGCCCAGCGATCGGTCAGGGGTTCCGCAGCCCGCTATACTTATAGCGGCAGAGAGATCCCTTGCCACAATAAGTATAGCGGCCGCGTCTACTTACAATGTAGACCAGCATTTTGCTGGCCTACATTTTAGCGTTTCTCCTCTACTAGGAAGACGCATAGGGCCGCCTAGGTTCGCCTAAGGCCCTTAGGCGAGCTTAGGCATCTTGCGGGTCTCCCTAGGCTCCCGGAGGCGCCTTCAGGCCTGCCTGGGGAGCATTTTTTTAAAAAAAAACGTGCATCCCGATTGGCTGATTAGACAGCTGTAGGACACCTACAGCTGCCTAAAATCAGGATGCACTTTGGAGAATCAGGCCCTAAATCTTCATTTTTCAACTGTTTTTCCCATAGATCTAGCTTACATTGGAATGCTTTAACTTGATCACACATGTTCGTAATGATCTGATCTTTTCCTTGCAGTTTTAAATTTAAACCATGTTTTGTTATATCATCCATGAAGGATAAATCTTGTAACCATACTGGATCGGAAAACAACTTTGTGCCTTGATTTTTAGTTATTAAAAACTGACATATTTCTTCTTTCAAGTCCCAGAATTGTTTAAGGACCTTGGAGCAGGATAGCCAACGTACCTCGGTAAAGTAGGACAAACCAGAATATTCGCTTTCTAATTCACTTAAGAAAGCAGAGAATTGTCGCTGATTTAAGCCTCGAGATCTTATGAAATTGACAATTTTTTTGACAAATGTCAACAAATTTTCCATGTTTATTACCTTTGTGCATAATACTTCTTCTTTTTTTTTTTAAATAAAACTTTATTGATTTTTAAACTAAAAACAGTGCCAAACAAATAAAGAACAGTAGGTATTACATACAATGCACTATTATCTGTATAGGCAACTTATATATCATTTGAGATTTTCAAATTTCATATATTAAATAATAATACAATTTAACATAATATGTGATTTAAATAATTCTTAAAGTTACCTAAATGTCACCATCAGTACTTATTTATTTCCCTCCCTTCCCCCCTCCCCCATGGATGTGTATAGGAAATGAAAAAAATAAATATTATCATACCTCCATAAATTTAGTCAATGGGCTCTAAACTTTATTAAATACACCACTAAATCCCCTACATTCTGCGTTAATTCTTTCATATTTGTAAGCAGTGCATACATTCACCCACCAAAAAGTGGTAACTTAATGATGATTTTGCCGGTAATTTGTTACCAAATGGGTATGTTGCCAGTTTATTTTCAAGGGACCTTCTATAAAAAGCTAAATGGTATTCTGACAAAATTTGTTTGGCTTGGGAAAACACCAAGAATTGCTTTAGTATCTTTACAAAGGCCAATTGAGGAGGGTGGGGTAAATTTTCCCAATTTTTATAGGTATCATCAGGCCTATATTATGCGTCAAGGTATGTATTGGATCCTCCCTGAGCTCTTGGAACATCAGCCAGATTGGTTATATCTTGAATGGAAAATCATGTCCCCGATGCGACTTTCTCATATATTAAATATCAGAATGCCTAGTTATGCTAAGGACAATGTGATTTTATTGGACACGTGGAAAACAATTAAATTTATTGATAAATTAACAGATGTTCCCATAATGAAATCTACTTTGCAGTCCTTATGGTTAAACTCCAAGATTCAAATAGGCGGTGCTGGGATTGCTTGGAAGAATTGGATGAATTCGGACATTAGATGATGTTATATCTAATGGAAATCTGCTTGATTTTTCACAACTGCAACAATCATTTGGAATTTTAAAATCTCAACAATATAGGTGGGTGCAATTGAAGCAGGCTATTTAGAGTGGGTTCCTTGAATGGAAAAATTTAAAAACTTATTTTAGCTTGCAGATCCTTTGCTACCAAACTGATCTAGTAGGACATCAGGCTGCCCAGTGGTACAAATTGATTTCTGGATTTTTGAATAAGAAGCCAAAAAATAGTCTTAGAGATATTTGGAGCATCGAGATAAAACAGTATATTTCTGTGTCTCGTTGGCCACAAATTTGGACTTGGAGATTGAAATGTACAATGTCAGCATCTATGAGACAAGCATGGTTGTTTCTGTTACATAGGATTTTTTTGGACCCCAGTTTGATTAAATAAAATAGATAGTTCTAAGTCTAATAGATGCTGGCATTGTCATATTGATAAAGGGACTTTGGATCATCTGCTATATTTTTGTCCTTTTATATTTATATTTTGGAAGTCAATATGGGGACAAATAAATCTTGTTCTGTACTCAAATGTTCCATTATCATATGAAGCTATAATATGTGGAACAATACTACATGTGAAACCCACAGGAAGTCGCATCAGAGCAATGGGACTTAGCAGAGGAAAAGGCCCACCAGCTAGCTGCTGTAGCTGTGGAGGACTCTGAGGGCGGTAAGTAATTGAGAACGGGAAGAGGATGTACTATATCCTGGCATGCAGAAGGGAGAGCTCTGCTGCAGGCAGCCCCTACCATTGAGCATTTTACGGCCTTGCTGAAGATACATTCACTGATGAATGAATGGTGAAATTGCAGTGCGGTCCTGTAGCCCACTGTTTCCTGATTATGTGAAGGTGACTGAATAGCAGATGTCAGGGTCAGTTCTCTTCAATACAGGGTGCACACAAAAACACTCCTTGATTTTAAATGGTTACCAAACCAAAACCTTTGAGGCTACAGTTTCATCAACTCATAAAGTTTCATATGGTATCTGCTGATTACATACACTCGATGTGCGCCCCACCTGTTACTCGGCAAACATCGATCCGATATTCAATCTCGGACCAGACTCTCCAAAGCCTATCCGGCATGATCGTGTTTATAGCTTCAGTGATGCGTTCCTGCAGATCATCCATAGTTGCAGGTAGTGGAGGTACGAGGTAAGTACCCTCAAAGGAAAAAATCACAAACAGTAATGTCCGGTGATCTTGGGGGGGGGGGCCACTTGAGGAACACCTGGTCATTTTGTCGCGTTGCATTGTGTGAAGGTTGTAACATCTGCACCAATTGCAGCTTATAAGGGTGAAAGTGCAAGCGATTGTGTAAGGTCTTGCTAACCGCACTTTTTGGGACTTTTTGCTGTCATCTTATTTATAAACATATTCTAATAAGTTTTGATTTTGTAACCATTTAAAATCAAGGAATGTTTTTGTGGGCACCCTGTATAAACTCCAGACTTCACACGCATACATCAGAGGTGGATTGAAGAGGCCAGCCCAGTGGCCCGTTCAGATCCTCGAATCCCCTCGCCAATATAGGGCTGGGTACATGCAGAAACAGCCCGGGGAGACGGGCGTCAGTCTTTGTGCAGTGATGATTTCTATGGTCTAAATTCGGTGACCATGAGTGCAGAGCTCTGCTAAAGAAAGTAGGGCATGAATCAAAAATAGAGGGAAAGTCCCAGGTGGAAGCAACTAAATGCTCATAGCTCCAAATCCAGCTCAACAGATATTGCATGTAGGGTTACCATATGGCTCCAGAAAAAGGAGGATGGATCGAGACATCCGAGTTTTACTTCCATTGAAAGCAATGGAGCCATATGATATCCCTAATTGCATGTGAATATACAAAATACCAGAAGTGTTTCCAAAAGAAGGCTGGGCTAGACTGCACTATACCTACTTTAGTGACCCTCATATAATGTCTTATTATTCCTCTCCCTATCCTCCAGCAAAGATTGTGTTTAGAACCTTGAAGACCCGTTTGTCACATATCTAGAGAACATCTTTCGCCTACAGGTATCGATGCTAAACTGGAATGTCCCCCAAAAAAGTCTCTCATAATTTCCAGAGCAAGGGTTCACGACAAATCTTTGTTCCAAGAAATGGGCTAATTTGCTAGGTTGGCTATCCTGGAAACCAAACCAGTTTACTGGAAGTTTCCATCCCTGCCTCAGGGCCCTCTGACAAGTCTCCTTGTCTAATTTTATTTACTGTTCTCCCAGGGGAGCTCAGAATGGTTTACATGAATTTATTCAGGTACTCAACATTTTTTCCTGTCTGTCCTGGTGGGCTCACAACCTATCTATTGTACCTGGGGAAATGGAGGGATTAGGTAACTTGCCCAGGGTCACAAGGAACAGCATGGGTTTGAACTCACAACCTCAGGGTACTGAGACTGTAGCTTTAACCACTGTGCCACACTCTGTCCCACTCTCCTATATATATATATATATATATATATATATTTTTTTTTTTTTTTTTTTTTTTTTTGCATATCTGGTTTATTGTAATCACGGACCCCCATTACACATTGAGACAGAATCATTTTGCCATTATTTTCTTTCAAATTCTATTACAAAGCATTCTGGGATACAGAGTCCTATTTTGTCTAAAAAGATTTTATTTATTTATTTTTTAAATCTCAGGGATAAAATGGATTAAGCTCAGAATGCTCTGAGAGAGGACTCATAATGCCAGGATGAAAGTAAAACGCCCAAGTGTTCATTCAGCCATCTGGTCACCGCACGCTACAGCGGTCTCTGACCCCCCTTCCCATTTTTTAGTAGAAGAAATTAGCATGTGAAAGGTTGCGTTCTATTCACTTTTCTGATTTTAAGATTAAATAATTTTCCGCCCCTGCCCACCCAGTGATTAAATATTTATTCACACTTTACTCTTTGTATCACAGACACACAGTCCACAGTACAAAGGCAAAACAAAGAAAGCAAATGTCAAAAGAATGCTAAGGAATATACTGTATGTCGTCTCTCTCTTTCCTGTCAGATTCAAGGATGTCTCTCTCAGAGCTGCCTGCCACACGGGATTCACTGAACCTTCCCTGCTAATCTTTATTTATTTACCACATTCATATGCCACTTCTATCCAAAATGGCTCCATACATAATTCAAAACACAAACAAATCCCTGCACATCCTAAAACACGACACAGACACCAACCAGCCACACAGAAGAAACCAAACCAACTGGTTCAGCAATAAGTTCACACGTTTACTCACTTTCAGTTCTGGTTAGAAATTTGTTTTTTTTTTTTAGTTAAAAATCGATTTGATATTTTTATTCCCTGTAATTCACTTAGGGCCTGATTCTATCTAGCGACATCTAACTTACTGTACCTCCCTTTTACAAATGCAAAGCAACAAACCAAAGCCAAGGAAAAAACCAGGGTTCAACTGTCTGCAGTGAAAAACAATCCAGAACAAACAAACCAAAAAGCTGCAGACTTTGTACACGATGCAGGCAGACTTTATTATGACAAGAAGATCTTTGATTAAAAACCTTTTACCAGGTAAGGGACCCAACACGGTCCGTGTTTCGGACTAACCTTCGTCAGGGGTCCACTCGGGCGGTCTTTTTCAGCGTGTCGCTGACCGCTATTTATCCAAGGTTTTTTCTTTTGATAATTTTCTTCTTTATCAAAAGTGGACTCCTGATGAAGGTTAGTCCGAAACACGGACCGTGTTGGGTCCCTTACCTGGTAAAAGGTTTTTAATCAAAGATCTTCTTGTCATAATAAAGTCTGCCTGCATCGTGTACAAAGTCTGCAGCTTTTTGGTTTGTTTCCTCCCTTTTACAAAACCATGCAAGAGGTTTTTAGCGTTGGCCGGGTCGCTGAAAACTCTGTGCTGCTCCGACATTCATAGGAACAGTGCAGATCATTCAGCACACCAGCTGGCACTAAAAACCTCTTGCGTGGTTTTGTAAAAAGGTGAGGGGTTAGTTCCAAGTGCAACTTAATTGGTTTAAATCGGTGTAATTGACCATGCCATTAAAAACCAATTAATAAACAATTATTTTAATTAGCAATTTTGGTTGCACATAGCTATGCTTAAATCGAGGTGCCCTCTGAGGCCTACAGATGCCTATCTGAAAAGTGGGCGTGGTTAGGGGCCCAGAATCGGTGTGGTTGACTTAGGTGTTGCTAGGAATTATACCCACCCCCCTTTTTTAATCAAAACTAGTGTGTTTTTTTTAGTACCAGTGATGGCAGTAACAACAGATGCTCATAGGAATTCTGTGAGCGTTGGGAGATGTTACCGCTGTGGCTGGTGCTAAAAACCACAATACATGACAGTAAATTAGACCAAATATATCAGCACCTATCACAAGGATGCCTAGCAATGTCTAAGCACACCTAGGCACTGTTAGGCATGATTCTATAAAGGACGCCTAGCAGTTGATTGACAACTCCGTGGAGTGGCACCTAAAAGTAAGATGCCATTTTTAGATCAGGTCCTAAGGATCCCTTTTATTAAACTTCATTAAGCACTAAGGTGTTGGTTCTCAAACCTGTCCTGGAGGACCCCCAAACATTAGATCGTTAGACAGTCTATGGAACTTCAGGAAGGCCACGAAAACCTTCCTCTTTACAAACCCAGCTCCTTAACGACTTGCGTCTGCACCCCTGACTGATGGATCCCAAAGGCACCGCCGAATACACCAAACAGATTTTCACTAAAACTCGTATGTCACCACAAGTATTACTTGAATTACTACCACACTTACAAATCACTCCAAACAAAATCAAATTGTACAATAGTCTAAAAACCAAATCCATTCCCAGTAAAACTTATCTGTGATACCCACCAGATCAAAAATCATCATACTTCAACGATGCATACACCTGCAAAGCAAAAGCTATTTTACCTCTATGTTATGCTATGTCTAATGACCATTTATTAATCATTCCCTCCCTTAAAATTATTAACACACGACGGCAGTCCATCTTTTCCGTTAAAGCTCCTCAAACATGGAATTCCCTTCCAATTTACTTAAGAGAGGAAAAAAATTTGGAAAAATTTAAGAGCAAACTCAAAAGCTTTCTTTTTAAAGATGCATTTAATGACTAAATGAATTGCCTAGAAGTTTCATCTTATCTTTATATCTTTTGAGAGTTTATGTCCTTCCCCTTCCTATTGTTTTTGACCTTAATTGTCTTTCTTTTTATTAATCAGATTGTATTTCTTTTCCTATTCTGTCCTTGTGTTTTATTATGTTTGCAAAGTTGGTTTTTATTATGTTTCGTAAGATTTAGTCTTTTTGTTAGTTATGTTTGTCTCCCCTAATTTTGTAATTTTATCGATTTGTTCATCGCTTAGAATTTGGAATAAGCGATTAATCAAATTTTATAATAAACTTGAAACTTACTGTAAATGCTGAAAATTAAACCCCCTACGTCCGCTAAGTCTGTATTTCCCACTAAAGTTTGTTCTGCTTATACTGTGCATGTACTCTTGTAACCCGTTCTGGGCTCCTGTGGGAGGACGGGCTAAAAAAATAAATGTGTGACATCATCACATCAATGTCCACGCATGCACGGAGGCCATCCAGACAGGGCTCTGAGCTTGCTTATCACTACGCCAGTAGGGGGTGCTGGAGGAGTAGAGGTGAGGAGAGGCACCGGCGCCAGATGACTGCCTGCAGGACATGCATAATGTCTATTCTGTGTATTTCTATGGGCATCAGGCATGTGACAAGGAGGACGATTGTAATATCATCAGCATAGCTGTAATGGGAGACATTTAGGCCCTCTTTTACAAAGGCGCGCTAAGCGTTTTAACACGGATATAGATCGTGCTAAATCAACGTGTGCGCTAACCGCTAATATGTCCATAGGATAACATGCACCCGTTAGCATTTAGCACGTGTTTACCGTGTGCTAATATATAGCGCACGCTAAAAAGCTTAGCGCACCTTTGTAAAAGAGGGGGTTAGATTACTGAGTTGCTCTCCTAGGGAAGCAGGGTAGATGTTTAAGAGCAAGGGCGATAATGGGAAACCTTGTGGGATGCCACAGTCGCTGGGCCATGCCATAGACAGTGTGTCCCCAATCTTGACTTGATAGCTGCGAGATTTCAGGAAGCCTTTGAACCAGTTCAGTACATTTCCTGATAGTCCGTAGGCATCTAGGCAGGAGAGCAGCAGGTCATGATCCACAAAGTCGATAGCGCTGCCGAGGTCCAGTTGGAGGACAAGCGCGTTTAGACCCTTGCTTAGTAAATTATATAGATCAGTAATAAGTGATGCAATTACTGTCTCAGTACTGAATGACTGTCTGAAGCCTGAATGAGAGTCATGGAGTAGTTGAAAGTGTTCCAGGTGATTCATCAATTGAATCTGTACTACTCCCTCCATCAGTTTTATAAAAAGTGGGATTAGTGCAATAGGCTGAGAAGTGGCACTTTTTATCTTTTATAATAGGTCTTTTAGCTGGAAATTTTCCTTTGTTTAATGTGTCTGTTAGCCAGAAGTAGAGATCTGCCAGGAATTTATTTGAGGCTTTAGACATTAGAGCAGGTGGGCAGGAGTCAATGGGAGAGTATGTTTGAGTATATTTTTTAAATAGGAAGTGAAACTGAGACCAGATTGGATTGGTGAAGGAGCTCAGGGTGTCGGCTCAGGGTGCAGGAATTCTTGAGTTTAGTATTTTTGTAAGGTCGATGGAGTAGTTTGTGCTGAGGGAGGCTGTTGCAGTTTGTATTTTGGATTGAAAATGATGAGCGAGGGCATTGGCAGAGGGAGAGAGGTCATGGGAGGGTCTGGTTAGAGGTGAGATATCAGTTAGGTTGTTAACTAGTCTGAATAGCTCCTTTAAGTCAAGGCTAAACTAGGCTAAACTACTAACTAAACTAAACTAAGCCTTAAGTTTAAATACCGCATCCTCTCCATAAAGATAGAGCTCGACACGGTTTACAGGAGCTATGCTGGTTTATTTGGTAGGAGTAGTTTTTGCGTTTCTCTTTCAATTGGAATTTGTATTATCTTGATTTGTCTCACCATTTCAATTTGGTGTCTTCTCCTATACTCTTGATCCAGGCACGTTCCAGGTGTCTTACTTCACGTTTCAGTATTTGCAGTTCTTTGTCAAACCATTCTTGTCGGTGCCAATTTATTTGGCACTATATATAGAATTTTCCCTTAAGTCCATATTTTAGTACATTTTAGTAAAAGGGCCCTTAAAATTCTTGAAGTTGTATCTCAAAGAGAGAGAAAACTACTGTAAAATTATCTCTTTCCCATCTTAACTTTTTTGGAACCAGATAGTCCCAATCAAAGGGATTGCAGGAGGGCATCAGGAATTCTACAGGATGACCTGAGGGCTCTGCATGTTCAGGATAGATTGATCCAATCCATGTGTGATTTTCTTCAGAAAAGAAGAGAAACCCTACAAGCAATGGGGAATAAAGAACTGTACTGGCTTGGCCTTACAAAATGGCGTCCGTTGAGAACCTTAGAGCACTGTGGTCTCTGCCTGGACCTCAAGCCCCCTCAGCTAGTCTGATTTCCCGATTATCCTCAGAGGATATGTATGAGGTCTGTGCACACCTACCAACCTGATTCTTAAAGCCAATGCATGTAAACATTTCTCAGGCGCGCTCATATGGATAACCTGAAATACAGATTACGTGGGCACAAGATTGAGAATCACTGACTCGGAAAGTCTGCATCTTTCCTACAAGGGAAGGTGTAACAACTGGAAAATCATAAGCCCAGTATAATAGTCTGCCAGCAACTAAGTATGTTATTATTGCAGTGTAATTTCATTAAGTTATATGTTTATTTCATTTTGTGTCTACTCTGTTTCTTCACGGTTTATGATCAATTTTCCCTCTATTATCTCAGCTCTTTAATTTTCAAAGAGCTAATGTCACTCAGGTTTGCACCACTGGCAGCTGGCCCTGAAAAGCTCATTCTGAGTCATTTACCTGAGAGATGCTTGGCCTGAGCCTTCTAGTAGCACAGAGAGCAGGGCTACAGAAGGACCTGGGAAGGAATCCAAGATATTAATGGATGCTTACAGGTCCTCCAAGGTCACAAACAGTTCTGCTGTCCAGCTAACCACAAAATGTAAATCCACCTGCTCCTTGGACTAGATGCATGCAAATATAGGTCATGAATATTCATTGCGGATCATCCAAAATACCGGGCCTGTATGTAGCTCTCAAGGAATAGTGTCCTGAGTTCCCCCCACTTATCTCTATGTACTAGTACACATGACCACTAATGATCTGGACTGGATTGCCATCTGTTAAGTAAATGTATTGACAGTCAGTAGAGGGGAAAATTGATGTGTAACAATTTCATAGGCGTTAAACCAGCATGAACAACAGGAGCTGTGACTCTGGAGCCATAGGCCTTCAGAAAACAGGAGTTACTTTTTAATGAATAATGAAGAAATGTTGGCAGATCAAGCTGTGAACAAAATGCCAATGTCAAACAGTTCAGTTGTTAGTAAACATTTTGCAGACTGTCAGTAAGACAACAGGTGACAGAGGGTTCCGAGATATATCCTTGGGAAATAAGCACTGTACTCTTTTCCCTCACTAATTTTATCTCCTTTTTGAAGTCCAAGTGAATGTAATTCATCAGTAGTATATACCCATGAATAAGGGTCAGAGGTAGCCAAATCAATCTCCACCGAGACACACATGTTCAGTACATCTCAACACATCCCTGAACCCACCAAAGCAGACCAAATCTGGACCTCATTCTCCAATCTGTCCATCCCTGACACAAAAAACTACTATCCAAACTATTTATGCGCTGCAGCTCCCTAGACAACTGTCCCTCTTACCTTCTCACTGCCGCTCCTGGACAAATCACCACCTGGATCACCAACTTACTCAATAACTCCCTAAACCAAGGCTACTTGCCAAAGATAATGGGAAAGACTGCCCTCACCCCAATACCAAAATCACCAAAGACAGATCTCTCTTTGGCTTCAAATTATAGACCTATCACCAGCATACCCATTTTCACAAAAATCATTGGAGACCCACGTAAGTAAACAACTCACAATTTACATGGAGCAACACCCATACCAATTCGGATTCCATCAACAACATAGCACAGAGCTTTTCAGACTAGTTAACAACCTAACTGATATCTCACCTCTAACCAGACCCTCCCATGACCTCTCTCCCTCTGCCAATGCCCTCGCTCATCATTTTCAATCCAAAATACAAACTGCAACAGCCTCCCTCAGCACAAACTACTCCATCGACCTTACAAAAATACTAAACTCAAGAATTCCTGCACCCTGAGCCGACACCCTGAGTTCCTTCACCAATCCAATCTGGTCTCAGTTTCACTTCCTATTTAAATACTTCCACACGGTCCAGCAAATGGCACCTATAAGCATCACCCTTCGATCAGGCAAAACCCTCTCAATAGATGAGTCCTCCAAAATCCTAGGTTGCACACTGGACTCCACTCTAACCATGGAACCCCAAATATCTAGTCTCCGAAAAAAATCCTTCTATACCCTGAGACAATTAAGACTAATCAGACCTTACTTTCACCAATACCACTTTGCCTTAATCGTACAACTGATGATCCTACCACAACTGGACTACTGTAACTCCATCTACATGGGAATCAACACTGCTCTAATTCACAAACTGCAACTCATCCAAAACACTCTTCACTATAAATGAGTTTTCCACTCCATACTTACCTTTCTAGGAGTCAAAACTTGTAATGGCCTTACAGAAAAGACCAGAACTGAACCTTGCCACATCATCTTCCGAAGAAAACTGAAAACCCATCTGTTCAATACTTAATCTCATTTATCCTCTCTCCCCTCTTTTTCTCTCCCCTTCCTCTCCCTCCTACTTATCCACCTCCTCTTTCTCTCCCTTCTTACCTCTCTTTACAGTCGCCTTGAGCCTATATAGGTATGAGCAATGCACAAATAGAAGATTAGATTAGAATGAATGAGATTACTGGCTGCCATTTAAAAAAAACATAAATTAACGGTGTATTTGCAGGGCCTCATGACACAGTGAATCCAAGAAACAAGGATGTGGCTTCCCTCCATGTGAGAAGAACCTGGCAGCGTTTAATTAAAAAGAAAAGAAAAAAAAACTGGCAGGCGACAC
Organism: Geotrypetes seraphini; assembly: GCF_902459505.1. NCBI lineage: Eukaryota > Metazoa > Chordata > Amphibia > Gymnophiona > Dermophiidae > Geotrypetes > Geotrypetes seraphini. The sequence goes on along the minus strand of NC_047091.1, from coordinate 140,317,803 downwards.
TCTTCTTATGCAAACAATGTGGCTGGGTAAACGCACAGTGCAGACCTCACCTGAAATTCATTCTGTGCTGCCCCATAAAAGAGCATAGAACTGTGGCCCAGATGTTCTGAAGCTTTCCATGGCAGTAAGACTCATTAAAGCAGTCATCCTGGCACAGAAAGCACCCCTCCAGATGCACTAAAGGGTTCTTTGTGGCTGCTAATGATCCTCACAGCAACCGAGAATCCTATGCACTCCATGTAATGCTCTAAACTTTTTGTTCACTTTTTACATGCAAAATTTTCTGGCAGGGTCTGAGCTGTCATAGCCTTACTTTCCTGTCAGTGCTTGAATGCTGATTGGCTTAGGCACTGACAGAGGAAGGCAACAAAAATGGTAGCTTTGATGCCCAGAAAGCTTTCGACTTGGTGAAGTGGTCCTTTCTTTTTCCAACATTGTCCCATCTCGGTCACTCCAGTTGGTTCATGGACAGCTTGAAAGTTCTTTATGCTAGACCCTGGGCATCCATACTTCTTAATGGAACCCGTTCTTCTCCCTTTGACATCTCATACAGGACTCGCCAGGGCTGCCCTCTATCTCCACTGCTATTTCTCCTTTACTTTACAGTGCGATGTTCATATCACAGATATTCGCCTCACGGGTCATGAATTGAAAGTTCTGGCCTTCGTAGATGATCTTATGCTCATACTGACAGATCTGGAACGTTATTTGCCACACTTGCTAGATGCTTTGACTGAGTTTGGTTTCCATTCTGGTTTTCAGTTGAATTACCAAAAATCAATAGCCCTCCTATTTCAACCTACTTTACCAGCACAATGGACTGGTTCTTTTCCTTTGACTTGGGCGCCTGGCAAAGTCATCTCTCTGGGAATTATGATACCGCAGGATATTACTCAGCTTCATGACGTAAATGTGCAGCCTTTGTTGGATAGGACCACGTCATGTCTTTTGACATGGTGCCATTTTCCCGTATCTTTGTTGGGACATATTGCTCTCTACAACATGATGATCTTGCCTCAATGGCTGTACATTTATCAAATGTTGCCTCTGGCACTCTTCAGACGAGTGGAATTCCAGGTCGTCCTCGTCTTCCATTAAGTACGATGGTTTTGCCTATTGACAGAGGGGGGCCTTGGCTTGCTGTCTTTGCGGAGGTTTGTCTTGCCATATGAGACATATCCATGACTGGTTTCTTTCTACGTCTTATTTTTCTTGGACTATGGTGGAGCTCAAGCTTTGGAAACCTTATCATTTTAGTTATCTACTACATATCCCTTGAGTAGCGGGTGCTGTCCTAGGGAATCATTATTTTTGCTTGCCCTTTTGTGATCCACTTGGCGTCAGGTTTGTACCCAGTTGAAATTTAACTTTCAAATAACACCTCTGCTGCCTATTAGTGGCAATGGATGTTTTCAGCCTGGCATTACATTTGTTGGCTTCCAGGCCAATAGGCGGGGAAACCTACACTACTTATATCAAATTCTTGGGGATGAGGGTATCTTGCACACGTTTTCTCAGTTATATAATGTCGATGGTTGGCACGGTTTAGATGTATTTTCTTACCTGCAACTCCGACATTATGTGTCCTCTTTGCCTTCCCGGTTTCTTCATTCCAACATATTTGAAACATTGTCTGAGGTATTTTGGTGGAATGCCCAGTTGGTAGTGCCTTTAAAGTATTTCTGTCACTCCATGCTGGAATTTTCCCCCCTTTTAGACTTTGCTAAAATAGCCCGAGTTTGGAATACAGAACTGCAGATTAATTTGCAGAGCATGCATATTTCAACATTTTTTTGAAACTGCTGCGTGGCCTCCTGTCTGATCTTTCCTACTTTGAAATGGGATATAAGTTTCTTTGTCGGTTATACATAGCGCCCTGGCATGCCTATCGAGGTAGCAATCGTCATCGATCCCATAATATTTTCTTTGTGCTTAAATAAATATTAAATATCTTCTCAAATCTTCATGTGAATATTTTTAAATTGTCGACTAAAATATATTATTCACTATTTGTAGTAAGTTTTAGTAAAGGACTTAGCTTTGCAGCAGCACCTCTTTCCAACGCGTTCCACATTTTAACCACTTTCTTCAGAGAATGAGGTGAAGTTAAAGTGCCTTAGTGAAAACTTATCCCACACTAAACTGCAACATTGCTGGTTTTCTTTCAACACAGCAGAAAAACATCATAAAACAGAAAAATCACATAAATTAAGCTATCAAAAAAAAATGTAAAACCAGCCTCATTACAACAAGCCTAGTAGCTGACAGCTATATAATGACTTCCTCTCAACCATCTCACTTACATAATAAATGTCTCAGACACAGCACTGTTTTAACTTGCTTCCTAAAATTTAGTAAAGATGATGCACTCCTTACATCCTAAGGCAATGAGTTCCACAGTAAAACTCCTTGTACTGTCAACATAGAACGATGAAATCGAGACAGTTTTTTACCGGTTTCAATGAGGGAACTTCCAAACAGAACTTTTCCTCAGAGCACAATGTGCATATATTGGCCGATATAGTTTCAGAAGATCACGAAACATTACCGGCTTCTTTGTATGCCACAACTTGTAAATCAACCCAATATTAGTTCTTAGATATATGGTGATTGGGAGAAAAGGTTCCACATCAAATCTACTCATATAACAATGTAAATAACATTTTTAAATTTTTTAGAAGACTTCAGTGTGGATTGCATAAGTCAGATAAATGCCACGTGTTCAATACGGGACTTAGGAGTGATCATTAGTGAAGATATTAAGGCTGCCAATCAAGTGGAGAAAGCTTCATCCAAGGCTAGACAAATGATGGGTTGTATCCGAAGAAGTTTCGTCAGTCGGAAGCCCGAAGTTATAATGCCGTTGTACAGATCCATGGTGAGACCTCATCTGGAATATTGTGTACAATTCAGGAACCCACATTATCAAAAAGATGTGCTGAGAGTTGAGTCAGTTCAGCGAATGGCCACCAGGGTGGTCTCAGGACTCAAGGATCTCCCGTATGAGGAACGGCTAGGTGAGTTACAGCTATTCTTACTCGAGGAACGCAGAGAGAGGGGAGACATGATTGAGACGTTTAAATATGTCACAGGCCGTATTGAGGTAACAAGAGGGCACCCGTTGAAAGTCAGGGGTGGGAGATTTCATAGTGACACCAGGAAGTATTTTTTCACCGAAAGGGTGGTTGATCATTGGAATGTTCTTCCACTGCAGGTAATTGAGCCAGCTAGATTTTAAGAAAAAAATGGGATAAGCATGTGGGATCACTTCAAGGAAGAACTTAGGGGGGAGGGTCATTAGAGTGGGCAGACTTTCTGCCGTCATATTCTATGTTTCTAATACTTCAACCTGTGAATGAGCATAAAGCTCAATGCAGCACATCATCATAAGAATTGCTGCTGTTGGGTCAGACCAGTGGTACATCGTGCCCAGCAGTCCACTCACACGGCGGCCCTTGGTCAAAGACCAGTGCCCTAACTGAGACTAGCCCTACCTGCGTATGTTCTGGTTCAGCAGGAACTTGTCTAACTTTGTCTTGAATCCCTGGAGGGTGTTTTCCCCTATGACAGACTCTGGAAGAGCGTTCCAGTTTTCTACCACTCTCTGAGTGAAGAAGAACTTCCTTACGTTCGTACGGAATCTATCTCCTTTCAATTTTAGAGAATGCTCTCTCGTTCTCCCTACCTGGGAGAGGGTGAACAACCTGTCCTTATCTACTAAGTCTATTCCCTTCAGTACCTTGAATGTTTCAATCATGTCTCCTCTCAATCTCCTCTGTTCAAGGGAGAAAAGGCCCAGTTTCTCTAATCTTTCACTGTACGGCAACTCCTCCAGCCCCTTAAACATCTTAGCCGCTCTTCTCTGGACCCTTTCGAGTAGTACCGTGTCCTTCCCACGTGCATCATAATGTGAATAAGTGCAAACATGCTAAAAATTAAATATAAATGGAAATGAAACCCAGTCTCACAAACACACAATCTCACTGCACAGCCCTATAAATAATTAAGGCAATGGAAGGACTTATCTTGTGCTGAAAAGACGACAGCATGTAAATCAGACAGAGTACTTTAAACTCAATGTGCACAGCAATGGACAACCAATGGAAACTTACTAGAATAGGTGTAATAGGGGCAGATTTTGAAGCCCCAAAAATCAGTCGCGCTGCGGCATTTTGAAACACATGAAAATGTCGAGAAGGGGCGGTTTTCATGTCACAGGTCTATAATTAGTATGAGAAAGTTACATGTTTAGGAGCCACTAAGGACTAAACTAAACTAAACCTTAAGTTTATATACCACATCCTCTCCATAAAGATAGAGCTTGGCACGGTTTACAGGAACTTTAAAATAAGGAAGGAAAAACATAATAAGAATTAGTGATTATAAAGAGGGTAGAGAGATTTACATTTTTGAGAATGGCCAACTTTTCAAATGCTTTCAGAATAACTGGAGGGAGCCCAGATTCCGCAGCAGGGCAGGAAGGTTAGTCCAAAGCTCAGTGAATTTGAAGATTCTATAAACACTAACTCTGTATTATACGAGGAGCCGCTGAAACATTCTCAGCCCAACCAACGAAGTTGGGGCAGTCCCCATCAACAGCTATACATTTAATCCAGTGATTTTCCACTTTTTTTTCATTCTGTTGGAAAAATACAGAACAAAAAAAAACGTGGAAAAAATCGCTGGACTAACTATAGCCTTCGCTGGAGGCTGCCCCAACTTTTTAGATTGGGCTGAGAACTTTTCAATGGCCCTTCGTAAAAGGGCCCCTAATTTTCTACCTGAGGCAATAAAGGGTTAAATGACTTGCCCAAGATGACAAGGAGTAGAAGTGGAACTGGAGCTGGGTTTTCCCTGGTTCTTAGTCACTACTCTAACTATTAGGCTCCTCTTCCTCAGTAACTTATCTATATGCACAGCCCATTTGTAGTTTCTACCTAGGGACGTAGGGCTAGATTCACAAAGCAAACCAACCCGTGTACCGATAACTTTGCGACCGGATTTCCCCCTGCACTATTCACTAACCTCTCCTGCGATCCACTTCAAATTCGTGCATTCAAATGAGGAGACATGCATGCAAAGTGGACAGGGACCCGATTCACCAACCAAATTATTCAAACCGACTGGGCTGGCCGATCAACCCAAGAAACGACTGCTGGGGACCAGTCGAAAATGTCTTTCCGACTCTACAGCTCCATAGAAGCCCTGTTCTCTGCAAGCCCTGCTCTCTGCTGCCCCGAATCTCTCCTGCCTGCCACCCCGATGCTCTTCCCCGGATCTCTCCTGCCTGCTCTTCCCCAAATCACCGCATCGCCGCCCTGCTCTGCCCAGATCTCTCCTGCCTGCTTGCCCCGAATCGCCACCCTCCTGCCTGCCGCCCCAAATCTCTCCTGCCCTTCTCCGCCCTGCGAGCCCGTGGTTTTAACCCGTGGGTTTAAAAAAAAGATATAAGTTTTAGTTGCAGCTCGGACAGGCATGCGCAGATCATCTACAGATGGTCTGCACTAGTGCTGCCCGATTCAGGAAAAAAATTTTGATTTGATTTGATTCATCCTATTGAATCGATTTTCCTGCCCAATTGGGTGTTTTTTTCCAAACATCCTGGTGGGTTTATTTTACAGCCTCTTCACCCCCTTTGCCCTCTGTACCCCCACTGGTCCAGTGGTGTAAACAAAATAAACAAACAAAAAATACTTTTCCTCTCTCTGTTAAATCCTAGCTCACATTCACGGTATAACACCAGCTCTGGAAGGATACACATTTCAAATCTGACATATTGTAATCACAAAACAGAAAATAAAATTATTTTTCTTACCTTTTGTTGTCTGGTCATTTTTCAAATCATGTTGGTCCCATGTTGGTCTTGTTGTTTTCTGATCAGGCTATCCTTTCTTCTTTCTCCATGCTAACCTTCCATCTTCCATCTTTGTCTTCCCCTTCTGTTTCCCTTTCCTCCCCTGGAGGTCTGGCATCTTTCCTTTTGTTAATCTTCAGCCCCCACAGCTGCAGCAATGGACCCCCCATCCACAGATCCACCATCTATCCTTTTCTCAACTACCCTTTCATCCAGCATCTCTCTTCTGTGTCCCTATCCCTATTCTCCTCTCCAGTACTGTCCCCCTTGTGTCCCCGTTCCTATGCTCCCTCCATGCCCAGCATCTTATCTCTCCCCATATCCAGCTTCTTCTTTCTCTCTTCCTTAACTCCTGTATCCCCTTCCCCAGGTACAGGCTTTCTCCTACTATCTTTCCTGCCATCCTGCACCCTGCCCACCTACTTTGGAGCAGTATCTGTTCCTCTTGTGCCCTTTCCCTTGTGGTCTTGCATTTCTCTCTCCCTCTCTCCATTAGTCCAGCACTTCTCCTCTGCTTTCCTCCCCCTCTTTTTGGTTTGGTCTCTCTCTTCCCTTCACCCCAGGTCTGGCATCTCTCCTCCCCTCTCGTACTCCTTCCTCCTCCTCCTCCCTCTACACAGGCCTGTCTCCTGCCGCAAAGGCATTCTTCCTCCTCCTCCCTCTGCACAGGCCTGCCTCCCCACTGTCAAGGACTGCCCCTCCCCCCCCACCACCAAGGCCTGCTCCCCCCAGCTTCCCCGCGTTTACCTTAAACTAATACGGCAGCCTGGTGCTATAACGATCCCTGCAGCTGCCATCATCCTCAGCGGCACATTTCCTATGCCATGATCCTGACCGTGACATCAAATGAGAGTCAGGACCGTAGCAGAAAGAATGTGCCACTGAGGACGACGAGCAGCTGCAGGGATCGCTATAGCATCAGTGATCCTGCAGGCTGCCATATTAGCTTAAGCCGGTAAGAGCGAGGAAGCTAGGGAAACATTCAGGCCTTTCTGACTGACCCTCCCCCCTCAAGCAGGAGCGGCAGCGGACGCCAGCAAGAGGCAGCGCTGCCGCTCCTGCTTTAGGAAGGCACGGGGGAAAGTTTGGCCATCGAATCGGGAGGCTGATTTTTCTTAAAACTGAATAGATTTGAATCGATTCACCTGATTCGAATCGGTGAATTGATTCGAATCGTGAATCGGGCAGTAGTCGGTGCATGCTTGGGCATTGCACAACAGTGATCCATGCCAGCAGATGGGGGCATTCCTCCGATCGCCCCCATCTGCATATTCAACTTTCAAGAATCCATTGGATCTGCCCGGATCGGGCATGGGTCAGTCCCGATCTGGCAGGTTCGTAAATATAGCCCTTAGTAGACAATTGCAAAAGAACTAGACATGCAGTTTTTCTTCTAAAAATTAACTTATGAGTATACATGGGTCCAATGGTGTAGCGCCCCAGCTGCCTTCTTCTGCCTTCGCTCAACTGAAAAAAACGTATTCGCGGTTTTTCAAAATTCACGGGTGTTCCTCGAATGGAACGCCCGTGAATTTCGGGGGAGTACTGTAACTACAAATATGGGCTTACTTTTCAGGCATGTCCATTTACTCAGATACAGGTTTCAAAATTGTCCTCTTAATGTATACGTGGCATTTGCACAGCATGTGCCTTCCTTAAAAGCAACGCACCAGGTATTACCAGATATCAGAAATGAAGTTAAAAAAAACAGCAATGGCCCAGGTCCGCCTCTCCAAAGCAGGTCATTGCCTTGACACTTGGGTGACTGCAAAAACATCAGCCCAGCCACAAGCATCGCTTCCCATTGGCTCCCACTTTGTCAGGTAGGTGAATGAGTTTCCTGCCGAGTTTGCTGCCTCACCAGTCTGGATCGGTCCCCTGGGGTCTTCTCAGTGCTGGTTTATAAATCTGAAAGCTACTGCAGCCAACACACGGAGAAAACTGAACTCCTCGTGTGGCATCTCAGCAGCCACTTAACAGGGGAATTCGAGCAATTGTTGCCACAGCCTGAGATCATAAAAGATGAGCAGCGGAGCCTGGCTGACAGAGACCCCGGAGAACAAAGTCAAAGCATAAGTCTGAATGAGATTTCTTCCACCCTACAGATGCCAGGCAGATCAAATTTACCTCTTTCTACCCATTCATAAAGAAACAAGCTGTTAATATGATTTCACTACTTAACGTTCTATTGGACACAAAGACTCCCTGATGCACTTAACGCAGCTGGACGAGCAGCTTTGAAATGTTAGCTGCTCTCTGCCGTGCAGGCAGCAGCTCTAGCACCAGTCGCTTTTTATTCTGACATCTGGGCCCATATGCACAAAACACACCGTGCGTTTAACAGTTGTTGCTAAACCAGTATTAACCGTTTTAGCGATGAAGTAGTGCATCTGTCGACGCCCAACATGGCAAATTGTGGAATTTTCCGTGCTTTGTGGCAACCACCGATAATTGTATGTAAATGCATGACAATGGCCCCTGAACTTTAAAAAAAAAAAAAAAATGGCAGGAGGGAAGCCCACTCTCTTCTGCCTCGGCCACCTGGACCTCCGACCCTCTGACCCCACAGTGAAGATCAGCAGCAGGGATGCACACTCCCTCCTACCTCGGCCACCCAAAAAAAACCTCCCCCCCTCCTACCATGAAAATCGGCAGGAAGGATGCCCACTCCCTACTGCCTCGGCCACCTGGACCCCCCCACACCCACAACCCCACTGTGAAAATCAGTAGGAGGGGTGCCCACTCCCTCCTATGGGAGAGGCCTTAGGTGTCTGGGTCAATCAGAGCCTTAAGCCCCTCCCAGTGCATCCCAGGATGCACCGAGAAGGGGAATGCCAGTCATTTTTTAGAGGCAGGCCTGGCAGCCGGAGGGAGTGGACATCTCTCCTGCTGTCATCTGAATAAGATATAGGGGGGCGGTCGGGGTCCTTTTTGTCATGAGTTTAGGTAGAGAGGCAGAGAAGAGCAGAAAGAAATCCAGAAAGACAACCAGGTGTCACCAGGGGCTGCAATTAGCCCCGCGGGCCTTGCATTGAAAGAACATGGCTGTAGATCATATATCCAAATACTGCACGTGCCTCCAGTTGAAAAAATGTTTAGAAAAATAGATTCTGGTTCTGCCAACTGACAAGAACTTGAAAGCACCATAGCAGGAAGTGGAGGGAGAAGGCTGGCTTTTCATAACCGGTTTGTTGATATGGTAGAATAGAAACTCTAGCCAATGCTGGTCATATTGTCATGTTATAGAAATCAAAATGAGAGTCCCCCAATTTCAAAGAAAGAGTGATACCCCCACATCCACACAGAGACAATTTTTGGAATCCAGTTTAATTATATTTATGGAGGTTTGAGAGAGATAAGAAACACTGCCTCCCCCCACCTTCAAATTATACTCCACTTTTTACTTTAATCTCCCCCCCCCCTTTAAAGGATTGCAGCCTGATGTAAGAACTGATTTATATAGTTTTATGTATTGCTTTCTTTTTAATCTGTCAGGGGTGTCAAAGTCCCTCCTCGAGGGCCGGAATCCAGTCGGGTTTTCAGGATTTCCCCAATGAATATGCATTGAAAGCAGTGCATGCAAATAGATCTCGTGCAGATTCATTGGGGAAATCCTGAAAACCCGACTGGATTCTGGCCCTCGAGGACCGACTTTGACACCTGTGTGTTACGGTATATACCTACCGTATAACCCTCTTTTGTTTCTGGTACAAGTGGATACTTGAATAATTTGCTACAAAAAACACCCCCAATCTAACACTGCCTCCCCCGCCCAACAAAAATCCAAGATGATGGGCTGATGGCATATTTATGAGACCTTTCAATCTCCCAACCCAAATCAGATTGTCAAATAACTTCTTTCTCCCTCTGCATCTATTAAAGGGCAGAGAAGCTTCAGCTGATGCAGCCCCAGGGAGATTTAGTAATGACACAGGAGTCAAATTCTCTAAATAGTCAGAGGTGCTAAACTCAGTACAAATTATCCCTTTTCCGCCAAGTTGACACCTGTTAGTAACACTGGGAAAAGGACAGTTCCTGAATTGCAGGGGTGTCAAAGTCCCTCCTCGAGAGCTGCAATCCAGTCAGGTTTTCAGGATTTCCCCAATGAATATGCATGAGATCTATTAGCATACAATGAAAGCAGTGCATGCAAATAGATCTCATGCGTATTCATTGGGGAAATCCTGAAAACCCGCCCTAGCCCTGGTGAAATCGTGCAGCAGCTTCAATTTTAAATGGTCAGGCAGCCGCCACGCAGCATCACGAAGAAGGCCTGTCCCCGGAAGTCTTCATTCTAGTTCCGGGGGCAGGCCTGCTGCCCGATCATTTTAAGTTACACCCTAGGAGTTGGGAGGGTGGGCACCAGTTTTGGGGGGAGGCCATGGCCCCTGTGGCCTCCCCTGTTCCGATGCCTACGAGCTAAGCAACACTCAGATTACATTCAAATTTTATGCGCGCTATTAAATCAAAGGTAAGGGGAACATTCCTGAGGCATGCGCACAAAAGTTTTGCAATAAGCGCAGCTCCTGTGCGCATGCCAAAGCAAAACTGGAAGTGACTTCGGTGACATTCTTTTCTGCCTCTAAATAGAAGCTTTTCAAAAATTGCACTTACATTTTTGAAAGGCTCATATTTGAGCACAGAAAAACAGGCGCCAATGTGTGCTTTCGCTTTTGCTCACCTCTCACCCATTTCTTTCTCACTATCAATGCTTCGAAGCTGCACGGATTTTCTTCCACTTTCAAAACAAGCAGTTTGACGTCAGAAATTCAGAAGAAATCTTCTTCTCGTAACCTTCAATGCCACCTCCGAGCTGGCGGCAAGTTTTCAGTGTTAAGGCTAGCATTGTTTCCTGCGCTGTTGTCTGATCATTGGGAGAGAATAGCGAGTACCCTCATTAACATCCATTTCAACACATTTAAATACAGTTTGTGGCCATCTTTCGCGCACATGTTGATACCTGTGCTAGAGACCTCTGAACATTCTGCATACATTAACAGCCAGCAGCAATAAATTCACCAATGGCTGCAACCAGGTTCAACCCTGGCTGAGCAGCAAAAACTAAAGCTTAAGGAGAAGGAGTGATTACATAGAGCTCTTCATTCTTCAAAAATTTCTGCTTGGATTTGATCACTGCATGTACAATCTGGGTGACAATCTATATGACACACAAAAAAAAGGGGCAAACGACGTCAATCCAGTACAAAGGGGAAGTCTTTTCATTGATCCACTAGAGTAATAAGGAGGGATGAGGGAGTAGACTGTCCCAGGTGCTGGCACTTCATCTCTTACTCCACCCCATGTCGTATCTCTTCAAATCTTTGCCAGCCATGAGCAGCATCTCTTACCTGATGCTCACACCAGCCTCATCCCTTCCTCTGATGTCACTTCTTGTTCACGGGGATCAGGAAGTGACATCAGAGGAACGGACGGGGCCAGCACAAACAGCAGCTAAGAAATGCTGCTTGCAGCTGGTGAAGATTTGAAGAGGTATAAGGGAGGAGGGCTGCGGGGAAGGGAGCATGTGGCAGCAATGCCGGGCACCTCAGCCCCAGGTGCAAGCTGAGACCAAAGCAAATGGAAAAATAAAATGCTCAGACAACAAAGTCATTAAAATATATTTTATTCTTAATTTCTTAATATAAATTTGTCAGCTTGAAACATACATATCTTTGATATCTTACATTTCAGAGACATCCTCTATAATAAAATCCTAAGCACGCAGGCGTGCTTAGGGTTTTGTGATCCCTGCCACCATGCTGTGTGCCTCTGTGCCGAATTCGATTGGAGACGTATTCATTTCAAGTTATGATATCTATAGAAACTACGAGGTGACACCAGGAAATTCTTTTTCACTGAAAGAGTGGTTGATCGCTGGAATAGTCTTCCACTACAGGTGATTGAGGCCAGCAGCGTGCCTGATTTTAAGGCCAAATGGGATCAGCACATGGGATCTATTCACAGGGCAAAGGTAGGGGAGGGACATTAGGGTGGGCAGACTAGATGGGCCGTGGGCCCTTATCTGTCGTCTATTTCTATGTTTCTATATCATATGGCATTTTATATCATTGTATGTTCCAGGACTCCTGATGCAGGCACTTTAGCCGAAACACGGTCCACGTCGAGTCCATGATTTGCAACATGCTTTTATGATTGACAAGACTGCTTTGTACATGGATTTTATATTTGTTTGCTAATAAAGAGGGTTTTGGACTTTGCTGCTATTTGTGCAGAGGTGATTGTGTCCATTGTGCTCGTTAGCACTAGCCCCGCAACTACAGATTTTGAATGTGCAGTGGGGAGCTGTAGCCCAGACTTCTGCCAATCCACCGAGCTCTTTGGCTGGCGTGACCTATGATTCCTTGCTCCGTCCAGCTGGCTCTGCTTCATCTTTTGCAGCTGCCTACTTCATGTAATGGCAGGGCCAAGGATTCCAAACTCCAATACATATTTCACACAGCTTCACTAGGCAGCATTCCCTTCTCAGCATGGTCCTATGGCTCGGACCCGTTACATGCATCTTAGCAGCAGAGGCAGAGTCAGATGCTGCCAATGATGATAAGAACCAGGGCTGGGGAGGAGGGTGATATCCTCAGCTCATGGCCCCATATATTCTGCCAAGTTTCAAGTTTTATTATTTCTTGATATCCCGCAAATCACAGAGTAACTAAGCGGCTTACAATAAAATTAACACCATTTAACAAAACTAGTAAAAATAACAATAACTTAAAGTACAAAAAGGGACAAGGGAGGAACTCCAATTTGTGATAGAAAAGAAAGGGGGAACAGTCTATTCTTCATAGGTATCTCGTATTACATTTTAAAGGTTCAATTGCCTGGGAGAACGCATCTCTGAAAGGAAAAGTCTTCAGATCTTTCTTAAGCGAGATCTGGAGTCTCAGGTCGCTGGGAAGCAGATTCTTTAGCTCGGGGCCGTTTATTTATTGGGATTTATTAACCACCTTTTTGAAGTGATTCACCCAAGGTGGTGTACAGCAAGTTTAAAAGCAGACACTCTTATGCGTTTTCCCTATCTGTGCCAGCAGTCTCATAATCTAACTATGGTAGTTGTGACAATGGAGGGTTAAGTGACTTGACCAAAGTTACAAGGAGCAGCACCAGGATCGAACCCATAATCTCAAGGGGGCTACAGTAGCAGTTCTAACCACTAGGCCACTCCTCCACTCCACTTATACATCATCAGCATGACATAGAGAAACAGGTCAGACTTTGTGATTCAGGTAACCTAGTAAATGACGGCAGATAAAAGACCTGAATGGTCCATCCGGTCTGTCCATTAGTTATTCTCATTAAAAATACATGATTACATGAATTTGTCTGTTCTTTGATATTTCTGGGCCATAGACTAAAGTCCACCTGGTATTGTCCTAAGTTCCAACTGCTGAAGTTGTCATCTAAACTCACTCCAGTCTATCTAACCATTCCATTGTTTGCAGGATATCTACTGGAAAGTCTGGCCAGTAACGTCCTCATGTTCCATGTTAGTGGAGTTCCCATCGATGCCCTCCCCAGCCCATCCTACACCGAATCACCATATATGGGACACAAACCGTTCAAGTCTGTCCAATACCGGCTTTAGTTCTTTAATTTACATCCTCTAGTTGTTTGCCTTTGCGAGCAACAACTTCAACATTTTCCTCACGATTGCCTCAGCTCTCCCACTGATGTCACTTCCAGGTAGGAAGTGACATCAGAGGGAGAGCCGCAAGGGTCGCGAGGAGCACGTTGAAGTTTTTACTTGTGGCAGTGAATAACTAGAGGTATGGGGAAGGGGGCGCGCGCGTGGCAGGGATGATCAGGGAAGGAGCGGGGAGGCGGAGATGAGGGAGGGGGAGGGGCACCTCCCACCTTTCCTACGCCACTGCCTGCAATAGAGAAAGGGTGCTTCTCGGTGTAACGCTGCTGCCAAGTCATACATACTGCCTGTGCTTCTTCCTTCTTTAACCAATGCACCAACTGGGACATTCCTTGATTGACTGTTCACAGTCTGAAGCCCTTGTGGCCAGATAGAAATCTAAAATCATGGACTCGACACGCATCAGGAGTCCTGGAACATACAATTGTATAAAATGCCATATGACATAGATATCATAACTGAAATGAATAATTGGGTATGTATGTCCATATTATAAATTCCATGTTTATATCATTCAAATTTATTTTAGGTATTGTCAGTTATTCATTTCAAGTTATGATATCTATGTCATATGGCATTTTATGCCATTGTATGTTCCAGGACTCCTGATGCAGGTACTTTAGCCGAAAACACGGTCCTAAGCAGATTCCAATATATGCATACATACTATAAAATAAAACACACAAAAAAAACAATACATCAACATTATTATATATCATTCTGCTGCAACATGCTACCTTCTACAAAAAAAGGTCAAAGAAAATCTTAATATTTCTTTTCAACGTCTTTTGATGTTGCACTTCCTGTGTCAACACCTTTACTGGCACTTGCAGAGCAAGCTTATAGTGGAGGCAAACTAAGCATATGGCTGGGGGGTGGGGGGAGACAAACTGTTTAGGAGGTGACCCCTTAGATGTCAATCCTATGGCTCCCAAGGCAGATTATTGCCCTAACATGTCAACTGTAGAAAGAAGATTGAGAAGGGAAACAGAGGCCAGGATTTTCAAAAACCCACGTTAAAAAGCGATGGCAGCCATTTTGATACCGAATCTAAAAACCCGAGACATTCTTTAAAAAATCACGCATGCAAATAAGATCGGCGAACAGCAGCGAAAATTTCTTACATTTGCATGCGCCCATCGCTGATAGGCACATGTGCATAAAAATGTCATCAAAAAAAATAAACACAAAAGCGCACTCTCCTGCTGCACTATTGGATGAATGGAAGGAAGAGGAGGGGGGAAGCAACGTCGACTTTTTTTCAATCGCACATAAAACATGCCTTTCTCTCCAAAAAAACTACTATAATTCAGGTAAATCTTGTAATTTGTTTTTAATGTAAAATTTAATCAAGACCCACAGCTAGAAACACACAAGACAAGGGAATCATACACGCGATTAAGAAATGTTGGCTTATAACAAGTGCGCATGAAAATGCCTGTGATTTTACTACCTTCAACTAAAAATATATAGATACACATTTTTTTTTCATTAGCCACAGTCAAAACACAAGTGCTGGCACTGTAACGGCACCCCCGGACCAGTCGCTGCTTTTTGTCGCCAAAAGCCGACGCCGCTCTTCGAAAATGCCATGGCAATTTTTTAGAATCCACTGGAGGGCTCATTTCAACGTTAAAGAGCATATTTGCCTGCCCTTGTCGGAGTCTGCTAGAAACCTCGCTAAAGACAGAGATAATCTAGTTTGATAATCCGCTGTTAAAATGCGTGCAAGCTACACCGCCGGAAAACAGTGTAGCGACGGCGTTAAAGTTTTGAGAATCTTGCCCAGAATTGCCACTGCCCACAGAGGCCTATCTATTCCACTCCCCAGCCCCCCAATGGGGGGGGGTCCATTTGTTGGAGTAAAAAAAAAAAAAAAAAAAGATTTATACTGTATTACAGTAGAAGGTCCAGTGCAATTGTTTATGTAGGGACTCACTAAAGAGTTAATCCTGCCCTGGGCACTTGATCCATTTAACTTTAAAAAATGGTATGTGATTCAAAAATAAGCATGCTCAGCTCTCCAGCACTAGTCGTCATGCGATGGGGTATCATTTACGACAATTTATATTGACATCATGTTGGTTTGTGCCTGTGATGAAATGTAGCAAGATAAGCAACGTAATGGGAGCTGACAGCTAAAATGGAAAGGAGAAGAAACTTATTTCCAGATCACTTCATGCAGCATCTGCTCAGCTGGAAATGAATGCAATGTGTCACAGTGAAATTTAAATTGCCCACACTGTCTTTCACACAGCTGGAGGCCCCTGGCTGTCAATATTCAGTCCTATCAAAGCCTGGAGTCTGGTACAGGCCTCCCCTTCCATATGAAGATTGCCAAACTGGGACAGACCAAAGGTCCATCAAGCTCATTATCTTGTTTCCAAAAGTGGCCAGTCCAGGCCACAAGTATATGGCAAAATCCCCTAAAAAGGTAAAATAGCTTTTATGCGCTTAACCTAGAAAGAAGTAGTGGATTTTCCCAAGCCCATCTTAATAATAGTTTATAGACTTTTTCTTTTTTTTAAACCTTGCTTAGCCAAACGCTTTCACCACATTTTCTGGCAACTAATTCCAGAATTTAATTACACATTGAGGGAAGACATATTTTCTCTGTCTTGTTTTAAATTTACTTTGTAGCTTCATTGCACTCCCCCTAATCCTAGTATTTTTTGGAAAGAATAAATAAGTGATTCACATCTACCCATTCCACTCTACTCAGTATTTTATAAACCTCTGTCATATCTCCCTCAGCCATCTCTTCTCCAAGCTGACAAGCCCTAGCCGCGTTAGCCTTTCATCATAGGAAAGTCTTCCCATCCCCTTTATCAGTTTGGTCACCCTTCTCTGTCCCTTTTCTAATTCTGATATATATATATATATATTTATTTTTATTTTTATTTTTTTTAGATGTTGGGAGCCAGAATTGCACACAGTATTTGAGGTGTGATCACACCATAGAGTGATATAAGTACATTATATTTTTCTCAGTATTATTTTTCATTCCTTTCCTGATAATTCCTAACATTCTATTTGCATTCTTAGCTTCTGCTGCAGACTGTGCAGAGGGTTTAAATGTATCATCAACCTAAATCCTTTTACTGGGCAGAGACTTTTAACATGAAACCTTTATCGCATATCTCTCAGGTGGTATCTTACTCATTTTACTATCTGCGACAACTCCGAAAAATAAGAAACTACTTTTCAGAGTCTGACTTTGCCCAACTACTCTATGCCCTAGTACTCTTCCGCATGGATTACTGCAATGCGCTATTCAATGGTCTCACGGCAAAGAATGTACGACGGCTCCAGTGTATTCAAAACTCGACAATCAGGCTTCTAATAAACCTCCGTGTCCGTGACCCTGTCTCCCAGGCTCTAGCATCTGCTCACTGGCTGCCTGTAGCTAAACGTTGTGTCTTCAAGGACCTGATGCTAGTGTTCAAATCTTTGAACGATATGGCACCGGGCTATATACTAGCTAAACTTCCTCTGTATGTGCCAAACCGGTCCTTCCCAGGATGAAATACGCCTCAAAATGCCCCCTGGTGGTGCCCTTCATACCTACTGGAATCGATAGCCATCGCAGATCAGATCTCTTAAAGGTCTCTTCAATGTCGGAAAAGCAATAAAAACATACCTCTTCATCTGACCCCCTGCCCTTGATTCATGGACTACAAAGAATTGTATAATTGGTAACTGAATCAGTCTGTGTCATGTAAGGATAACTACACTTCTCCCTCCAGATTCGCGGGGGATAGGGGCAGAGCCGGACCGCGAATGGCGAAAAAACCGCGAATATCTGGCTCTGACCCACCCCTGCCTTCCTCCCGCCTTCCTGGCCTTACCTGGTGGTCTAGCGGGCTTTCGGGGCAGGAGCAATCTTCCTATACTCCTGCCCCGTGCAGATCGCCATTAGGAAATGGT
Source organism: Geotrypetes seraphini (assembly GCF_902459505.1). Classification (NCBI taxonomy): domain Eukaryota; kingdom Metazoa; phylum Chordata; class Amphibia; order Gymnophiona; family Dermophiidae; genus Geotrypetes; species Geotrypetes seraphini. The sequence continues at coordinate 140,300,365 of NC_047091.1, read as the reverse complement.
TGCTGTGAGTTCCCGTAGTCTCTCGAAACTACGACGGGAACTCCCTACAGCTATTTCCTAATAGCGATCTGCACAGGGCAGGAGCGTAGGAAGATCGCTCCTGCCCCGAAAGCCCGCTATACCACCAGGTAAGGCCGGGATGCCGGGGAGAAGACTTAACAATGTTTTGGTTTTTTTTTCCCCTCCCCAAAAAATTGCGAATATGTGAAATTCCGATTACCAAAACTGCGAATCACACCTTTAAAATTCAGCCTCCAGACCATCATCACCTGGCCACCTGGCATAGGAAAGCCTAGTCGTCCAGCACAGAGGTGGCTTAATCCGTCTTGGGGGTGGGTTAGGGACTCATGCAGAGGAGGACCCATGCCCATAAGCCCCTGTAATCACTGAATTGATACTTAAACATGTCCACTCCCCTATACACCCCCAAAACCCTTTTGTACTGGCATATAAGTGGCTCCTGCAGCCATAAAGGCTATTGGGATGGTAGATAAGTGGGTCTAGGGGATTCTGAAGGTGGTTTGGGGGCTCACCATGACCTATAAGGGTGCTGTAGTGAGGAGAGACATGGCACCCTTTTTGTGAAGTTCACAGCAGTGCCCTGTAAGGTACCCCACTATTTAGGTAGCATGTCTGGGTGTTCAGTCCATCACTTTGCAGACCCCTCCCACATCCAACAGGGCTTGTTCTAGGCGTTTTAGACTTGAATGAAAAGTTGGACCAAAATGTGGTTTAAAGATAGACGATTTAGCGACTTGGACGATCAGATCTGCAGGACGTATAATTAAACGATTTTTGAAAGTAAAAAAATTTTGGACGTATTTTTCGAAAATGTGTCCTAAGCTATTTTTTACTTTGGATGACTTGCGAGTTGGATGTAAACAGACTTAGACGTCCCTTTCGATTATGCCCCTCCTAATGTTTATGAATAAGGGACCACCAGTAAGAGAGAATATAATGACATGTACAATTAAATTTGATCAAAAATAGCATCAAGTGGGCAGAATTTTACATAAACACTGGCCTATAATACAGACGTTGCCACCATTTAAAGAGCATAGTTTGAGATTGGCAAACAGAAGGGGAGTGAATCTAAAGGAACAATTTAGCCCCGCTTTATTGAGGGGTGGTGACATTAGAGCTGAAAGACAGCCAGGACACACTGCATGTGGTAATTGAATGAATTGTGCAATTATGGTGACATCGACAAAGTGTATCAACCCTATGAACCACAGAAGATATGCATTTAAGCCTGAGACAACCTGTGTGACGGATTTTGTAATATACAGTGGTACCTTGGATTACGAGCATAATCCGTTCCAGAAGCATGCTCGTAATCCAAAATGGAAACTCGCTTTGATAGGTTCCCCCCCCATGAGAACCGGCATTGCTCCCCTCCGAAGGCCCCCCTGCGATCCGGCACTCTCCCCCCCGCGATCTGGCATCCCCCCCCTGCCGCAATCAGGCACTCCCCCCTCCCCCGCCGTGATTGAGAACCCCCCCCCCCCCCCGACGCCATTGGGCACCCCCCTCCCGACGCGATCCAGCACCTCCCCCACCGCGATTGGGCACCCCCCGGCCGCTTCTTACCGTCACCTGGGCACCGTCACCGGCATGTCCTGTGCTTGGTGCCGGTTCCCGAAGATCGGCCTCCTCTTCTGCTGGACCTTGAGCATGCGCAGATCATGATTTTTTTTCAGCTTCGGTGTTATGTACTTGACCATACAGAATTAGATCAACGGGGAGGGAATAGACAGTTACTTCTTCAACGAAAGGAGCAACGTTGGATTTATGAGCTTGATTCTGTAATACCCAACAGGTTGAATATGTGCATAGACTGGTATTATTTCTACTAAAGATGTGGTCTGTGTTGCATATTGCTTTTGAGAATGATATTAAATGACCTGCGCGTCTAAGAAGACCAATCCATGTCTACCAGAACTGAGCTGGCCATTCTGCGAAGAGTAGCTGACGTTCCCCACGTGATCGACGTGGAGTATGTTGATTGGCTTAGCTCTTGTTTACATTAGGTAAGAGAAACCACTATAGCGACAGGACGCTGGTAAGAGCAAGAAAGCAAGCAATGCAGTGAGTACTACGATTGATATATTCACCACAGTTCAAGGTATCATTTAGAGATACATAAGGAGATCATATATGTTTTTTTCACAGATATATGTGGGGAAGTGAAAGTGTATAAAGCCCTGAAGAAACGGTTGTTTACCGTGAAATGTTGGCGATTGTATCACTGTTACCTACATAATATGAAAAGCTGCTAATAGCCTCAGTCCTGCTAGAGTAGTGGTAATAGCACATTCTCTCCGGAGGTTTTTTGGCTGATGATGTGGGTGGAGGAGGTTTGAGCTTTTAAGCTCTGCCGTGATAATACCTGAGGCCTTTTCTTCCGTTGGAATAGTGCTCTTAAGTTTGTAAGTGGAGCATTTTCTTTCATTTATTTATATTTATTTACCCACTTCCATAGTTTTAAATAGATTAATATCTTTGGGTGGTTACATATTTTTTGATATTCCGCTTGTATACTGTTATTTTTTGTCATATCTAAGTGTGCCATGTAATCCGTAAAGGGCTGCCAGCTCCTATGCTCCTAAACTAGAAAAAACAAGGAAGGCAACCAAGTCACATCAAGGTCCGTGAGGGGGAAGCTCAAAGTGCCTAACTTGGCTCACAACTTGCAAACCAAATATAGTGTAATATGTCAAAGAACATGTCACATTATATGATGTTATAGGGCGCTCTCAGTGTGAACCCTCAGTGATAGGAGCACAGCTCCGACACTTCACTTCTGGGCCAAGGCCAAAAGCCTCCACCCGCACACCATCATCGAGCGCCCTGTGTGTGCAGAAATCAAACCAATCAACAATCAAAGTGAGTAAATGAAACTCAACACAAGCAACCTATGCTCCAGCAGGAACAAGCCCGCTTGCATATGTGGAGAGCTCGCGCTGTCTCCTGCCTGTGCACATAGGGTGTGCGGACAGCTGGTGCTGTCTCCCACCTTCGTGCAGGACCCCGCGCAGCGGGAGAGCATCAGCTGATGGCCCCAACAGGCAGTTAACATAAGAACATAAGAAATGCCTTCACCGAATCAGACCTTTGGTCCATCTAGTCCGGCGACCCGCACACGCTGAGGCCAATCTAGGTGTTCCCTGATGGAGACCTAGGTGTTCCCTGATGAAGACCTTATTTACCCGTATCCCTCAATGTGATTTGCAAGGAGGTGTGCATCCAACTTGCACTTGAATCCCATAATGGAGGTTTCCGTCACAACCTCCTCCGGGAGAGCATTCCAAGCGTCCACCACTCGCTGCGTGAAACAGAACTTCCTGACATTTGTCCTGGGCCTGTCGCCCCTCAATTTCAGTCCATGACCTCTTGTCCGAGTCACATTTGACAACGTGAATAACGATGCTTCTTGCTCTGTTTTGTCGAAACCTTTTAGTATTTTAAAAGTCTCTATCAAATCCCCTCGCAGTCTTATCTTCTCAAGAACAAGCTCAGTTTTCCGAGGCGGTCTTTGTAGCTCAAATTTCCCGTACCTTTTACTAGTTTCGTGGCTCGCCTCTGCACCCTCTCCAACAGGGTTATATCCTTCTTTAGGTAAGGAGGCCAGTGTTGGATACAGTACTCCAGGTGTGGTCTGACCATTGCTCTGTAAAGCGGCATTATGACGTCCGCCGATCTACTCGTGAAACTTTATTATCCACCTTTTCTGAGGCAAACAATAACATACATGGGGGTGACAACCTTCTTTACTCCTGCGTGGGCAGAATAGATAAAGCACACATACACAACAGCAACAAAACCTCGTCTTGTTAATACTGAGACCAGTTTAGTGTGCAAGTTGTGAACTGGGTTTGCATGGCATTTCAACGACATTTTCTTTGAACATATTTTTTGCACGTATGGGGGGAAGGGGGTTGCAATCATACAATTATTGCTTGTGCGTCTGCGTGTGTGCCTTTGCTTTTTGCAGTCGCTTGATTAGTAATGCGTATATGAATCTGAGCCTTAGAGGTTAGGCGACACATGAAATGCAGTAAGTGAAACCATGCTTCTGGGCTTCCTCATTCCTTTCCAGCTATTGCTTTGAAAACCAGTGGCTAACGCTGTAGGTTGTTTGTGAAGAGATTTACAGAGATTTAAAGTCTCCAGCCTCAAGGTAATCACCCTTGAGTCACCTTGGATTTGATGAAGAACTGAAGAGGCTTACAAGCATAGGAGCCAGCTCTACGAGTGCTGAGCACCCTCAATATTGTGTCCTTTGTTTGTGCCCAAGGATGGGTAATTTGTATTGTGTTGGTCACCCCAAACATTTTGAAATGTTGGTGGTGCCTATAGTTTGGACAGGTTTCTGAAGGACAGGGCCGCAAACAGTTCTTAGCCATGTCTTACCCTGGTGAGAGTAACAGGAAATAGCCACGCCGCCAAAGCCACAGAGGAAACCATCGGCCCTGCCTGCAGGGTCAAACGAGCCCCTCTCCGCCTCCCCCACAGCCGGGAGAGGAAACTTTTCGTTTTGTTTTTTTTCGCTTATATTTTACTAGCTGATGCCCCGGCGTTGCACGGGTATTTAATTATAGCAATAACACTGTAAATGGATTCAAATAAAGATACTTTATAGTGGTGAATGAAAGTATTTCTTTACAGCTTAATAAAAAGTACAATATTCAAATTATAAAGTGAAATATTTGACAAAATGAATACAATACAACTAACGCAAAACGTGATTATAAACAACAATTTTAGTTTCACCTCCTGGAGCAAGAACATATAAATTCTTGGGTGAACCCACCCTTGAGCAAGCAAAATAGAGTTGTGGGCCGTGAGACCCCCAGAACATATCACCCCAGGTAGTGAGGGATCTGCATACCAAGTTTCGTCCAAATCGGTCAAGCCGTTTTTGAATTACTGTGAGAATGGCAGCTTTTTACATTTTTTCCATTGACATGAATGGGTGAAATCTGATTTTCTGTTTGTAGCTCCGCCCACGTGTGCAGGAGGGCCGTGAGACCCCCAGAACATATCAACCCAGGTAGTGAGGGATCTGCATACCAAGTTTCGTTCAAATCGGTCAAGCCGGTTTTGAATTACAGTGAGAATGGCAGCTTTTTACATATTTTCCATTGACATGAATGGGTGAAATCTGATTTTCTGTTTGTAGCTCCGCCCACGTGTGCAGGAGGGCCGTGAGACCCCCAGAACATATCAACCCAGGTAGTGAGGGATCTGCATACCAAGTTTCGTTCAAATCGGTCAAGCCGGTTTTGAATTACTGTGAGAATGGCAGCTTTTTACATTTTTTTCCATTGACATGAATGGGTGAAATCTGATTTTCTGTTTGTAGCTCCGCCCACGTGTGCAGGTGGGCCGCGAGACCCCCAGAACATATCACCCCAGGTAGTGAGGGACCAGCATACAAAGTTTCGTCCAAATTGGTCACAGTGAGAATGGCAGCTTTTTACATTTTTTCCATTGACATGAATGGGTGAAATCTGATTTTCTGTTTGTAGCTCCGCCCACGTGTGCAGGTGGGCCGCGAGACCCCCAGAACATATCACCCCAGGTAGTGAGGGACCAGCATACAAAGTTTCGTCCAAATTGGTCACAGTGAGAATGGCAGCTTTTTACATTTTTTCCATTGACATGAATGGGTGAAATCTGATTTTCTGTTTGTAGCTCCGCCCACGTGTGCAGGAGGGCCGCGAGACCCCCAGAACATATCAACCCAGGTAGTGAGGGATCTGCATACCAAGTTTCGTTCAAATCGGTCAAGCCGTTTGTGAATTACTGTGAGAATGGCAGCTTTTTACATTTTTTCCATTGACATGAATGGGTGAAATCTGATTTTATGTTTGTAGCTCCGCCCACGTGTGCAGGTGGGCCGCGAGACCCCCAGAACATATCATCCCAGGTAGTGAGGGATCTGCATACCAAGTTTCGTTCAAATCGGTCAAGCCGTTTTTGCGTGATCGCGGCACATACACACACACATACATACACACATACATACCTCCGATTTTATATAGATAGATTTTTTTGCTTTTTTTTCTCTCTCTTCACTTCTTCAGCGACGGGAACCAGCCCGTACCGCCAAAGCCACAGAGGAGACCTTCGGCCCGAGTTGAGAGGAGCGTGGGAGCACTGCTCCGCCCCTCTCCCGAGCAAGCAGGAGACCTCGAACTTAAAAAACCAAAACACCAACGACGCACAGCCTTCTCTCGGCCCTTCGCACCGAATCCCACGGGTTGCAGGAGACATCGAGGCCCCCAAGTAGAGAGGAGTGTGGGAACATTGCTCCGCCTCCCTCCCGAGCCAGCAGGAGACCGCGAGCTTGAATGTCTAACAAGCTGCCGTACCTGGTTAGACATAATTGTTAGACTCAATTATTGGTTAACCGTGTTTAACTTGTTAAAATAGTTGGTATACCTGTTATACTTAATTGTCAGTATACCCTGTTAAACTTAATAATCTGGTATCCCTGGATATAACTTGTCATACGTAATTGTCGGTCATACTTAATGTTGGCATACCTTGTTATAATTAATTGTTGATAGACATCTTGCACTATCCTGTTTAAACATCTATGAGCACTTAGAACAAGTCCCAAATCACACTCACTCAACTTACTCTAAAACTCACACAGGACCCCTACTCACAGGCACAGGACCTCCAAAAAAAGACAGCTAACACCAAAAGAGCAAAAAAATCTCCAGAACTAACTCCCCTAGCCACGCACAAAAAAAATGGCAACACTCACACTTAAACTCATACTAGTCCTACTACTGCTCTCCCTATTCATAGATAAATGGAAAACAGCAGGATACCACACTCATTCCATACCTATCCTCACAACAACACCCAGACTGGTTCATCCCAATAGGAAACTCCAAACCCCCAGAACCCTGATACCTTGTCCATCATCCAACAACCAAAACATTCCCACAATCTGGGGGAAAAGACCACCAACAAAACCCAAGACAAGCACACATAAACTTCAAACACCATCTAGAACACTTATCAATACACTCACAGCTCACTCTCCCACAAAATTCACATCAATAACATGCGCATACATGAATATACGATCTATCAGCCCAAAGACAGAACTAATCAAAGACTGGCTGATCAAAAATAATTTAAGCTGCCTCTTCCTAGCCAAAACCTGGCTCACTTCCGACTCAGACCCTCGCATTACTGAATTTTGCCCAAACGGATACAAACTAGAGCTAGTATGCAGAAAAAACAGAAGAGGTGGAGGTCTAGCAATCATTGTAAAAAACAACCTCAACATTAAAGTCCTAACCAAGCACTCCACCCCTCACCTAGACCTTCTAGCCTGCCAACTCTCGGACAACTCTCTCACAGGAACTCTGAACTGCCTTCTCTGCTATGTCACACCAGGAAAATGGAACACCGCTAAACAAGATCTCGAAGAATTTATCTTCCAGAATTCCCTCTCTTCCACACATAACCTGATCTTAGGAGACATTAATCTCCACTTAGAAGACCATACCTCCAAACAAGTAACGGATATTCTCTCATTCCTCGACACCCTTTCAGATACTCAATCCCGCATGAAAAGGGCCATCAACTTGACATTGCTGCTTACACATCTCCCAACCTCAACACACAAAACATCCACATCACCAACGGCTCATGGCATCCCACCTTATGGTCCAATCACTACAAGTACACCTTCACTATTAACTGGGAGCACAATAACATCAAACCTTCTCCAAGCATAACAAGCTTCAAATCCAGACAGAAAATCGAACCTACCACATTCTGGGACACAGTAGACCCAGCAATAGATTTAAACAACCCCAAAGAATTCATAAACACCTGGCGTCACACAAGTGAATCCACTTTGAACAAACTAGCACCACTAAAAACAAAAAAAAAAAAATGCAGACCATCAGACAAATGGTTTGACGCCGAACTCCTACACCTAAAAAGGCAATGCAGACAATTAGAAAGGACTTGGAAAAAACAGAAACAAGACCATAATAAAATAGAATGGAGATCCCAAATCAAACAATACAAAATCAAACTGAAGGAAAAACGAAAAGACTACTACTGCAAACTCATAGGCACCGAAAAACCAGACACCAAAAAACTTTTCAGCATTGTAAAAAACCTCACTGATACTAAACCCTTCCTCGCCACCCAAGGAACACAGACTCCAACAGCTTCTCAACTAGCGGACCACTTCAAACATAAAATCATCACAATCAGAACCACATTCAACAACGCTCTAAACATCATAGAAGCGGTATTAATAAAACCCACAATAGACGAAGCCATCTCAGCAGAAAGGATCTGGTCCAACTTCACAACTGGTCCAACTGGTCCAACGACACAATGGTCAGACCTTGACCGACTGTACAAAAAATACAGCAAATCTTCTTGTGATTTGCACAACTGCCCTCCCTATCTACTAGCTACAGTGTCCACTAAATTCAAAGCATGTCTCACGCTATGGTTGCAAACCACCCTCAGGGAAGGTCAGTTCCCTCCGGAACTTGGCAAGATCATAATCACTCCCATACTAAAAGACCCTAAAGGTCCAATAGACAACCCAACAAATTACAGACCAATCGCTTCTATCCCTCTATACGTCAAACTCATAGAGGGTCTAGTAGCTCAATATCTCGCCAATTACCTAGAAGACCACCACATTCTGCATCCAATTCAATCTGGATTCAGAGCTAATCACAGTACAGAAACACTACTGGTATCTTTACTAGATATAGCCCGACAGCACCTCAGCAAAAGAAACAAGTTACTAATCATCCAACTCGATCTTTCAGCCGCATTCGACTTGGTGGACCATACCATATTACTCCAGATGCTAGATGCCATAGGAATATCAGGCAAAGTTCACAACTGGTTCCAAGGATTCCTTAAAACAAGATCATACAGAGTCAAGTCAAAGATCTTTTATCCGATCCTTGGACAAACCCCTGCGGAGTACCACAAGGATCCCCTCTATCGCCCATACTATTCAACCTCTTCATAGCTTCCTTAGGCACTGCCCTAGACGCCCTAAATATAACATCTTTCAGCTACGCGGATGACATAACCATCCTCCTCCCCTTCGACATCCAAAACCCCATCTCCAATGGATGCCTGATAACAACACTGGAAACCGAAGAAAAATGGATGAAGAACCATAAGCTGAAGCTGAATGCGGAGAAAACCAAATTCCTACTACTAGAGAAGGAACAAAAACCATCCCTAACAGAACTGGAAGTAAACGCAATCAAATATCCAATACAGAGCACTCTCAAAATTCTGGGAATTCAATTAGACAGATGCTGCACAATGCAAACACAAATAAACAAAATCATACAAAAAGCATTCTTCACCATGCGAAACCTAAGAAAAATAAGAAAATTATTTACCAAAGAACACTACAAGATCATTGTACAATCCCTCACACTTAGTTCCTTAGATTACTGCAATAGCCTCTACCTACTATGCCCAAACAACATGATAAAACAACTACAGACCGTTCAGAACACAGCCATCAGGCTCATCTACTCTCTTAGCAAATTTGACCACATCACCCCCGCCTATGTAGACTCTCACTGGCTCCCGATAAAAGCAAGAACCCAATTCAAACTCTATTGCCTACTATTTAAAGTAACCCACGGTACCGCCCCCAGTTACCTAAACAACCGCCTTTACCGCTACCGAGTATCCATATCAAGGAGAACTCAGAACCTATTCACCTTCCCCCCTCATAAAAATACCCGACGTAAGAAACTTTACGACAGCCTTCTAGCGACACAGGCAGCGAAAATTGACCCCACCATCACCAATCTGATGATCAATACAACAGACATCAAAGCATTTCGAAAAGAAATCAAAACATTCCTATTCAAAAAACACGTCCTTACTTACTAATCTCCTCCCTAATCGCACACGATCTCTCCCCCGTGAATAACACATCAGTCAACTCCTCAAACCTCACCTACCAAAAATATTAGATTCCCAAATAAGCATCACCCATCGCTATCCAACAATACTATCCCTTCAAAGTAAGGTAACTTTCTTCTGTTACCCGAATATATTGTTATTCTCCACTGTATACTGTAATTATTGAATCTTGCTAAGTAATTCTATCGAAAAAACTCCAGATATCCTCTAATTTGTAATTCTCTACCACAATATGTAAACTACTAGTTCCGTTGTTATGTAATTCTCTCGGTAATGTCCAGATCTCTTCTAATTGTAATCCGCCTAGAACCGCAAGGCACAGGCGGAATAGAAATCACTAATGTAATGTAATGTAATGTAATGTAAAATGGACTTTGCTACTGGGATCCGCTGGATACCCACAGGTGTCTGAGGGTAGGGTTACCAGACGTCCGGGAAAACCTAGCCATATTCTTTTTTTTTTTTTTTTTTAGAGGACTTTCCGGGTGCCCAGGGGGATTTCCAAAACCCAGTAACTTGTCTGGGTTTTGGAAGTCCCCAGCCTCAGGGCCACGTCTGGTGGGCATCTGCGCATGCGTAGACGTTGGCGCGATGACATCATATGCATGCATGCATGTGTGTGACATCATCGCGGCGATGTCAGCGCATGCGCAGATGCCTTCCAGATGCAGTCCCAATCTCAGGGAGGTTTGTGTGGGGGCAGGGCGGGGCAGAACATAGTGGGACAAGGTGTCCTCTTTTTCTAACAGAGGAAATCTAGCAAACCTATCCGAGGGCCGGATGCACAAAGCTCCAGCAACCCGGTTAAAAAAAATACCTGGTTGGGAGTGATTTTGTTTTGCTGGACTATGCTCAACACAAATAGCATGCAAATCATATGCATGCTATTTGTACTGAGTAACCCGGTACAAGAGGCGAGGAACTATGTCTGGTGCCTCTGCTCAGAAGAGCAAATTGGCAGGCACAGCTCATCTGAGCAGGCTAAGTAGCTCCTGCAGGCTGATTTCACTACTCCTTCTTCCTGCCGGTAGCCACTGCTCTCCCTCTGCTCAGCTGATTGCGGCTCTGCTCTCCCTATGCCAACTCAGCTGATCAGTGGCTCTGGTGACTGCTGCCGGCTCAGCTGATTGCAGCTTCCCCTGCCAGCTCAGCTGATTGAGGCTCCAGAGCTGCAATAGCTATAGCTGAGCCAGTAGAGGGAAAGCAGCTGCTGCTGGCTTTTTTTTTTTTAACCTAAAATGGGCGCAGCTGTTGTGCATGTGTTGTGCATGCTGGACATGCTGGATAATTTTGCTCATAAAAAGCGGGCATTCCTTTTTGAGCATTGCACGGAGTGCTCATTTTAATACTAATGAACTCCTAGTAATGCACTTGCATAGGGTTCTCAGTGGCTGCTACACAGATTGGTAAAAACTCCAGAGAACCCTTTTGAGCATCGGAGGCTGAGCTTCCTTTCAGGTAAGTCTGGCTTTAACCAGTCTTCCGTGCACAGAAAGCTTTTGAGCACCGGGGCCTGAGATTGGAAGTTGTTCGGTACAGGATGATGGGCTCTATGGACCACTGGTCTGTCTCAGCATGCCTCCCTCTTAAGCTCTGATGCCTTAAGAAGTGAAATTGCACTCAATTTTGCAGTCTTGAGTGATTCCTTTCCCTCTCTAATGCCTAGACAATTAGTTTGTGCCCCTGAGTTGGTTTAAAAGCCTTTTTGTTGAAGTAAGCATGGGATATACCTTGAAACTGGAATTAGGATGCTGAGTTTTATTTTTAAATAATATGTTATGTATGTATTTATGTTTTAACACAGGCATACGAGGTGTATTATTTTCTCTGTAACTATGCACAATGCTTGCTATTACATGAGTCAAATGGTTTTTCGCAAGTATGGTAAAAGTATTATTTTAGTGTAAAGAAATGATTAGCAGTAGTGATAGTAATCTACTGTAAATTCATCATGATTTTACCTTGATTTTCCATCTTTGTTTATGCATGGTTCATGTGATTATAGGAACTTGTATCTCCAGATTCTGGGCAGAGTTCAAGCATCAGTAGTTTAACCCATCCTTGGGGTTAGATAAGAGCATAAGAATTGCCTTACTGGGTCAGACCAAAGGTCCATCAAGCCCAATAGCCCGTTCTCACTGTGGCCAATACCGGTCACTAGTACCTGGCCAAAACCCAAAGAGTAGCAACATTCCATACTACTGATCCAGGGCAAGCAGAGGCTACCCGTGTCTTTTAGAGTCCAGTTTAAATGCGCCTGCGTCATTTTCAAAATTCTCTTTAGTATCTTCTCTCCATTAGTCCCTCTATCTTGGAATCTTTATAGATTCTCTTTTGCAAGGGGCGTTCAACAATTTAAGCTATCTTGTCCATCTAATAAAGGTATCAAAAGAACCAAAGCTTTTTGGTCAATCTCTGTTATTCAAGTTCACCCAACTTTGGAATGATCTTCCATTTTTTAGCGAAGTTTTAGTTCTCTTTTATCCTTACGCACGTCTTTGAAAACCATTCTGTTCACCAAACACTTTGGTAATTAATTCCTCTCCCACTTCTGCTATGTTACTATTTGCTTAATTTAATTACTGTTCTATAATTTCATTACCTTATCTAACTACTGTAAACCGAGTCGAGCTTTCTTGGATTGAAAACTAAGCATTAGATTAGATTAGATTCCCCCATGTCTTAATAATAGACTATGGACTTTTCCTCCAGGAATTTGCCCAAACCTTTCTTAAAACCAGCTACACTATCTGCTTTTACCACAACCTCTGGCTTTCCTCCTATTTGTTTTCAGAATATTTCCCTGTTACTTCATCGAGTGTCCCCTAGTCTTTATAATTTTGGATGGAGTGAAAAATCGATCCGCTTGTACCCGTTCTATTCCACTCAGGATTTTGTAGACTTCAATCATTTCTCCCCTCTTTTCCAAGCTGAAGAGGCCTAACTGTTTTAGTCTTTCCTCATATGAGAGGAGTTCCATCCCCTTTACCATCTTGGTCGCTCTTCTTTGAACCTTTTCTAGCGCCACTATATCTTCTTGAGATAAGGAGACCAGAATTGAACGCAATACTCCAGATGAGGTCGCGATACAGGGGCATTATAACATTCATAGTCTTGTTAACCATCCCTTTTTTAATAATTCCCAGCATCCTGTTTGCTTTTTTGGCCACCACTGCACATTGGACAGAAGGCTTCATCGTATTGTCTACAATGATACCCAGATCATTTTCTTGAGATATGAATATATAAGCTCTAGAAAAATATTTTCTGTAGTTCTGTACATCTTCATGCCTTTGCTCAGCAAGTTGGATGCTGATATTTAGATTCTTTTAAAGATATGAAGTTTAAAATGCAGAAATGTAGAACTAATGGCTGCACCCCAAGCACCCTATTTAAATATTTTCTAGCTGAGGGTTTATGTGTTTATACTGTGGGGGAAAAAATCTCTAAGAAGGTATAAAAGGAGAGCTGAAAGCAAATGCATGTTGCTCTTGGATTTGACATAGAAGAAAGGTGTATTATCCGTTTAGAGTTTAGACTGTGTATTTTTCTGAAGCCGAGTTCTCCTGCCCCTTTAAGTGAGCGAGCAATTTAATCTGGGTTTTGCTGGCTGGCAGTTAGGGTCATTGATATAAAGTAACACATTCTCCATAGGACTGAACTCTCTGTAACCCTCACAAGAGAGCAAGCACTTAACTTGAGCCCTCATGGCAGGAAGGGAAGAAAAAATATATATCTGAAATGAATTATTTCCCTGGAGGCTGTGCAGGGAGCAACTGACGTTCTGGAATGACACTTTTTGATAGTTCTAAAATACACCTGGCATCTGGTTCTCAAGGATCAGTGAGCCAGACTTCTTGAGCATTACTGTCCAGGGGAAAAGCTTTAGGAATGGCTTACAGGGGTCTGGATGACTTTTCAAAACCCGGCACTTTGTCCAGGTTTTGAAAAACCTCCTCAAATCGTGTCAGGCAGTGGGGGGCGGGGCTAGGGCAGGATTAGGGCATTAATGGGTGGAATTGGAGGGGGTCTGGGGGGAGGCGAGTCTAGGAGTCCGAATTTCCCAATTGGAAAATCTGGCAACCCTATTGCAGGGGGAAAAGGGGCCTTGGGCCTAGAGGCCTCAAGAAGCCTGGACTATTTTGGTTTCCAGAGCAGCCCAAATATGGCAACAACCATGAAGCACTGCGCTGTCTGCAAATCAGTCTCAAAAATGTTTCTTTTATTGACCATGAAAACCAGACCCATTGTCCTTGAACATCAGAGCTCAGCTTTGCAACTCCTATAGACATGTTTTAAACCAGTGTATCTCAAACTGTGTGCCGCAAGGCTGCGACAAGATTATGGCTGTGCCACAAGACGCTGGTGAGAAGGCACGTCCTATAGGCAGGCAGCTGGCACCTGCGCCTCTTCTCCTTGCTGGTGCCCCTCCTCTTCTCCGTGCCTCTCCTGCTCCAGCACACACACACACACACACACACACACTGGTGGCTCAGGGCCCTGTCTGGAGTGCCTTTGAGCATGTGCCGAAGTCAACGTAATGACATCACACATGCGCGTGACATCATCACGTTGACACCAACACCTTTCCGAGTGCCCTCCAGCCGCAGCCTAGAGTTTACTGTGCCGCTTAAAAAGGTTTGCGGGACACTGTTTTAAACTGATAGCAAAATTTAAATTATCTTTCTAGTTTGGATCTACAACCCCTTCCATTGCCAAAAGGGCTTCGCTGTGACTCTATCCCATGATGAGAATCAGCTTGAAAGGTGAAAGCACTTTGGAGCATCTAAAACTCTGTTCACTTTATCAAGTGAAGGAATTCCTCCTGGCACCAAATCCATGCTTCATCTGGTCGCCATACATGAAGAAAGACACGGTACTACTAGAGAAAGTCCAGAGAAGAGCGACTAAAATGGATAAGGGACTGGAGGAGATTAGAGAAACTGGGTCTCTTTTCCCTTGAAAAGAGGAGACTGAGAGGGGACATGATCGAAACATTCAAGATAATGAAGGGAATAAACTTAGTAGAGAAAGACAGGTTGTTCACCCTCTCCAAGGTAAAGAGAACGAGAGGGCACTCTCTAAAGTTGAAAGGGGATCGATTCCGTACAAACGTAAGGAAGTTCTTCTTCACCCAGAGAGTGGTAGAAAACTGGAACGCTCTTCCGGAGGCTGTTATAGGGGAAAACACCCTCCAGGGATTCAAGACAAAGTTAGACAAGTTCCTGCTGAACCAGAACGTACACAGGTAAGGCTAGACTCAGGGCACTGATCTTTGACCTAAGGGCCGCCGCGTGAGCGGACGGCTGGGCACGATGGACCACTGGTCTGACCCAGCAGCAGCATTTCTTATGTTCTCCTTTTTTAGGTCCCCAGCCTTTTGTGTCAGTGAATAGTTACATAGCAAGACACACCACGGCTGCAGCTATCACTTGTGCTCAGGGTTTGGCTGCAAGGGCTGCCAGTCAAGTGGGACCGCCTGTCTGTGGTGACAATCTTAAGTGGTAAGATGCACCAGCCAGTACCTTGGATTCTGTCATGAAGCACCTATGAATTTGACATTTCTATATTTATTTCATTTTCTTAAGATCTATGGAGAAAGATTCTCCTTGTGGCATACTCTGGAATGGCTGAGATACCGATATCATGGAAATGCTAGTACTATATACCAGAAATACAGTGAGTGTGGGTGGCGGGGCCTTGAGACTAGCAGCCGTTGGTGGTGTTTATAAACTTGCCATTGCATCAGAGCTAGTTGTCAAAGTAGAAGCTGGACCCATACTTACCAGAGTTTTGCAAAGCCTTGAAGTTGGGATGCCAGTTTAAAAAAAAAAAGTAAAATGCTTATCTTTTTGTTACTGTATAGCAGTTGTCTGCAAAATAATAACTTGAAGAGAGTTCCGGAACTTTAAATTCTGGTAAAAACTGAGTACATTTTAAATACAGTGAACATTTTTTTTTTTTTTAAATTTGTAGTGTTTATATACCACTTATAGTCTAAGTGGTTTACATTCAGGTACTAAAGTATTTTCCCTCTCTGTCCTGGCAAGCTCACACTCTATCTAATGTACCTGGGGCAAAATGGAGGATTAAGTGACTTGCCCAGGGTCACAAGGAGCAGCATGGGATTTGAATCCACAACCTCAGGGTGCTGAGGCTGTAACTCTAACCACTATGCCACACACGCCCCCATTAGGTAAGCTGTACATTAAAAAAAGAATGGAAAAAGAAAACCAAAGTCATGTTTTCTTTTTTTGTCAGTGATGTTGTGATATTAACACATCAGCAATAGTTTGTGAAAGTGCAAAGGTAACACCTTTGCCTGCCAGTGGCGTATGAAGTTCCACTCAAGCAGTTTCTGCACTTTAGGGGGGGGGTAGGGGATAGGCAATAAATGAGGTGCCCATGGAGGAGCACCTCCAATATTTTTAAAAAGTGTCTTGATTGTGTCCAATGAGAGGTAATTTCCATTGGGCTTAGCACCCCAATTGTTTGGAAAAGTTGGCTCCTATGGTTACACAGCAACTGGCCTGGAAGATCTGCTGAGGCAACAATGTCTTTTAACCTGACTGGCAAGGGTGGTACTCCAGGACCGAATTGAGAAACCCTGGAATAGGACACTATCCTTAAGTGCTTTGTACCAAATATCAGTGATAAGTATTTGAATTAGGGAGGTCACCTATACAAGAAGAGGCTTTGTGAATAGCTCTGTTGCTAAGGCCCTGGTCTCCTATCTTCTAGACCGGTACTTCTCAAGTCGGTCCTGGAGTACCCCCTTGCCAGTGAGATTTTAAGGATATCCACACTGAATATGCATAACCTTGAGTTGCATACACCGCCTCCATTATAATGTTGATTTATTTAATGCGTATTCATTGTGGATAACCTGAAAACCTGACTGGCAAAGGGGGGTACTCCACTGCAGAGTTGAGAAACGCTGGGCTAGTCCTGTGGTTTCTAAACCAGTCCTTGGGGCACACCCAGCCAGTCAGGATTTCAGTCAGTCCACAGTGATTATGCATGAATTAGATTTACATACACTGCCCTCCTTGGGTTCATGCTGTGATACGCTTGATTTGTAAAAGGCCTGTCCTGTTCTCTTTCAGGGGTCATATGCAGAGGTTCTGCAGGGGGAAACAGACTGAGGGTATGGAGGGGGGGGAGGAAGGAGGATATTTAAAGCTTATACCAGACCTGGCTTCCAGTGTTCTGCACTGAGGAAATTAGGGGAAACTGGGGGAGGGGAGGCTCTACTTAATCCAGAATACTTGTAACTGCTTTGTGTGTTTCAAACAGGCTATGTAAAGCTTCCCCCAGGGCTGTCTGCTGGGCATAAATAGGCATTCCGCTGACAAAAGAAGCACGTTATTATCTTTGGCAATACGGAAATTTGCAAACAGACCCTCTGATGCATTAATTGCTTATGTTGCTGTACACTGCCTTGCGTGAACTCCTTCAAAAAGGCGGCAAATACTGTAAATCCTAATAAATAAATTTCATTAGAAATCAGTAGGGCAGTTAATCATTATGCCAGAAGTGGGGGCAGGGTTCAAAATTGTTTCGGCCTAGTCAGATCATTTCAATGTTCTTTACTTTTACTTTTCCAAAGAAAATCAATTCCCTGGCAGCTGTGCTGAACATTTCCTTGTCTTGTGCTGACAATATACATAGGCCTAGATTCACTAAACTCACCATTGTTGGGCCATCCGTGGGCGATCCGTGGCCGAGTCTTGCCGGGCGACCGATTCACTACAGAGTCCTCATGCAAATTATGTAATCGGACGCATGCCCCACAGTGACCCCACGGATCGCTGCAGAGCAATCCAGACGCATGCGCAGACCATCCTCTTTGCCTGTAGATGCGATCTGCGCATGCTCGCCACACAAGCTTGAGGTCAAAACAAAAGGGGGAGGGGTGGCTGCACTCGCCGGCCCCACGCAGGGCTGGATTTTTCTATAGGCTAACTAGGCTTCAGCCTAGGGCCTCAAGATCAAGAGGGGCCTACATTCAAATTGTTAGCAAAATTAAAATTACACTATTCTAAAAACAGTGAACACTAAAACACTGAACCGAAAATAAGGAGAAATTCTACGCTTCGGGATCGGAACCGGCTCCGGCCGCAACGGGGCGCCGACTCGGCTTCTCCCTTTCTTTTTCTCGCCCTGGGAGGAGGATTGGGGAGGGAAAGATGCCAGTCCGTAAACAGCTGGGCAAAGCCCAGCCCCGCAGGGAGAGAGGCATCGGGGGAGGGGGGTTTCAATGGAAGGGGATGAAAGGCAGGCAGGCTGGCATCGGAGGGGGGCGGGGGGGGTTTCAATGGAAGGCAGGCAGGCAGGATGGCATTGGGGGGATGTTCAATGGAAGGGGGATAGGAGGCAGGCGGGCATCGGAGGGGGTGAGGTGAGGAAGGACGCACTGGGGGCACTATGGACATAGGAAGGGGCAATGTTGTGTGTTATGTTTGATTAGTTATTGTTACAAGTACTATATATGGTGCTGAGAATAAATGTCCAAATAAGTGTTCTCGACTTTTTTTTATTTATTATCCGTGTCACATTTTTTATAAAGGTTAGTACCAATAACAACATGTTTCATTTAACATATTGATATATATCACAGTAATGATGTATTTTATTATCTCTCATGTAATTTACAAACTTAAAAATGGGAGGTGAAAGGGCCTCATAAGTGGAATAGCCTAGGGCCTCTTTTCATCTAAATCCGGCCCTGGCCTCACGAGTGGACTTCAGGAATCATTTCGCTTTTTTGTGCAGCCAGAATGGAACAGAACACGCTTTGCAGCCAGACTACGAAACAACACGGAGCAGAACACGCTCGCACTGCGCTTTTTGCAAAAGGAAGATGTGTTTTAAGACATTCTAAAAATGTCTTATTTTGATGGTTTTACTTTTTATTTGATACTGGGATTTCAGGGCTGCAGGGCTGGGATTTCAGGGCGGCAGAGAGCAGGACAGTCGGCAAGGACGTGTGCGACTGGTCCTCAGCAGTCGCTTCATTTTGGATCGGCCAGCCCAATCGCCCTTCTTCTCTTTAGTGAATTGAGAGCTTCCTACTTATGCATGCCATTTCTCCTCATTTGCTTAGGCGGATCGGATCGGGTGGGGGCTTGATCGGCCAGAAGGTTAGTGAATCGGGTTGGGGAACGCTCGCAAACTGGTCGGGACATGATCGATGAGCTTAGTGAATCTAGCCCATAGTATTATCACTCTGCTTAGCTTTTTTTCAAGGCACAGGTTTTTAACATCAGTCAGCTATGCAGTAATCTGTTTTCCAAATTCCAAAGCTCTGCAACTTAGCGGGAGGGGGGGGGGAGGAAAGGGACAAAAACCTAAAAGAGCCAGCTGTTCCTTGCAAACCAGAGCAAAGCTGCCTCATAAAGGTAATGAAATGTGGTACTGAGAGGCTGCTCTGTAAGTGAAAGGAAAACCCTACAGTGCATGAAACATTACTGGGTGCCCGCAGACCTGTTTAAACTTTCATGCAGACAGAAGCTCCTCAATCAGATCCTGTCTCGGTGGTAGCGTGGCGTCTGAACTCAACAATTACATCATCCTTCCTGCATGTGCCCTTTTTCTTTTCAGTTTTATAGATGTTACGGCTTGGTGAAAACAGAAGGACAGGCAGATTCTAGAGAGCAGAGGACAGGTAGGACTTTACCAATGTGGTTTAAAAAAAAAAAATTTTGTTAATTCTGACAAATTGAGAGGCATGTCAGAAATGATGGGATTCTTTTACTAAGCTGCAGCGAAAAAATGGCCTTAGCGTGGCCTTTCCGGTGGCCTAAGGTTACATTTACTGCAGCTGTAAAATGGCCAGTTTTCTGTTAATGGCCACACATGAACGTTGCTATTCGCATGCAAACATAATAATAATAATAACTTTATTTTTTCTATACCGCCACAATCTTACGACTTCTAGGCGATTTACAGTGAAGAGAGCTGGACAAATCAGCGAATTACAGAATACAAATAGCAAAGATGTCACAGTACAGTCAGCGAATTACAGAATACAATTACTAAAATACACATATTTCTCAAGTTATCAGCATGGTGTTAATCGTTTTGAAAAGGTAACTGATTAGGAGATAAATCTATTGAACAGTGCTGTCTTAATTTCTTTCCAAAATGTGCCGTAGGTCAACCTAGCTAGTTTAAATATTTACAGTGTGAGTACTTACTGTGATCCATTTTGTGGGTGGCAGGGCTGACGGTATTTTTGCGCTAAACCAGTTTGCATATGGCAGTGTAGATGCGCTAACCGGTTAGTGTAGGAATGCTCATTCTCCGCAAAAAATATTTTGAGCACACAATTAATATACCCACGTTTCCGAGTTACCACCTAAGCATGTCCCATGGATGGTATCCCTTATTTAGCTGTATTAGGTGTGTGCCTAACGCATCTTAGTAGAAGGGCCCCTATGTGTAGGGTTACCAGACATGAACCTCCTTTTGAGGACATGTCCGGGGTGTTCGGATGGCTTTTCAAAACCCGGCACTTTGTCCTGGTTTTGAAAAGCCTCATGAAATCGCGTCAGGCAGGGAGGAAGTCCGCGCATGCCAGGATGCCACATGATGAGGTCACGCGTGCGTGCGTGTGACATTATCGTGTGGTGTCCGCGCTTGCGCAGACTTCCTCCCTGCCCAAAAGGAGCAGGCAGCGGAGGGTGGGGCTAGGGCGGGGATGGGCGGTCCTGAGGGCAGATCTAGGGGTCTGGATTTTCTGAATGGAAAATCTGGCACCCCCTACCTATGTGCAGGAGTAAATCACCATAGGAAAAAGCCAGTTGTCTTCCTCTTCCCATCACTGGCTTTGCTGGACTATATTTTTTTCACAAATGGAAAAAAATGTGCCATAAAATATATATCTTTGTTTTTTTGCTTTTTTTTTGCAAAACAGTTTATTGAACGACAAAGTACAAACCAACAAAGCAGCAGATACAGCATTTTCAGAATACAGTGTACGAAACAACAATCAACCAGAACAGGTGGAGAGAGGCAGAGTCCGGGTTGGGTTCTTATGCACAGACTCAGCCAAACCTCCCCCTCCAGTAAACTCCCACCCACCCCTTCACCCCGATCTCGCCCTTAACCCACTGGCAGTGTAGGTACCACTGGCCTCCGCAGCCAGTTGAGTACTTGGCTTTTAATCAGAGGGGGGTAAAGCATCGAAATAAGATGTCCAAACGGACAAGAAGAGCTTACGATGATGACGAGGAAACCGAGCTGACGAGGATTCCCATACCATCAAAATATGGAATTTATTGCACCAGTACCAAGTGGTGGGTGGGGAGTCCTGGAGCCAATGATTTAAAACACATTTCTTACCTATGATATAACCCTTGCAGATAAGTAAAGAATCGCCAGCAGAGAGTCCCCCCAGAAAACCCTTAGCTAAAAAGAGAATCCCCTCAACCTGAGAAGGAAGAGCATAGCCCACCAGGGTCTGTAAATAGCAACGGACCTCCGACCAAAAGGCAGCAATAACTGTACAAGACCAGAGACCATGAGCTAGAGCATTATCAACCCGGAAGCATTTCAAACACGTAGAGGGTAGAGGCACACCCAAAGTGGAAAGCCTGCTTCTGAGAAATATAACCCCGATGAAGGATTGGGTATTTTTTTTTTTTAATCTCTGATGTCCCCAACATTCAGGGAGGGAGGAGGACCTTTGATGGTGTTATGTACTTTGCTTCTGTCTTGGGGCAATGCCCTACAGTGGCGTACTTAGGGTATGTGACACCTGGGGCCCATCATTTTTTACACCCCCCTGGCCCATCATTTTTTGACACACACCCCCACGACCCATCATTTTTTGACACCCCCCCTCCGGCCCATCATTTTTTTGACACCCCCCCCCCGCCTTTGGTACGCCACTGCTACATTTCGAAAAAGGCTAAGAAGCTGGCGTGAGTGGCGAAAGCGTCCTTTAAGGAACACCCTCCCGATCTGGCTCTATCCCGCCCCCTTTGTGATGCCACCGGACAGCGTTCTCAGCCATTGGTCGACCTTGCCTGTGTCGACTAATGGCTGAGAACGCTGTCCAGTGGCGTAATGAAGGAGGCGGGATAGAGCCAGATTGGGAGGGTGTTCCTTAAAGGACGCTTTTGCCACTCCCGCTGGCTTCTTAGCCTTTTTCAAAATGTAGCTGTCCGGTGGCGTCATGAAGGGGGCAGGATAGAGCCAGATCCCAGGAGGTTCCATACCCGGCCGGCTGTGCACCCCCCTAGAGTGTGCACCCGGGGCAGACCGCCCCCCCCACCCCGCCCTTCGTACAACACTGCTGCCATAGGTAACTTTTTATTCTTCTGTGTTAATGGTAATGCAGTGGGTCCTTGCTGACCTGCTGCAGCAGATATCCCAAGGTATTTTTCTGAAATCCCATTTCTTTTTTATGACTGATAGATTTATTTATGTATTTAGACAGTCATGTTTTAGTACACACTATGGTGCAGCTTTCAAAGTGCATTACAGATTCCTCAAGATTATTCATTACAAATTTCATTACAAATTTTTTCATTCCTCCCACACACAAAATTCACCATTCTCCACTCCTTTATCCCGCTGAATTCCTATTCTGGTTTGTTTGTTTTTTTACATGATCGAGTAATATGGTACAGACAGCAGATAAAAACCAGTTGACCCATCCAGCCTTCCCAGTGACTATGAATGAAAATCCTGTTCTGCTGGAAACTGGCCAATGCAGTTTGCTTTAATAAACTTGCCACCCTAATTATACCCTAGCTCTCCTTTTTGCAATCTAATTAAATGTACAAGAATAACATTACACGCCTTGGCAACAGGAGCGAGACACGATACAGGTGCATTAGGAGTGGCTGTACTGGAAAGCCCTGGGGGGGTGAGTGTTATATTTTAAGATGTATGCAGTGTCCTTGTTTTAAAACTCCACCATCTTATGGACAGTAAATTTGTAAGAAAAATTTCCATACAACTATCTTATTTTTTTAATGAGGTTATTCAGTTTTGCAATGAAGCATTACGTCCAACAGGAATTCCAAGAAAACAACTGTCTATAATTATTAACAATAAATCGATGAGATTTCATTTTTTTTCATGCTTAATGTACCAAGTATTCAAGGCATATTATAGTATGCAAAATAATATTATACGCGTAAAAGTAAAACAGTCACCTCAATCACAATAAATACAACATAAATCAGCACATTTATCCAAAGATTAGACAAAACAAGACAACCATAGAAACATACAGACATTTCCTTTCCTGTTATGTCTTTCATATGTATGTATGCTATGATATCCTTCACTTCTATTTGGCTTATAATCAATTAACAATCAGAGGGCAGGAGTAAAATGCGGATCTTAACCGCATATCCTTAAAAATCTTCATTTATTGGCAGCTGAGGTTTCAGATTTCATGTCGGCAGGTCTGCGTTTTAGCCCCTCATTCCACCGTTGTAACTGTTGTCGTTTCTGACCCCCACGGATCTGTGCTGACAATCTTATTAATAACAATTAATTTGAGGAAACACTTCAGCTAAGGGTCAGAAATGGCAACAGTTACAGCGGTGGAATGAGGGGCTACAGTTTGAGCTGATGAAAGCACAGTGAGTACAGCCCATTACTGTCTATGAGAGACATCAGGGTGGGGAGTTTTTTGTTTTTTTTACATTTTTTTGTCCATTTTCATAGCTACTCTGGGCTGTTTTTTGTCACCAAAATTGCTGCCGTGGCAGCCATCTTGGATTTCCCAATTTTATATTAAAAGCATCTTCCTGCCTCAAAATACCTTATATGGGTCTAGAATCAATCAGGATGCACTCCACAGATGGTTTAACCACTGTGTCATGACAATTTTGCGCTGGATAGGCGCCTGAGGAGTGACTATGTGCCACATGCCAGGGCATGTGAGAGGGGCTGGGAGCAATAGGCTTAGTCCCCACGGGACCCTCCAGAGGCTCAGAAAGCTTGAGAAGTGGAACCTAAATCCCTCCTAGAGCCCTCTACTGGTGATTCAGCACTGCCAGTAAAGCGAAAGTGGGCAGATGCCACTTTTACAGGGAAGTTCCTGAGGGTGTCCTAAAGAGGTCCTCTGGGGACTCAGGTCAGGTTCTTGACTCTGATTTTGTGGCCCTCAAGTATAAGGCCTATGTAAAGTACAAATAGTCCCCAGGCTCAGCTGAGCCTATGTCAGCATGCAGGAGAGTTTATCCCTGCAGAAGCTGTCTCCTTTACAAGAAAAGGGGCGACAAGAGCCTGCGTTCCAGTAAGAGAAGGACTGGGACGATTGGGAATCTGGGTCTATGCTTCTTCTCTCCAGAAGTGCCTCCTCTGTAAAAGGCACATGTTCTCGTGGGGGTGAGGACAGCCAGGAGGTTGTAGCAGTCCTAGACCAGGGCCTTCCAAGAGACCCTGGAAGGAAAAGTGGTCAGAGTCTTCTTGGACAATGCCACAGCAGTGGCTTATATCAACAGTAAGAAGGCACCAAGAGTGCATTGTTAAAACTGGAGGCCCAGCTGTTATTTCACTGGGCAGAGAGTCATCTGCTAGCCATCTCGGCAGTGCATGAAGTGGTAGTAAACAATGACAATGTTCATGCTGACTTTCTCAGTCAACAGACGCTGGATCCAGGGGTTTGTCCCGGTCCCAAATATCATTTTACAGGATTGTTCAGCACTGGGAGCATCTGATGTTCGAACTATTGGCGTCCGCTTGCAATCACAAAACCATGCGATACTTCAGTCAAAGATGCAAGTGGGAAAGCACCAGTGTGGATGCTCTAATCTAGTTCAACCTTGGTCTACCAGGGATCTTTTGTATGTGTTCTAGCCTTGGTCAATGATAGGCTGAGTCATTCAAACAATAGCAATGTATCGAGGGCTGGTGATCCTCATAACTCTAGCTTGGCCCCATCACTCATGGTACGAAGATCTAGTTTGGCTGCAAAGAGATCAGAGTGTGAGACTCCCTCTCCATCTAACGCTACTCATGCAGAGCCCAATCACCTTAGAAAATCCAGAACGCTTTGGTCTTATGGCATGGCTCTTGAGCGAGCAGCCCTTGTACATAAAGGATACTCGGAGGTGGTCATAACTATACTCATTTGCTCCAAGAAATCAGCAACAGTAGCAGCTTATGCAAGAGCCTGGATAGAGTCAGTTAGGGCTCCAATTGCCACAATCCTATCTTTCCTTCAAGAATGACTAAAAAAGGACCTGCCTTTAAAGCTTCAGATGGCCAGTCTTTCCTGTTTTTGAGCTCATCTAGAGAGAGATTCACTGGCTTCTCACCCTGACATTTTCAGGTTGTTGAAGGAAGCAGTGCGGTTGCATCCACCAGTGCGTCCTTCATGGAACCTTAACCTCATGTTGAGGGCTCTGAGTAAGGCCCCATATGAGCCTTTGCAGGAGGCCGCACATAAGGACCTCATGGTAAAGACAGTCTTCCTTGTAGCCATTGTTTCAGCTAGAAGAGTTTTGTTGCGCCAGGCCTCGTCATGCAGGGAACCATTCTTCAGAATTAGAGGCAGGAGTGTTTCTGCTTACAGTTCCTTCTTTTCTCTCAAAGATGGTGTTGGCGTGCCATGTGAATTAGGAAGTATGACTGCCGGCATTCCAGGTGTAAAGAAGCAGGACAAAATGTCAGAAGGGTTCTCCTTTATTATCTGGAGGTGAGCGAATTTTCGGTTTTCAGACTCTCGCTTCATCCTAATGGACCCTAGACGCAGAGGAAGGCTGGCCTTAAAGGCCTCAATTGCCAGCTGGATACGGGCAGCTATTTCCTCTGCTTACATAGGCTGTGGTAAACGTTCACCAATTTCCTTGAAAGCGCATTGCACCAGAAGTGTGATTTCTTCATGGGAAGAGTCCAGGATGCTTTCGTCCAAGGAGATATGTAGGGCGGCTACGTGGTTCACACTAGAGAATGACACAGCATGTGAGCCATCCAAAACCTACTAGACCATCATATAGGTGTCACCTGGAGGCATAGGGGCTATTGTTATGGTGTACAATTTGGTCCAGAATGTTTGGGGTGGGTTTGGAGGGCTCACCACAAAATATAAGGGTATTATAGTGAGATGTGTATATGGGATCTTTTATGTGCAGTTCATTGCAGTGCCCCACTCCCTCTCCCCTCCCCCCCTCCCCGAAGTGCTCCACTGCTCTGCTGGAATGTCTGTGTGGCCAGTCTAGTGGTGTAGTAAGTGGGAGGGGGTTGGACCGCTCCGGGCGCCATCTTCATGGGGTCACTGGTTCCTCTCATCCTCTCTGCCCTCCACATACCTTTTTAAATGTTCACTGGCTTCCTCTTGAGCAGGCGGTAGTTTTTCAGGTAGCACATGCTATAGCGCGCGCTAATCCGGTGCGTGCGCTAAAAACGTTAGCACCCTAGGTAATGAAAAAATAGAGCGCTAAGCGTTTTTCTGTGCCCAGTTTTTTTCCAAGGCAGCGGCCTCTTGTTAAGGTCATTTTCTCAGCTGCAATGTTTCTGTATCATAAGAATATTAATTTATTGTGTGTGTGGGATGATAGCTGAGTAACATACCCTGAAGCTGATGTATGAAGCCATCCAGGTTTCCCTA
This sequence comes from Geotrypetes seraphini, assembly GCF_902459505.1. Classification (NCBI taxonomy): domain Eukaryota; kingdom Metazoa; phylum Chordata; class Amphibia; order Gymnophiona; family Dermophiidae; genus Geotrypetes; species Geotrypetes seraphini. The sequence goes on along the minus strand of NC_047091.1, from coordinate 140,273,823 downwards.
TCTATAATTAATATTTATAAATGCAGCTTTAGATTTTCTCCTAATAGCAAATGAAGCTTGTTTATAGTATTGCAAGGCAGCATATGCTGTATTAATGGGCCCATCACTTTAAAGTATCTTAGCTATTTCAGAGGCTAATTATGCATGCATAAATAAATTGATAATTCAGAGGTGGAGGTGTTGTGAACTTCGCTTCCCCAGTGAAGTACTGTAGTGTGTAGCACACTATAAAGGGCTCCTGTACACAGAATAAATTAGAACATGGGGGGAGGGGGGTTGGGATAGGACTCCCATAAGATGATTGTTGTTTTTCACACAGAGAATAGTTAAGCTCTGGAACACGTTGCCAGAGAATGTGGTAAAAGCGGATAGCGTAGCTGGTTTTAAGGAAGGTTTGGACAAGTTCCTGGAGGAAAAGTCCATAGTCTGTTATTGAGAATGACATGGGGGAAGCCACTGCTTGCCCTGTATTAGTAGCATAGAATATTGCTACTCCTTGGGTTTTGGTCAGGTACTAACCTGGATTGGCCACTGTGAGAACGGGCTACTGGACCATTGGTCTGACCCAGTATGGCTATTCTTATGTTCTTATGTGAGCCAAGTATAGGACATTTAAGCCACTGTAACATCACTGATGAAGTTGGTTCTGAGGCACTGTGGAATGAGGCATTATGACATCACAATCTCAGGTCTAGAATGTTGCTCTCATTGGGGTTCTGAAATCTTGCTATTTTATGAGATGCTGGAATATTGCTACTCCATGGGTTTTGGCCAGGTACTAGTGACCTGGATTAGCCACTGTGAGAACGGGCTACTGGGCTTGATGGACCATTGGTCTGACCCAGTAAGGCTATTCTTATGTTCTTATGTAAGCAAATTATTATGAAGGCTATTGATGTACCTAGCCCTATACATGCATAAGGGCGATAAAAGCAGACAGGTCCTACAGAGTATAAGGAACCCTAAAAAGGAACTCTTATACCAAGAGAGCGGACTGCTGGGCATGATGGACCACTGGTCTGGCAGTTGCTATCTATTCATTTATACTGCTAGCTCAGTTTGAGCCAAGGCTGGCATCCTCAGCCTTCATTCACGATGACACTGGGATTTTCTGCTGTTTATCTGCTCCGAACACATAGGCACAGATGCTCAAAAACCTAATATGGTGCTAGGAGCATATAGTGCCAGAATTGCATGCATGTAAATATACGTAGCATGCACAAAACCAACCAGTGCACATGCTAATCTGTGTGCTGAAGAACAGCGCAAGTTGTATTTGAATGCATTAAAATGGATTTTAATCAGGTAATTATGTAGTCACTCTGAATCCTCAGAAGTCAGCGCAGAACCTAATGCTGATCTTAATACTGAAAACACACCACCAGATTGGGGATGGTGTTTGGGTTTTGAGAAGAGGATTTCTTCTGTATTTTTCATATTAAGTTGCCGTTTTTTGGGCTTCTTTTGAAAGGATAAAGAATCCCATGCACCCTGTAGTGCTGATAGAAAAAGCATGTCTGTCAGTCTGAGCAAAAGCCGGAGTTTCACTATAAGCACAGCTCTTATGCACATGTTCTTATGTTCCTCCCCTTGCTTTCATTTTTCTAGCACACATACATTTTGTATCCCATTTGCTTTGGACAGGTTGGGACTGGGAGGGCTAGTTTTTAGTGCTGTTTATGCTCTATGGGATGTGTGCTTCATTCAACAAATGCTGCACCAAAGTGACTCCCTGTCGCTCCCTTGCTGCAAAAGCAACATTGCCCATCCCAGGTGCAAAAGAAGAATTCTCCTAGGACAACGGGAACCATGGTTGCTGGGGCCCAAACAGGACAATCATGATCACCGTTGCTCTGTCCTGAAGGATCTTCTGCAGGACTTAGGGTATGAGAGGTGTTGGCGGGTAGGCGTATAAGAGTCCGTGGTTCAAACTCACAGACAGACCGTCGGGGCTGAGACGGCGATGGGTCGATCTCTTTGAGCAGAAGGTCGTGTATTTTGAGTTCAGTTCGGTTGCAAACAGGTCAATGCTCGGTGTGCCCCAGGTGCTGAAGATCTTCTTCGTCACCGCTGGGTTGAGACACCACTCATAGGGATCCAGCTGGTGGCTGAGGCTTTCTGACATATGTGGCTGACTATCCTGCTGTCCACGGAGAACCTACGTTACAGGTAAGTAACTACACTTTACCCCATAAATGTAATAAAGAAGAAATGCGAGAATTCACTCCCCACCCCACACCCCCACCAATTTAGGCACCAAAAACTAACACACGGCCCGCAAAGACCATAAAAGGACACTCCTCCCCAGACCACCAGGCAGAGTCCCGGCCGGAAGGTGCAACAAGGCATGAAAAGCTTACGGAGCATAATAGGCTGCCTCCAAAGAAATCGGCATATATTGAGGTTCCAGTAGAATCCACTCTTTCAAATGTCGTAATAAGCAAGCCCAATTGTATAAACCAAAATAAGAGATCCCCAAACCACCCGGGGTCCAAAAGCCTACCAGATAAGAGTATCGAAGTCTGGGTTTCCATCCCTGCCAACAAAACCAAGAAAACATTCTATCCAAGGCCCTGAGATCTTTCCACAAGTGCTTCAAAGGTAACATCTGTAACATGTACAACCATTGCGGAAAGATCACCATACGAATCAAGACAATGCGCACCAGTAACAAGAGCGGCAAGTCCTTCCAACGGCCCAATTGCTCAGCATATGTTGTAATGGTTTAGGAACATTAGAAGAAACAAACAAAACTGCAGACTATGTACAAGATGCAGGCAAAATTTATTGTACCAAAGTTAAAATGCAAAAAATCATAATAAATAAATATAATAAAACCCTTTTACCAATCAAGGGACCCGATACGGTCCGTGTTTCGGACAAACCTTCGTCAGGGGTCCATGGTAAAAAAGGTCTAAAACATACCATAAAAAATTTTTTTTGAAGATAACAACAAAATGCCTGTATGTTGAGTTCGCCGAGAATCGCTTTACTTTTGTCAGCAATTCTTGGTGAACTCAACATACAGGCATTTTGTTGTTATCTTCCCCAAAATTTTTTTGGTATGTTTTAGACCTTTTTTACCATGGACCCCTGACGAAGGTTTATCCGAAACACGGACCGTGTCGGGTCCCTTGATTGGTAAAAGGGTTTTATTATATTTATTTATTATCATTTTTTGCATTTTAACTTTGGTACTAAACTAAACTAAACTAAACCTTAGGTTTGTATACCGCACCATCTCCGCAAGCGCAGAGCTCGGCACGGTTTACAGAGGTTGAGAGGAAAGGAACTACAAAGATGGATATAGGAGAGGGACTGAGAAGATAGAGAGGGACAGGGTACTAGAGAATGGGGGGTGATTAGATTTTTGAAAAGAGCCAAGTTTTCAAGTGTTTACGGAAGGATTGGAAGGAGCTAGAATTTCTGAGTGGGGATGAGAGGTTGTTCCAGAGTTCTGTGGTTCTAAAGGGGAGGGATGTTCCAAGTTTTCCTGCGCGGGATATACCTTTTGTAGATGGGAAAGATAGTTTCAGTTTTTGGGAGGATCTAGAGGAGAGTGGGTTAGAGGAATTCCAAAGGAGTGGGATAACGGGGGGAAGGATGCCATGTAGAATCTTGAAGGCTAAGCAGGCACATTTATAGAGGACTCTGGAGTATACTGGGAACCAGTGAAGCTTGGAGAGGAGTGGGGAGATGTGATCAAACTTGCCTTTTGCGAAAATAAGCTTGGCCACGGCGTTCTGAATTAGCTGAAGTCTGTGGAGGTTTTTCTTAGTTAGGCTTATATAGATGGAGTTGCAGTAGTCCAGTCTAGAGAGGATGGTGGATTGAATGAGGATGGCGAAGTGAGAATGATGAAAGCAGGATCTTACTTTCCTCAACATATGGAGGCTAAAGAAGCATTTTTTTACCAGGGAGTTGAGGTGATCATTGAAGGAGAGAGAGGAGTCTAAGATGATGCCTAGGACTTTGCTTGAAAACTCAAGTTGGAGAGTGGGGCCGGAAGGTAGTGGGATGGAGGTGGGTAAATGATCTGAAATAGGGCCAAGCCAAAGTAGTTTTGTTTTGGACTCATTTAGTTTCATTTGTACAGATTGGGCCCAGGATTGGAGGTTCGTAATACATGAGGATATGTTTTCAGTGAGGTTAGAGAGGTTCGAGTCGGTCTTGAGGAGGATGAGGATGTCGTCAGCGTAAGAGTAGAGAGTTTCTAGGGGGGATAAATTTTGCCTGCATCTTGTACATAGTCTGCAGTTTTGTTTGTTTTTCCTGGTTGGTTTTTTCTGCATATTAAGGTTGGACTTTCTCCTTGTTTAGGAACATTAGAAGAATATAACAGTACAGTTGTGACCATAAGTTGGATACCAAGGTAACGAAAGGAACCTTCCACCCAGTGCAATATAAAGGTGGAGCCCCATAGAGATTTTAAATCTATTGAGGATGGCAAAGCCTCCGATTTAGAGAAATTTAAGCTAAACCCAGCAAAATCACTATATTTCTTAATATTTTCTAGGAGAGCATCCAAAGATCTCTTGGGATCTGTAAGATGAACTAGGATGTAATCCGCAAATGCTGCCAACTATTAAAACTACCATCCCCGATTCGGATTCTCTTTATATCCAGGTCAGCATGAATATCATGTAACAAGGAATCTAATAACAAAACAAATAGCAATGCAAACAAAGGGCATCCCTGCTGAGTTCCCTGTGAGATCTCAAATAAAGAAGATCTATAGTCATTGACATAAAGAAGCGCCTGGGGAGAGGCATACAATGTCTTAATAGCTGATACAAAATGCCCATCAAACCCATATTTAGCCAAGGTAGCATATAAATAGTCCCACCGAACTTTATCAAATGCCTTCTCAGCATCAAAGCTCATTAATAGTGAAGGCATGCCCTCCCTAGTATGATATTCCATTGATGTTAAGGAGTTTCCACAAATTTTTTGCTACTGATCACCCCCTGACAAACCCCGCCTGAGAATCATGTAGCAAATGGGTCAGAATCCTGGCCAAGCAATTAGATAAGATCTTAGCCAAAACTTTCACTTCAAGATGAGATAATAAGCCTCTGGCTTAGTGGGGTCTTTCCCTGGTTTAGGAAGAACTATATTTGATGTTCCAGCATTGCCTCCACATTGATCATGACATTAAAGAGATTGGTAAGGGAGGCCGCTATATCCTTTTTCAGGAGTTTATAAAATTCTGCCCTATAACCATCAAGCCCGGAAGCCTTCATAGTAAAACTCTGCCCGATAGCCAGCTCCAACTCCCCTTCCTGAATAGGTGTATTCAATGGATCTCGCTGCGTATCTGTCAAACCAGGCAAATCCAAATCATCTAAACAGAGGTTGCCTGGAAGCCCCTGATCTGAAGGAGCAGCATATAACTTTAGTGTAAAAATCACAAAAAAAGTTCACAAATTGTGACATCAACCGTGGTCAACCAGGAGTCCGTAGCATGCAGAGATAAAATTTTCTTCTTCCCTTCACGTTAGGAAATTAGATGGGCCAACAATTTACCACACCTATTGCCATGGGTATAGAGACGATATTTATAAAAATTTAATGCTTTTTGAGCTCTCTGAATAAATCACTCATATAAAGCCACTTGTGTGGCCAGTAAGGATTGCTTATTGGCAAATGTAGGATTGCTCCTGTATCTTTGACAGTCCAACCCCAACTGTTGCGACAAGAGGAGAATTTCCCTATCACAAATTTTACTAGCATGGCTGGTATAACCAATAATCGTTCCCCGCAAAACTGCTTTTGCAGTTTCCCAATACAAAACCAGATCTTCCTCATGTCTCTGATTATGATACTTGTAATCCTGCCAATATTTTACAAAATAGGTGGGAAAATTCAGATCCCTAGTCAGCCGAAGGGGGAATGTCCACGCCGGTCTCCCAGGAAACCCATCTGACTGCCTCCAATCTAAACACACCCAGGCATGATTGGAAATCGCATATGGCCCAATCTCTGCCTGGTCATTTAAGAAAAAAGACCTCCGGAAACCAACAAATAATCAGTGAGATTGCGTGGAGTGTGCTCTAGACAAATGAGTAAAATCTCTCTCAGCAGGATGGAGCATTTGCCACATATCAATAAGATCAAGAAGGTGACACAAGGTCCAGGAAGGTAGGCCCTTGGATTCAAAAGGTGTGCCTGCAGGGGGAGGTATCCAAGTGAGGATCCCAAGCCACATTAAAGTCACCCCCCTATCAAGCAAGAGAGGGTATATCTTAAGAAAGTAGTAGTAAGGACTGCAGTTTATTGTAGAAGGAGCAGTGAAGTCATAAGTGTTTGGGGCCAGCACCATTCTTAACACCTTAGATCAGGGCTGCCCAAGTCCAGTCCTCGAGATCTACTGGCAGGCCAGGTTTTCAGGATATCCACAATGAATATGCATGAGAGAGATTTGCCTGCACTGCCTACTTGGTATGCAAATCTCTCTCATGCATGTTCATTGTGGATAACCTGAAAACCTGGCCTGCCTTAGGCCTTAGTTCTTGAGGACTGGACTTGGGCAGCCCTGCCTTAGATTGTTAGAACCCTGCTGAATTCAGAAGGATTGCATTAAAACCCCTGACGCAGCCGAGGAACGAAACAGGGATCATCCTTGTCGGGTGAATTGGACAGCTAAATTCCCATGCGACAGCCCTGAGGAGCACTAGAGGTTGGCGTTTGTTTTCAGGAGCATTAGATGGTCGCGTTTCAACGGGAACAGATAAGTCCTTGCTTTAGAGATTACTGACTTGGCAGTGGTGAACTACATTGTGCCTTTTGAAGTGCTTATCCTGGTGCAAGTTGCCTGTGTGATTCATCTAAACAGCTTTATCTGAACAGATTTGAAGTAGCAGTGCCCTACTGGGGATAATTTATCAGAGTAGGAGTGGAGTTGGTTTTTTTTCCCCCAAAACCCATGAAGTAGAACTGAGGGGTTTTTTTCTCCACTCCTTTTTCTATTTCTGTTGGGGGGCTTTATTTTTAGATGCATAGGCATTTGTTAGGAGCACTTTTTGCATGTTGTTTTTGGAGCAGGCTACCTTTTGAACTATAGTGATTACCATGCTCTTTCCAACTATTATAGTGGCATAGACACTACCCAGCAGCAAGGGGTGACCCATCATCTGTGTCATACAAAAAATATATATCGTGTCCTCCCCCCCAGTCTGCGGCCACAGTTTGGATATAGGTCGCCACCCCCTTACGAAAGAGGATAGCTGTCCCACATTTTTTTCCCTTGCGCAGAAGCCGCTGCACAAGTTCCCACCCACCCTCTCTGTAATTTAATATACTCAAAGTCAGTAAGGTGTGTTTCCTGCAACAGTGCTACGCCAGCCTTCATTCATTGTAGTTTTTGAAAGATCTTTGCTCATTTAATGGGCACACAACACATTCCATGTCGCAACGCTAACCATCCAAGAATAAAACCACAATAGAAAGAAAGAACAGAGTAATATAGCATCTTGCCTCAGAGCATCATCCCAGCCACCAAGCCCCAGGAACCAGCAGCCCAAGCTTAATGATACAAAAAAGTACAATCACAATTCAAAATGGACATAGAACAGAAAAGTCTCCCACCCCAATATAGCAGCCCATGAAATGTAACAAAAAAATGCAAACAAACCCAAAATACCCCCCATATCCTCCCACTCCCTGCCAATCCAAATCTACCCATCCCTCCTCTATAGCAAAGAGACCCCTACTCTTCCGAGTGGAGGCAACTGCTCCCCCCCAAAAAAAACCCTACAGCCATGTAAGGGTTCCAACAAGGGAGCCAATCATGATCCAACGCCTATCCACCCAACAATCACTTGCAAGCAATAAACTATTACCCCCTCATGTACAAAGATCCCCCCTAACCCTACCAAAGCCTAAACCCACTCTCACACCAAAACCACCATAAAGATCACACCTCAAATGCCCCTCACTCAACCAACAGATAAACTCTTCCCCATACATCCCCTAAACTAGGGGTGGGTAACTCCGGTCCTCGTGGGCTGGAATCCAGTCGGGTTTTCAGGATTTCCCCAATAAATATGCATTGAAAGCAGTGCATGCAAATAGATCTCATGCATATTCATTGGGGAAATCCTGAAAACCCGACTGGATTCCTGCCCTTGAGGACTGGATTTGGCCACCCCTGCCCTAAACAATCATCTTCCAAAAGGAAGCGGACCCTCTCAAAAAAATGGCTCAAAGCAGTAAATGGTGAAGGGGCCTATAAGTGAGCCCAGATCAAGCCAACACTTCAAAGAGGGCACACACTCCCCTTGAACCATACACCAATCCCCCGACAAACGACCGCAAAGAGGCCAGCATCAGCACAAGTCTAACAAAGAAAGACCCCCAAACAGAACTCGTGAGCTCTGGGACTCAAGTGGATCCAGAAGATGATGAGGCACTTGGCTCTGGATCAGGTAAGGTAGCCACAAAAGCCTGTGTCACAGCTGCTGAATCAAACTGCAAAAGTGGTTTTTAGCATCGGCAGGCACGCTGACTCCTGTATGCTGGTTCCTATGAGTGTCAGAGCAGCGCACTCAGCATTCAGCGCACCAGCCGGGGCTAAAAATTGCTTATGCAATTTAGTAAAAGGGGCCCTTTTATTAAAGCTTGGTGCATTCTGTTGGGCATTAACTACTACTGAAAAAAAGATGTGAGCTAAATCCAAATAAATTATAAAAATACTAGTGTTTAAGCCCGTTACATTAATGGGTGCTAGAATATATGTCTGTCTGTCTTTCTTTCTGTCTCCCTGCCCCTGTCTCTTTCTTCCTTTCTTTCTGTCTCTCTCCCTCCCGCTGTCTCTCTCCCTGGCCTCCTTTGTCTGTCTGTCTCTCTACCTTCCCACTGTCTTTCGTTCTGGTGCGCTGCCAGCCTGTCTTTCTCTCTCTGTGGCCCCCTACCTACCTGCCTTTCTCCATGGCCCCATTCTGTCTCCCCCCCAAAGCAAACCAAGATTGCTTCCTGCTCCCCGCACACCCCTCCCCCCAAAGCAAAGCAAGTTTGTACCCTGGCCCCCTTTCCCTCTCCCCCACCTCAACTTCCCTGTGCAGCAGCAGCATTTCCCTCCTCCCCCCACTTTCCTGTGCAGCAACAGCAGCATTTCCCTCCCCCCACCCCACCCCACCCCACTTCCCTGTGCTGCAGCAGCATTCCCTCCCCCTCCATTTCCACCCCACTTGTCTGTGCAGCAGCATGTTTGTTTTTTGCCGGCTCCCTTACCCTTTCCAATCCCCGCCTGCGTCTCACGACACCCTCCTTTGCCACTACCGTTGACATGCCTGCATGCGCTGGAAGCCTGATGACGTCGGAAGCCGGAGCACATGCAGCAAGTTTCACCCTGAGTGCAGCGGTGGCCACCGCGGTCGACAATCGGGGTGGCAAGGATGCGGCTCAGGAGACTGGGAAGGTGTTGGCAGGCGGCAGCGGGGGCCTCCTCCTGCAGGCGCTCGTGTCTCAGGGGTCCAGCTCATCTCAGCAGGGAGAGAGCTTGTCTGCGATTACTCGCAGCAGCAGTTGGTGAGGGATGTCGGAAGCCGGAGCGTATGCAGCAAGTTTCACCCTGAGCACAGCGGCGGCCACCGCGGTCGGCAATCGGGGTGGCGAGGACACGGCTCAGGAGACTGGGAAGGTGTTGGCAGGCGGCGGTGGGCGCCTCCTCCTGCAGGCGCTCATGTTTCAGGAGTCCAGCTCATCTCGGCAGGGAGAGAGCTTGCCTGCGATTACTCGCAGCAGCAGTTGGTGAGTGAGAGCGGGAGGAGGGGAGTGGCCAGAGTGTTCCCTGTCGCCAGGTTCTAAAATGGAACACGGCCACGGATCACACACCACAGCGGCAGGGAACACGAAACCCTAAGTGCGCATGCGTGCTTAGAGTTTTATTATATAGGATTCATACAGTCTGTTAAGCATTCATACAATTAAGGAAACACAACCTCATCCCAAACCAATAAAATTTAGATACAATACTTAAAATGCACCATTAGAAAAACAATTGGTGAAAGTCAAACCTCTAACATTTGAACATCAGATGCAGTCTTCAGTATAAGCAGTTCTCTCTGTACAGCTTTCCCCTGTACTTCCAGATTTTGCGTTTATGTGTAATATCTTTGCTACAGACTGCTCTCTGCTTCTCTTTTTCTCTCGTCAATCCTGCTCTCCAGCACTAAATTAGACAATTTGCAACCAGTGCCTCAAAGAGTGGATGACTCAGCAAATTTAATTTTCCAGTTCTTTTGCAAACAAAACCAAGGCAGTGTAACATTCTAATAATTTAACCTCTACATGTTTGTAGCCTAATTAACTGTAAGGAGTGGTTCACAAGGGGCCTGATATTCAGCACTATTTAAACAGCTAGGAACGGCTCCTGGCTATCCACCAATATTCAGCGGGGAATAGCTGGCTATCTCACACTTAATATCCCGGTCTCCAGACTGGTCGGTGGCCAACTATAGAAACCTAGAGGAGAGGGGCGTGGTCCAAGATGGCAGCAGTGTAGTGAAGCGCTCCCGATTAGGACTCTGAGCGTTCTTTGCTTCTTTACCAAAATGCCGCATTCTAAGAGAAAGGTGTTCGGCCTGAGCCCTTGGCAACCAGAACACCCTTACCTTCTCTACTACCTGACTCGGAACATCAAAGGCAATAACGCTGGAGAGCATTTGGGAAGCTCTCCAGACTTTGAATGCTTCAGTTTCCAGATCTTCAAACGATGTTTCCACATTATTAAGTACCTGGGGAAGAAACTAGATGGGACTAGGGATGAATTCTCCATACAGATGAAGAATGTTACAGATAAAGTGGAAAAATTACAAGAATTAACAACTGAAATTGTAAAAGAAAAAGTAATTCTTAATCGTAAGATTGAACAGCTTGAAAATTATAATCATCGACTGAATTTGAGACTATTAAATTTTCCTAAGTCTCTTGAGTGTGTCTCCTATTGAGTTGCTTAGGAAATACTTGATTGAAAATTTGAGTTTTTCTTCTGAAAATATACCTCCTATAAATCCTATCTACTATCTACCGACGAAAAAAGAAACAGGAGCCACACCAGAGACTTTGCAAATGAATTTTAATCAATCACCATTAAACATCAGGGATATATTGGAATCAACTATTACTGAAAATTCTGAAAGAGCAACATTATTGGTGTCCTTTGTATTCAAGCAGGATTTTAACAATATTGTTAGGTTGTTTTTTCCGCAATTCTCAAAAGCTGTATTATGGGGAAAAAAGTTTGGATATTTCCAGATGTGACTAAACAAACTCAAGACCGCAGGAAATTATTTCTAGCATTGAAATCAGATGTAATTTATTTGGGAGGTTCGTTCCTATTATCCTATCCCTGTAAGTGTTTGGTAAAATATTTAGGAGTAAAATATGTTTTCTTTATCCCAGAACAGGATAAAGCATTTGTAGATATGAAGAATCTGGTAACCTGAAGTGTTTATTGTCACAGAACAGATATCATAAGAATGTGGGATATTCTGTTAAGCTTTATTTGATTAATTATATTTTGAATTGATAATCTCCTTGATATTTTCCTGGAATACTCCCCTCTTGCTCATTTCGTGTGGTCTAAGGAAGATACATTTTTAATTTATTTTACAGATGATAATTTTCCTTATAATATTTGTTTTCTGTGTTTCTGTAACAAGAGTTGTTCTTGTAAAAAATGTCAAAATTGTATAATAAATTTTTTTAAAAAAGAAACATAGAAATATGACGACAGATAAAGGCCAAATGGCCCATCTAGTCTGCCCATCCGCAGTAAGTATTATCTCTTTCTCTTTCGCTGAGAGATCTCACATGCCTATCCCAGGCTGGTCACTGCCAATATTCAGTAGCTCACCAGCTAAGTTTGGTGGCCAAGGACAACTACCTAAAGGATGGTACATCTTTGGCCGTTGAGACGAATATTGGCATACAACATAAGAACTGCATAAGAATTGCCATACTGGGACAGACCGAAGGTCCATCAAACCCGGTATCCTGTTTTCAGTCATGGCCAACCGAGGTCCCAAGTACCTAGCTAGATCCCAAGTAGTAAAACAGGATTTTATACTTTTAACCTAGGAATAAGTACGGTAGTCGATTTCCCCAAGTCATCTCAATAATGGCCTATGGACTTCTCTTTTAGGACATTATCCAAACCTTTTTTTAAACCCTGCTAAGCTAATTTCACCACAATCTCTGGCAACAAATACCAGAGTTTAATGACATGTTCTGTGAATGTATAGAAATAAAACAAAAAAAAAAACCCAAAGGAAATAAGGTAATGTTTTTCACATTCTGTGAAGAAATGTTTTCTCCAGTCTGTTTTAAATCTACTACTTAGTATCTTCATTGCATGCCCCCTAGTCCTAGTATTTTGGGAAAAAGTAAATCGGCGATTCACATCTACCCATTCCACTCCATTCAGTATTTTATAGAATTTTTTCATATCACCCCTGAACCGTCTTTTCTTTAAGCTGAAGAGCCCTAGCCGATTTAGCTTTTTCTCATAGGAACGTCATACCGTCCCCTTTATCATTTTCATTATCCTTCTCTGTACCTTTTCTAATTCCGCTATATCTTTTTGAGGTATGGCGACCAGAATTGCACAAGGTCTCACTAAAAGTACGAACACTCTATGTGTCAAATGATGTACAATTAGGGAGAAAAGACAAGTGCCTGGTTAATACATCTTCATTTAAAGCTTGCTGCAAACACCTAACCGAAGATACCCGGGAGGCCCTCTCGGAACTTTTCAGTCTTTCTGCACAACAGAGAGTTCCTCTTCGTTTTCACATTGTGGGAGTCCGGGACTGTCAATCGGGCACTAATTTGGCCATCTTAGCGACAGCATGGGCAGAGGACTTGCAATGCACTTTAACAGACCAGCAGTTGCAGCGGGTTTTGAAACATATTCAGAAGGTCTCTCCCAACATTACTCATTGGGAAATGCCATTGAAGATAGTCTTGCGACTCTACATCCCGCTGGAACGAGCAGCTCGGATGGGGATTACTGCATCTCATTCCTGCCCGAAATGTGATCAGGTTCACGCTTCTTTAGGCCATATGCTCTGGACTTGCCCTAAAATTCTACAGTTTTGGAGATATTTGGGACATTACATTACGATGCTATGGGGGAGGCGATGGCTTCCACAACCAAGAGCACTATTCGGATTCTACAATATCGCCACACCCAAACCTAAGGGCATGCCAGCTTTCATCACGAGAGCACTTTTGATGGGGAAAAAAGCAATACTTATTAACTGGTTGTCCCGCGATCCCCCATCATATGCACAGTGGCGATCCCTGATGATAATTCATGCTACATTGGAACGAAGACTGGTGGGAGACTTGGATCGTGGACTTGGTCGTAGATTCTGTCAGACCTGGGAGTGTTTCTGGCAGGATCTTACTCCGCATGCCCGTAGCAGATTATTAAACCTCTAAGTTTGCCTCTTGCTCTCAATTTTTGTTGTGGTACTGGACTCCTGGGGTGGGAAGGGATAGTGGGGGGGGGGGGGGGTCGATAGTTGTTCTGTTTTAATAACAAAAGCCTATGTTGATGTACTTGTGTGCTTTACTGTTTTCATAATTAAAAAATATTTGAACATAAAGCTTGCTGCATGTTTAAGAAAATTGTTGCACATTAATACATTAATGTGGTTCCTTATCCACCTTCAAATATGACTATGAATGCAAATAAGCACTAAAGAAAACACAAAAAAGAAGGAAGATATTAAAAAATATTAAAATATTAAAAAATATTTCTTTAAAATAAATGTGCAATATACATGAAAATATTTAAATACACAGAGGTTTTTTGACCAGTGATAATACCCTTAAATCCACAATATAGGTGTCTTTCAATTGACTTGACATCTGGGGGGGGGTTAATAGGTCTTTTTCCTCTGTTACACAAATTGTACATCATTTGACACACAGTGTGTTCATATTTTTAGTGAGACCTTGTGGACTTGGTTTTGAACACTGAATTGAAGGCTTCGATTGTTACATTTAGTTTATGACCAGAATTACACACCAGGTATGACACCAGCATTGAATTTCCTGTATCACTGCTAATTGTGGGAGATTGCCGGCAATCTCCTGAGGTCTGAATATGAGCCTGAGTATGAACTAAGGCCAGTTACTGGGCAGACTTGCACGGTCTGTGTCTGTGTATGGCCGTTTGGTAGAGGATGGGCAGGGGAGGGCTTCAATGGCTAGGAGGGTGTAGATGGGCTGGAGTAAGTCTTAACAGAGATTTCGGAAGGTGGAACCCAAGCATAGTACCGGGTAAAGCTTTGGATTCTTGCCCAGAAATAGCTAAGAAGAAAAAAATAATAATAATTTTAAATTGAATCAGGTTGGGCAGACTGGATGGATCATTCGGGTCTTTATCTGCCGTCATCTACTATGTTACTATGTTTACTGAAAGGATTACAGATTTCCTCTAGTCTTGCAGTTGCATTAGAAATTAAACAAAACAAAACCTCTCTATTTGTCCTCCCCATGCAGGGGATCTTGCTTTGTAATACAGGTGAAGGTTTTGTTCACAGATAGGGAACTAACCCCACTCCTCACCCCTGGTTTGTCTTAAGCAGGAACTATGGACTATTGCCCAAATTCAGGAAAATGTTTTGATTCGATGCGATTTGGCCTATTGAATCGATTTTTCGATTCAATTCGCTTCAATGACACAGCTTTTTAAGTTTAAAGTTGAATAATTTTTTATTGTAAAATTAAACAAGCCAGATTAATACAGATCAATTCTGCACAGTCAGTGCAAACAGAAAACCATGTCCTTTTCATACACACAGAACACAGATATACCCATTATCCAGTATGAAATAAGTAATTACAAAGTAAAGATAGAAATACGTATGTAGACAAAAGTTAAACTAAACAGCCAAGAAGCCAAACTCTGCATACAATGAAACACTACAGAAACAGTAACACATGTCCCCTAATACCATGGAAAATATAAAGATAGCAGATGTAAATTTGAAAAAAAAATGACAAATAACAATCACCACTTTACAAATTAATAAATAGAAATAAAACAAACATAGAAAATACAAATATATCATTTATTGGACTAATCCATTTTTAAATGAGCTTTCAGAGGCCAAAACTTCATTCTTTAGGTTAGTATAGTACACTGCTGTTATCAGTGGCGTAGTAAGGGGAGGGGCGGTCTGACTAAGGCATGGTCTTTGTAAGAAGCACAGGCACCCATCCTCCTCTTCACCCTGCACACACCCCCCACTCCTTCCCGACCCATTTGCCGTGTGTGTGTGCCCCTTTCCTTGTACCTTTTTTAATTTTCTTTGCGCGAGCAGCATTATGAATTTGTTGCCTTTCTCTGACATCACTTGCAGGCCCCACACTTAGGAAATGATGTCAGAGGGATAGCCGACATGATGTTGGCAGCAAGTTTGTGATGTTGCTCACACCTGGAAAATTAAAAATGTACGGAGGAATGGAAGGGGAGCGCGCATGTGGCAGGAACAGGTACATAGGGCTGGGATGTCTCTTCTCTGACCTGCTCCTCCTCCTCAAGCAGCATCTTCCTTTTTTTCTTCTCTTTCTTTCCCTCCTAATTCATCATGTTTCTTTTCTCCTCTCCTCCATCCTTTTCCCTGTCCTGCATTACTCCTCCTCTCCACCATCCAGCATTAGTTATCTTCCCTCTCCTCCACATCCAGCATCACCCCTCTTCTCCCAGTCCAGCATGGCCTCTTCTCTCTCCCTTCCCCCATTCCCACTTAAACCTAACTCCCTCCCTTCTGCTGTGACTTTGGGCCCCCTACAGCAATGAACAAAGAAAGTGCATAAGTGCTGGGGTGCCTTCATACCCATGTGCTAGGGAAGGTCTCCCTGGTTCCACATCTCTGACACTTACCACAATTGCTTTGTGCATTGCTGCAGCAGGCTTGGAGGCAGCAGCAGAAAGGAGGGAGAATTGGCCCAGGCTCAGAAGCAGTAGCAGAAGGAAGAGGGGGAGGATCTGATGCCTCCTCTACCACTCCACAGGGCTGCACCAAAGGGTAAGAGCAACCATGGCAGTTTTTGGTGCCCCCCAACCGTCAGCACCCCCTGCTATACTCATCACACTTATTGGGGTTGCACTGGCCCTGGGTAGATTACTTGACATCCCCTTGATCAAAGTGAAGTTGTATGCTCTTTGGAAAAAGTGTCATCAATTTTATTTGTTTAGCCTTGCACTGTAAGCCCAGGACAGAGAAAGACTTCATTGATGCAGTTGTCTGGGTCTTGCCGTGTCAGCATTCTCTGAAGAAAGACACAGCACGATGGCTGAAATGTTGGTTCCACTGCAGCAATCATGACGCCAACTGTGGAAGCCTAAGAAAACAGAGAGATAATTGTTCCACACAAATCCAATATAGTTAAAATACTACAGAAAATATCAGTACTAATGACAGATGTAGGTGATGCCTTATAGACTAACCAGTCTATTGAGGCACGAGCTTTCGAGGACTAGACCAGAGTCCACTTCATCAAATGTGGGAAATGAAGTTCAGGAGGTGGGTAAGTTTACTTAAAGATGCACTGGGGGAGGGGGGTGATACAGAGGATAGAAAAGGCATTGGAAAGCGAAAGATAGGAAAGATAATAGTACACCCTGTTCTGCACTTTTCAATACGTTCTCTGTATCCCAGCCCCTCTCCCATGTATCTTTATATATTTATTTATTTATTTTAGTATTTATTTACCACTTATAGTGTAAGTGATTTACACTCAGGTACTCAAGCATTTTTCTCTATCTGTCCTGGTGGACTCGCACTTTATCTAATGTACCTGGGGCAATGGGGGAATTAAGTGACTTGCCCAAGGTCACAAGGAGCAGTGTGGGATTTGAACCCACAACCTTAGGTTGCTGAGGCTATAGCTCTAACCACTGCGCCCCTCCCCTCCTTCCCTCCCATATATTTACCCACCTTCTCAATTTCACTACAAGTAAGTGTTTCAAGTGGATTCTAGTCCTTAAAATTTCATGTCTCAGATGGGTCAGTCTGTAAAGTGCCACCTGCCCCTGTAAATTCTGTTGTACCAAACTAACAAGGCTACCACGTTTAAAGTTTTTAGGTTAACATGTTGCCTTTTCTAGGTTTCATATCTGTTGTAATGTTAGAAGGAGGTGATTGGGGGTGCCTGTTATCCTCCGCAGGCTTTCTGCCATATCAAATGTGCAAAAGATTACACACAGGCAGGCATGCACTCACACATTCTCTCGCTCACTTTTAGTGTATTGCATAACTGGTACAGCTTGTAAGCTTAAATACAGCATAATCCTATTATATCTAGGCTTGTTCCCCTTTCTATCTTGACTATTCTTACATTGAAAGAGAAGGTGTACATTAAGCTCCCAGAGCCCTGAAAAAGTGTCATCTTGTTCTGAACCAGCCTGGTATTTCCTATAAATGCCATTCATTAAGATATGTGTGCAGAAGAAAAAAATATATATTTATTTGTCAGCTTCTAAATTGTAAAAGGAGAAATAAGCTGGAATGTTCTGCAGAGAAACAGATGAGTACTATCCACAAGTATCCCAGCTCACTTGCCTTATGTTTTCAGCAGTTTCTCATCCTAGTCTTTGGGACACACCAAGTCAGTCTGGATTTCAAGATATCTACAATGAATTCAAGAAAGTGTGGGACAGACATGTGGGATCTCTTAGGGAGAGAAGGAGATAGTGGATGATGAACATGGCCACTTGACTTTATCTATCGTCATGTTTCTTTTGTTTATGTTTCTACTAGTCTTTAAGCCGATTACATTAACGGGTGCTAGAATATATGTATGTCTGTCTTTCTTTCTTTCTGTCTCACTCCCTGTCCTTGTGTCTTTCTTCTTTTCTTTCTGTCTCCCTCCCTCCTATTATTTGTCTTTCTTTCTATTTGTCTCTCTTTCTGCCCCCTATGCAGCATTTATCTCCCCTTGTCCACTTTCCTGTACAGTAGCCATATTAGCATTCCCTCCCCCTCCATTTCCTTGTGCATCAGCATTTCCCCCTCCCTACTTCCCTGTGCAGCATTTTCCTCCCTCCCCACTTCCCTGTACAGCAGCTGCAGCAGCATTTCTTCCCTGTGTGCAGCAGTTTTGTTTTTTTTTAGAATGCGAGAAGGGACAGCCCCCGGTTGTTTCCTTTGATTAAATGTTCATTAGGGTTCGTCGTTCGCCGCACCGTGAGAGCCGGGTGAGAGCTGTTACCCTCAGCTGTTTTTTTTTTTTGTTTGTTTGTTTTTGTAGTTGAAAGCCGCCACCACAATTAGGGTTCGCCGGCCGCCAGCGCTCAGCCGCACAGTGGGAGCCGGGTGAGAGCGGCGACCTGCAGTTGTGTATTTTTTTGTTTGTTTTTAGTTGAAAGCCGCCGCTGCAGCTCCTCTCTCGATCCTGGTGCAGTGCGAGAGAGGAGCCGGTACCATTCACAGTGAGAGACGGGGGTGAGGAAGGCCGCCGCAGCTGTGTAACTTTTTTTTTTTTTTTTGAAAGCTGCCTTGGCCGCGCATGCGCAGTCGTGTTTCCGCGATGGATTAGGGAACACGACTTTTGAGTGCGCATGCGCGGCCTAGCATTTTATTATATTAGATGAGAAAAATTCACATGCACTGTCTGCATTGTGTGAAAATCTATCTCATGCACATTCATTGCAGATATCTTGAAAACGTGACTGGCTTGGTGGGCTTGGTGAGTCCCGAAGACTGCAATGAGAACTCCTGGTCTTCACTGAGAAAAGAGGAATCGTTTATGTGGATATGCAGGCCCTAAATGGATCTTGCATTCTAGAGTAACTTCTGTAACCTTTCAATTCTTTGGAGCTAGAGCATGCAGTGATGGTGGCACAGAACACTGCCACCTGTGCAAGGCTCTGCTTGATCCTGGTCTCCTCTGACTTTCTCAGACTGAATACGGGCAGTTTTAAAATATTTGTGCTGCTGCCTTGGGTCTTATTTCAGAGGCATTCCACGCCGCAGGAATTACTTCCTGTCACCCCTCCACTTTCTGATGCATGGCCTCTCATTGTTAGGCTAAGCGGAAGATCCATTCTTATTATCTAATGACAAATTGTTAACAAAATAATAGCATAATTTATATTGATGCATGTGAAAGCGACTGGGACTTGTATACTGCCTTTTTGTAATTATACAACACTCAAAGCAGTTTACATGCAGGTACTTCAAGCATTTTCCCTATCTGTCCTGATGGGCTCACAATCTATCTAATATATTTGGGGCAGTGGAGGATTTAAGGACAAATTCTATAAGAAGTGCCCAAACGTTAGGCACTGTTCAGCGCGATTCAAGTAAAATTGGGTGCTGTTTAATGAATCACGTTGAGCGGAACCTATTTTGAGGGCGCCCAAGAAATAGGCCAGCTCTAGGCACAACTAAAAGTTAGGCGCCAAGCTGAGCGCTTAAGCACGCTTAAGAGCAGCGATTCTGCAACAAGGCGCCTAACATTGTCACCTACCGGGGTCTTGGTACGGTTAAGAAGACCCCCGACAGGGGGTAGTACACTCTTGACGCGGCTCCCAAAGGGGGAGACCTCACTGGTGTCTCACTATCCGGGCTTTGCCCCAAAAATAAAGCACCGTGAGTCAAGTTGAACCAAACATAATGTGTAAAGTTTAATTAGTCACTTAACACACCAACTAGAAATCATATAAGCAGTTATTACAGTTCAAGTTTCCTGGCTTCTCCAAAACAGGGCAAAGAAAGAAAAACAAAAAGAAAGAGAAAAAAAAAAAAATTGAAATCCTTTTAACTTTCACCCGGTCCGGTGAAAGCACAGCAAGCTTTCTGTCAAGTATAATTCCAGTCCAGGTCTCAGTGCTTTCTCTACTTTGCCCCACAGTCACTTAAAAAAAAAACACAGCACAAGTAGTCTCTCTTAAGAAATTATCAAGCCGTGAGCTTGAGTCCTGGGCTTACCAATCACCACAGTCCAGTTTCTTCACCAGGTATTTGCATTTGGGGTTATAAAGTAAACTTTAAGCAGGAACCAAAAGACAAAACTAAAACCTTACTGCAGGCTCTTAAAGTGTCAGCCCTATTTAGCTCACAGTCCTGTAGTTCCCCTTGAGCTTCTGCACAGCTGCAGTGTAGCAAAACAATCAAGCTGGTGCAGCCCTGCTCTAAGCTTGTCTGTACTTCACAAACAATCAAAATTTAGTTCTTCCAAACTCTTCTCCATTATTATTCCTGCGCAGCTCCGTACCTGCAGTGTTTAGTGGCAAGTTGTCAAGCCCACATCCATGGCTTCTCCCATAACGGACTCCGGCATACACACTTCATCCAGATCCATGCTTTCTGGGGTGTCCACCTGTTCTGCTGGTTCCAGGGGTATTGAAGCCTCACACTCCATTGGCTCTGGAGTGAGGTCTGTCCTTTTCCTGGCCCGGAGAACTCTCTCTGCCAGACTCTCTTGGGCAGCCTCCTCTAATGCTCTGGAGAGCTGCTTAAAAGGCCTAGGGCCACGCCCTACACTGGGTGTCTGTGTGCCTAGCTTGTGTGTTCTTGGGCTCCCCCTCAGGCTGCCGGGCAGAATATCACTGGGAACTTGCTTAAATCTCTTAGTGTGGCTGGAGGTTTTCCTGGTCCGTGGAATTATCCTATATTCTGGGCACTGCTCTAGGTTAGAAGGCTCAGGATAGGCAGCTAGGCTTTCAGGATCTTCTCGCTGATCCTTTTCAGAGAGAGCCTGGTCTCGAGTAAGTGCTTGAGACCGGGGTTTTGCTCTGACATGACCGTCTCGGGGAGCGGAAATGTCACAACATGTAGCCACGCCCAACGTGCATAGCGCCTATTTTTATGAAGGCCGTCTAAATGTTTAGAGGCGCCTTGTTGCAGAATCACTCTTTCTTTGAGAGGCGCCTATGTTTCAATTATTGCCGATTAAAAAGCTTAATTGAGCTCGTTAATTGATTTAGATAGGCGCCTATCTAGATGGGCGCCTCTGAAATAGTTCCTAACATTAGGCTCCGGCTACAGAATTTGGGCCTAAGTGACCTGCCTAGGGTCACAGGGAACAATGCAGGGTTTGAACCCACAACTAGAGAATGACACGGTGACAAAATTAATCACCGTTCCCGTCCCCGTGGATAACCGCGGGAAACCATCTTCATGTCATTCTTTAAGGAGAGAGGGAAGAATCAGAGTATGAATGGCCACAACCACTGACCCACAAGCTTTGCTTTGAAGAATGCTGGTGTAGAAGGACTGAGGTTGAAACAGACACTACAGAATGACAGTCTCTGGTATCCAGAGCAGATATTGTGATGTCATAATGCCTCATTCCACCAGAGCCTAAGAACCAATCACATCAGTGATGTCACAATGGCTTCATTATCCTTGGCTCACATAAGCACAGCCACTGACCCGCAAGCTTTGCTTTGAAGAATGCTGGTGTAGAAGGACTGAGGTTGAAACAGAGACTACAGAATGACAGTCTCTGGTATCCAGAGCAGATATTGTGATGTCATAATGCCTCATTCCACCAGAGCCTAAGAACCAATCACATCAGTGATGTCACAATGGCTTCATTATCCTTGGCTCACATAAGCACAGCCACTGACCCGCAAGCTTTGCTTTGAAGAATGCTGGTGTAGAAGGACTGAGGCTGAAATAGACACTAGAAAATGACATGGGATTATTTACCGCGGTTATCCACGGGGACGGGAACGGTGATGAATTTTGTCACCGTGTCATTCTCTACCCACAACCTGAGAGTGCTGAGGCTGTAACTCTAACCACTACGCCACTTTCCTCTACTGTGCATAGTGGGCTGTACATTCTGACATTAGACAGCATCTACTTGAGCTCTAGTCTAGCGTGAACCATTTCCGTGGGGGGGGGGGGTTGTCTCAAGTATACACTGCTAAGAATGAAAGGAAGACAGCTGCACTTTCAGCTAACCCCTGGTGTGCTACAGTTGGCAGCTTCCCACCATGTCCTCAGTTTCACTTTTAGTTCTACGGCATCCTTGAATGAGGCAAAGGAAAGATGATGACAGATTCTTTTAGCTGAGAAGATGAACATATTTCTTATGCAGCTCGGGAGCAGCTGTCCCACTCCTACTCTCATTCCACCCCACATCTTTACCCAACCTTTGCCACCACTGTCCTCCAAAATCCATCTCAAGTGAGCCCAAAATCGGTTAAACTTGTTGTTGCTTTTTCATCTTAAACTTTGATTCTCAGAAAACCAGTACGTACCCTAACCTTTATTAGAATTTATATGCTGTAATATCTCCCAAATGTGTGCTCTAAATGGTCTTATATTTCACAAATATAATAAAATAACACACAAACACAAAACCTCTTCCTTGTCTTGGTGCTAAGTGTGTCTTGATCTTTTCTTTTCCAGGTTAGATTTATTTGCCACTTTGGAAGGCAATGGAATTCTGGCCCATTTAACAATGGCTTTTGGAGTTTGTGGCTTCTGGATGGGTGAAGAGAAAGGGTAGGGGAGGTGACATCCTGGTTTCTCTCTCTCTTTCTGAAAAGAGTGCCCATGCAGTGAGGTTCTGCTCCTGTGAGGGCTGCCACAAGCCCAGCTAAAGACAGGATCTGGCCTCTGGGCTTTGGCAACTAGTCCCAGCTCAGTTACACACAGCTTTGGAAACCAACAGCTCCTTGACATTCTCAACATTTGGATCATATTGTTCTTAACCAAAATATGGATTTTTGTTCTCTAGCACATGTGTTTATAAAATAGAACCAGCTTTACGGCTGGTAGTTTACTGGCTGTTTGGGGAAAGAGAATGTGTTTCTGAGTTACGTGCTCCCTTGTAAGAGTAATTCATGTTGGCTGATGGGCTGACTTTCTAAGCTCTACGATAAATAACCATCCTTCTGATACTAAGCCTGCTGTCTGAAATTTCTTGTTGCCTCTAAGTCAGACAAAGCCTACAGCTAGGGTCTAGGTAATACCTTTTATTGCTCTAACTGGCAAATTCTATGTAGTCCGTCTACATTGGCGCACCTCAAGTTTCAAGTTTATTATTAGGATTTTATATACCGCCTATCAAGCTTATCTAAGCGGTTTTTACAATCAGGTACTCAAGCATTTTCCCTCTCTGTCCCGGTGGGTTCACAATCTATCTAACGTACCTGGGGCTATGGAGGATTAAGTGACTTGCCCAGGGTCACAAGGAGCAGTGCAGGGTTTGAACCCACAACCCCAGGGTGCTGAGGCTGTAGATCCAACCACTGCGCCACACACTCCTGTATCCTAGCTGATATAGGTGCCAAACCTATTTGGTTAATAGGTTTAATCACTTAACACCTCACAATTGCCATTAATTGGACTTAATCGAAAGTTAGGCGCCTAATTTGAAAAACATGATTCTATAATAGTAGGCACCTAGTCCAGAGCGTCTACCTAAAAGTGAGCATGGTTAAGGGGTGGATGGTGGATGTTTTCAAATTTGGTGCCTCTTTTTGGACCCTCACTGGACTCTGCCTCTCCGTCCAACTATCGCCCCATCTTCCTCCTCCTCTTCTTATCTAAGCTACTTGAACGTGCTGTTCGCCGCCACTGCCTAGACTTTCTGTCATCCCTACCTATTCTTGACTTACTCCGATCAGACTTTCGCCCCCTACACTCCACGGAAATTGCCCTTGCTAAAGTCTCCAATGACCTGTTCCTGGACAAATCAAAAGGCCTCTATTCTGTCCTCATCATTCTTGATCTATCCGCTGCTTTTGACATTGTAGACCAGTGTTTCTCAACATGCAGTATATGTACCCTTGGGGATACACAGCCTGGTCACCAATTCCTGCCCGTCCATAGAGGCTGCTGCCATCGGGGATCCCGCGTTCCTGACTGCCTTCCCTGCTTCCGAAGCCAACACCACCTTCTTCGAGTTGCACTCGCTCCTTCTGTCTTCAGCAGCACTGCTTGCATGGACAGCATACGCAGTGATTCACACGCTGCACGTAAGTAGCTGACCCAGAAACCTTTGACATCAGAGTTGACGTCGGAGAGAAGGCTTGTGGGTCAGCCACGTGTAGCATGTGAATCACTATTTGCACCATCCCTGCTGCAGACAGAAAGAGTGAGTGTGGCTTGAACAAGGACTAGGTCGGCTTCATGGGGGGGGGGGGAAAAAGGCAGGGAGGGAAGAATCCCCGGCAGCAGCAGGGGACAGGCAGGATCCCCGGAGGCTGTGGCGGCTTCTACGGATGGGGGGCAGCTTCTATGGACAGGCAGCTACTTACATGCAGGGAGGGGGAGGGGGCACAAACTTGACACAGATGGAAGGGAAGGGGCATAAACATGGGACACAGAAGAGAGGGAGGAAGGGGGCAGTAACTTGGGACATACGAGGGAGGGAATAGAAAGGGAGAATTGTTGGGTATGAGTGTGTGAGCGAGAGGGAAAGATGGTGGCACATGGGGAAAGAAAGAAAGGAAAATTGGTTATAGAGAGAGAGGAGAGAACATGTGGGATATGAATGGTGGAGAGAAGGATGAGAGGGAGAAATGGTGGATATGGTGGTGGAGAGGGAACAGAGGGACAGACTGAAGGAGATTGCAAGGAGGAGGAATGTTAGACATAATGATGGAGGGAGAGATGTGGCATTGTGCTAGAGAGGGGTGATAGAAGGAGAAATCGGCATGGGGCTGGGGCTGGTAGGCAGTGGTGAAAAATGCTGCACATGATCTGGGGGATGAGAGAGTGAGAAATGTTGGATATGACAGTAGAAAGGGTGGGAGAGATGCCTGTATCTCTCAAGACAGATGGATAGTGAGAGAGAGAGTTAGACTTGTTGCCAATAGGGGTGGAGGAGAGAGGAAGAAAAGTTGGACTCATGGAGGAACAGAGAGAAAAATTGGTTGGGGAAGGAAATGAGGTCCGGAGGAGAGGAAGCGTGCAGGAGGCAGAAAGTGTTGGACTCATGGAGAGAGAGAGTGAAAGATAGCTGGGGATGGAAGAAAGGAGGAAGGGGAGGGGGGATGGAGCAGAGTGTAACTCATGGAGGGAGAGTGAGATATGTTGGTTGGGGGAGGGAATAAGGACTGGAGGAGAGGAAGCGTGCAGGAGGTAGAGAGAAAGATGTTGGACTGGTGAAAAGGAGAGAGAAATGTTGGATGTGGCAGTAGAGGGAGTGGAAGAGATGCATCCTGGATCTCTCTTTCCCCACTCCCTTTGCAGCAGGAGAGGGAATGAGAGAGAGAGGGAGATATGTTGCCAATGGTGGCGGGGGAGAGAGGAAGAAAAGTTGAACTCATGGAGGGACAGAAAGAGATGTTGGTTGGGGAATGGAATGAGGTCTGGAGGAGAGGAAGCATGCAAGAGGCAGAAAAAAAGAAATATTTTATGCACAGTCAGAAGGAAGTTTAAACAGAGACTCATGAAATCACCAGATAATAAAGGTAGGAAAAATGATTTTATTTTCAATTTAGTGATCGAAATGTGTCAGTTTTGAGAATTTATTTCTGCTGTCTATATTTTGCACTATATTTGTCTATTTTTCTATAGTTGTTACTAAGGTGACATTGTATATTTTAAAGTCATCTGCTTTGACCTCTTTGGAAACCCCCCCACAAATATAAATGATAACATTTTCTCTGCATTAGAGAGTTGCGCGGGGACAGAAATCCTACCCGTCCCCGGCAAAATCCCACCCGTCCCCATGAGGAATCCCCTCCGTCCCCGCGAGGAATCCTCCGTCCCCATCCGTCCCCGTGAGGAATCCCCTCCGTCCCCGCCCGTCCCTATAAACTTCAGAAATAGTTATTTCATTTAATTATGCTACTGAATTAAAGGCTCTGGTAGAGACCAATTTACAAATAAGCAAAGACACTATTAATTTGGAAATATTAATTGGGAAGAATACATACTTTGTAAAAGGATTTCTACCAGAGCCTCTAATGTAAATATAAAATATAAATACTCAGCTGATGAGAACCCCCAAGCTGTCAGCTGAGGACTTCCTTTGCAGTTGGCCGGGGGTCTCTCTTGCCAAGCTTGGCAGGCAGCAGTAGCGTCCCTGAGTCACAGATGCTGGCACCTCAGTGACTCATGGATGTTGCCAGCGACTGCTGTGCTTCGTGGAGGGGAGTTCTGGCCGTCTCTAGAGGAGGTCCTCTGCTGGCGGTGCTTGGGGATCCCCATCAGTCACAGCAAGGGTCAGCAAGTACTTCAACACTGTAGAAATAAAACCAGAAATGCATTTCCTTTTCTTTTGAACATAATACAAAGACATCTGCTATATACATTTCCCAAAGCTAACATATTTTAGTCAATAAATTCCGTTTTTTACCTTTGTTGTCTGGAGACTTATTTTTCCATAAACTTGGTCCCAGTTTCTTTTTTCCGCTTTCCCATCTTCTGTAAATTTTTCTGTTGCTGTCCATTGGTTCCTCCTATCATGGTCCAGCATTTATCCCTTTCTCATCTTTCACCCCTGTCCACCAATCTCATGCCCAACATTTCTCCTTCTATCATCCCTCTCCAGCACCATGCCACATCTCTCCCTCCATTCCCTTCACCACTATGTCCAATATTCCTCCCTCTTGCATCCATTTCAATCTGTCCCACTGTTCCCTTTCCACCACAATATTTCTCCCTCTCATCTGTACCTCACTCCCTCCCTATGACCAAAAATTCTCCTTTCTTCCATTCCCCATGTACACAACCATCTCTTTCCCTCCCTTCCTTTCTCCAAAGTTTATGCCTTCTGTGTCCAAAAACGCATTCCCTCCCCCACCTCAGCATCTCTTTCCCTCCCTTCATCTCTCCCAAGTTCATATCTTCTGTGTCCAAAAACGCATTCCCTTCCCCACCTCAGCATCTCTTTCCCTCCCTTCCTCTCTCCCAAGTTCATGCCTTCTGTGTCCAAAAACGCATTCCCTCCCTCCCTTCCTCTTTCCCAAGTTCATGCCTTGTATCCAAAAACGCACTCCCTCCCCTCTTTTGTGTTCCACGTTTGTCTCCCAGCCCTCATCTGCAAGCAAATTACCTTAGCAACTTTCTCAGCCAAATGGAGCTCAAGCTGTGAGGTTCGTCTTCTATTTCCTGCCTGCCCTGCTGCAGCACACATAGCCGACTGGAAGTCTTCCCCGATGTCAGCGCTGACGTCGGAGGGACGGCTTTGCTTAAGCCCTCTCTCTGACATCAGCGCTGATATCGGGGAAGACTTCCGGTCAGCTATGTGTGCTGTGGCAGGGCAGGTAGGAAAAAGAAGACGAGAGTCGTGGCTCAAGTTGTATCGAACCCCGCAAGATCCCCGCAACCCTAGGGGGTGTCCCGACGGGATCCCTGTGACCCTAGGGGATTCCTGTCATTCCCGTTCCCGTGCAGCTCTCTACTCTGCATACAGTGTACTTTGTGTTTTTTTAATTTTGTGGTTGCCATTATGTATTAAGATTATATTGTATGTGTATGAAAAATGGATGGAAGAAATTACAATTAGTACTATTATTATGGGGGTGAGGTCAGGGACGGAGCCTGGGTGGGTCTGGGATGGAGCTTGGGTGGGGGTACTCGGTTGATATGTATTAGACTTAGGGGATACTTGACTTGAAGAAGTTGAGAAACTCTGCTGTAGACCACTGCTGTCTCCTTGATAGGTTGTCCTCACTTAGATTTTAGGGCCCTGTCCATTCTTGGTTCACTTCTTCTCTTTCACATCATACCTTTAGTGTATGCAGTAGTGGATCCTCTTCCACTTTTAGCCTGGTATCAGTTGGGGTCCCACAGGGGTCTGTCCTGGGGCCTCCTCGTTTCTTCATCTATACCCATTCCCTCGGTGCTCTGATCTCCTCCCATGGCTTTCAATATCACCTTTTTGCCAACAACTCCCAAGCCTACCTCTCCACACCAGAAATTTCTGCAGGAATCCAAGCCAGGGTCTCAGCCTGCCTTGCCTGACATTGTTATCTAGATATCCAGCTGCCACTTACAACTGAACATGACAAAGACTGAGCTACTTATCCTTCCACCCAAACCTACCTCTCCTCCCCCCATGCTCTCTATCTCAGTAGATAACACTTATCTTCCTCTCTTATCATCAGCTCGCAACCTCAGGGTCATCTTTGACTCCCCTCTCTCTTTCTCTGCACAAATCCACCAGACCGCCAAAACCTGCTGTTTCTCTAAATTTCTCAAAATCCGACCCTTCCTCTCTGAGTACCCACCAAAACCTTTATCCATACCCTTATCACCTCTTGCCCAGACTACTGCAACCTGCTTCTTACTGAACTCCCATTAATCCAACTCTCTCCCCCTTCAATCCATTCAAAATGCTGCTGCGCAATTTATATTCTGCCAGTCGCTAAGCTCACATCACTCTCCTCCTTAAATCTCTTAATTGGCTCCCTATCCTTCTCCGCATACAGTTCAAACTCCTCTTATTGACCTACAAATGCATTCACTCTGTAGCTTCGCAGTATCTTTCCTCCCTTATCTCTCTCCAGCATAAATACAGTGTGCCTAAAATTATGAGGCCTAGTGATGCCTAAAGTCAATTAGATGTTTTATTAGTCTTTATATACCACTTGTTACAAACAGTAGCAAAGCAGTTTACAAATTAAGATATAAAAATAGAACAGGAACTACAAATCATTGACAGTGGTTAGAGCTACAGCGTCAGCAGCACTCTGAGGTTGTGGGTTCAAATCCCACACTGCTCCTTGTAACCCTGGGCAAGTAATTTAATCCCCCATTGCCTCAGGTACATTAGATAGAGTGTAAGCCCACCAGGACAGATAGGGAAAAATGCTTGAGTAGCTGAATGTAAAACACTTAACCCCCCCTTTTATTAAAGTGCGCTAGCAGTTTTTAGCGTGGGGAGCTGCACTGAATGGCCCGTGCTGCTCCCAAAGCTCATAGAGTTCTTATGAGCATCGGGAGCAACACAGCTCCCAGCGCTAAAAACTGCTAGCGAGTTTAATAAAAAGAGGCCTTAGTCTATAAGTGGTATATAACTACTATAAAATAAATTTTA
This sequence comes from Geotrypetes seraphini, assembly GCF_902459505.1. Classification (NCBI taxonomy): domain Eukaryota; kingdom Metazoa; phylum Chordata; class Amphibia; order Gymnophiona; family Dermophiidae; genus Geotrypetes; species Geotrypetes seraphini. Next base: position 140,244,849 of record NC_047091.1, on the reverse strand, counting down.
AAAATGACACAGAATTTAAAAATTGTCAGATTAGAGCGGCAATCTCTGTACGAATCAAGAAAGCTGAAAACTGACCTAAAAGTTGGAAAGACTGATCAAGTGTCAGGGTGACCCATTATAAGTAGCAGCAAACAGCTAAGTTTTTAAACCTGATTTGAATTGGGGGGTAAGATAATTCAGGATGCAAACATTTAGGAAGGGAATTCCATAATGAAGGTGCTAGGTGGTAAAAGGCAGAGGAACGTGTATACCTTCAAGTTGTGCTTATGATGGTGATAGGAGTAGTAATTGATGGTCATACACTGAACGCAAGTTACAGGAGGGAATGTACGGAATAAGGCTAGACAAAAGAGTAAGCGTACAATGGGTTAGAATTTTGTAACAGATACATCGAGCCAGTGGTGCTCCTTAAAGAGTGGTGTGACACGGTCAAAATGTCCTGAATTGCATAGCAAATGAATGGACAGAATATAGTCTTTTCAACAGTGTATGTGGGAGTCCTGCATAGACTATGTTACAGTAGTCTAGACAAGAAAATGAAGAGACTCCGAATCAAAGTAAACTGGGAAAGCTTGTCCAGAGATGTATGGATGGAACAAAATTGCCTCAGAGCCCAGAACTCTCCTACTCGATAGGGAGATAAATCTTAGTATTCTGTGACGAAGATTAATATATAATATTGTTATCACAGCTATAATAAACTGTTAAGAATGTTACCTTCCCTCTATTACTTTAAATATTATAGTGAAGTGCTCAGACCAAGTAACCCAAAATATAGTGATGTCACTACAATGAGGTTAACAAGGGGACCATCATCGCCTTCACCTGTCCCCTACCCTCCCTTGATACCCACAAATGTTTTCAGATAAACTTGATGTACTTATCTGAATAGGGGGGTAGTTGTTTTTCGTTAATTCTCATTGATGACATTGTGCTTATAAATTTCATGTGCTCCGTTAAAATCCTAGAACTGTTCATTCATTCGTCCAATCCCGTCCCCCCGACTCGAGTTTCACCTCTTCATCAGGGAGGGACACTGATAATGGCTCACTGAGACAAGACTCAATCAAAGCAACGGGCCAACTCATATCAGAGCCCAGAAACCAGATTTCACTAGAGAGGGTGCTAAGCATGATTTTATTTTAAAATTTGTAACCTGCAGCATCCCACAATTCTGCAGTGTGCCTTTTATAGAATCACACTTAACATAAGAATTGCCGCTGCTGGGTCAGACCAGTGGTCCATCGTGCTCAGCAGTCTGCTCCTGCGGCGGCCCTTAGGTAAAGGACCAGAGCCCTAACTGAGTCTAGCCTTACCTGCGTATGTTCTGGTCTAGCAGGAACTTGTCTAACTTTGTCTTGAATCCCTGGAGGATGTTTTCCCCTATAACAGGAAGGGAGCCGCGGGCGAAGAACACAGCAACCACAGCAGCCGCGAGGAGGGGAGCTGAACAAGCGGCGGCTGTAGCAGCAGGAGAGCGGGTCAGAGGAGACAGGCGGAGACAGGCGAAGGAGAAGGCAGGGGACGGTGGGAGCAAGGAGCGGGTAGTGGCGAGAGTTAGCTCCGCCCACCCGCACCGCGTCACCACCGACGTCAGCGCCCGGACTCCCCCCTTAATAGGAAGGGAGCTGCGGGCGAAAAACACAGCAACCACAGCAGCCGCGAGGAGGGGAGCTGAACAAGCGGCGGCTGTAGCAGCAGGAGAGCGGGTCAGAGGAGACAGGCGGAGACAGGCGAAGGAGAAGGCAGGGGACGGTGGGAGCAAGGAGCGGGTAGTGGCGAGAGTTAGCACCGCCCACCCGCACCGCGTCACCACCGACGTCAGCGACCGGACTCCCCCCTTAATAGGAAGGGAGCTGCGGGCGAAAAACACAGCAACCACAGCAGCCGCGAGGAGGGGAGCTGAACAAGCGGCGGCTGTAGCAGCAGGAGAGCGGGTCAGAGGAGACAGGTGGAGACAGGCGAAGGAGAAGGCAGGGGACGGTGGGAGCAAGGAGCGGGTAGTGGCGAGAGTTAGCTCCGCCCACCCGCACCGCGTCACCACCGACGTCAGCGACCGGACTCCCCCCTTAATAGGAAGGGAGCCGCGGGCGAAGAACACAGCAACCACAGCAGCCGCGAGGAGGGGAGCTGAACAAGCGGCGGCTGTAGCAGCAGGAGAGCGGGTCAGAGGAGACAGGCGGAGACAGGCGAAGGAGAAGGCAGGGGACGGTGGGAGCAAGGAGCGGGTAGTGGCGAGAGTTAGCTCCGCCCACCCGCACTGCGTCACCACCGACGTCAGCGCCCGGACTCCCCCCTTAATAGGAAGGGAGCCAACGGCGCGCAGCCGTTCGGCGCGCGGCGAAGGCGAGCGGCAAAGGCGCTCTCGCCTTAGCGAGAGCGCCTTTGCGAAGGAGCCTTGCGAGGGAGACAGAAACACCAAGAAATCACCTTCTTTTCTCTTTTCTCTCTGCAGGAGCACACCAGCACTTTACGGGAGCGATGGAGGACCCAGGATCCCAGAGGTACTTTCCGGTATACTGCACAGAGTGCAATATGTACGACTACCTCCCCTTGGGAAGGCGGGAGTACATATGCAGTCGGTGTCAGGAACTGGAAAGCCTGAGGATGGAGGTCGGCAGATTGAGGGTCAGGGTCCAGGAACTGGAGGGACTGGAGGGACTGCGCACCACAGAGGAGATGAGCTGGTCTACCCAGAACACAGACGGAGCAGGCCCCATTGTGGACCAGGTGAGGGACCTCGAGAGATTCATCGAGGAGGCCTATAGGAAGGTGGAGGAACGGGATCAGCAGCAGCACAGACGGATGTCGGCAGACGAGACCCAGGATCCACAAGGCGACACCGGGGAAGGACCTAGCGGAGGAACCACGCAAGAGGAGGAGTCCGCGACTCACCGGGACCCCGAGGGAGAGACACCACACTACACCGAAGACACGGACCTGAGGCAGAGGAGGTTGCTGAGGAAAGGGAAGTCTGCTATTGTGGTGGGAGACTCGATCTTGAGAGAGGTAGACAGTCACGTAGCTGGAGGAAGGGAGGACCGGCTAGTGACTTGTCTCCCAGGGGCTAAGACACGAGACATCACTGACAGGATTGAGAGGATCCTGGACGGAGCAGAGACAGAGGAGACTGCGGTAATAATCCACGTCGGAACGAATGATGTGAGCCGGAGGAACTTCAGCATGGCCACACTGACTGACCAGTTCAGGGTCCTGGGACGAAAGCTGAGGCGGAGCACACGGAGGATAGCATTCTCGGAGATCCTGCCTGTACCGAGAGCAGATGCAAAGATGCAGGCAGACCTCCAAGCTGTGAATGCATGGTTGAGGAGATGGTGCCAGGAGGAGGGCTTCCACTTTGTGAGGAAATGGACGTCCTTCTGGGGAAAGAGCAAGCTCTACCGGCGGGACGGCCTGCACCTGAGCACAGCGGGAACTAGACTACTGGCAGCCAATGTGAGGAAGGAGATCGAGAGGGCTTTAAACTGAGGAGAGGGGAAAAGCCGACAGCTGATCTGATGTTGACGCTTCGGACAACAGTATCCAGAACAGATGCTGAACGGGCTGACTGCAGGGAGGAAGCAGAGGGACCGGAAGATCTTAGAATCAGACAGCGAGGGAAACATCAGGTAAAGGGAGCTTGCTGGGAGAAAACTAATGGGCATGGAGACACAGGGAGACTGGGTGGCACAAGGGTGAAAGCCGAGGGTAATATAGAGGTACCACAAGGCGAGGGGGATCAAACAGAGGCTCAAGGGATGATAGCCCAGGAGGGGGCCGGTAGGGCTAGAAAACCCAGAGAAAAAGCGGGGAAGTGGGGTGGCGGAGATGTGGGGAAGCTGAAAGCTAAGAGGGTAAAGGCTGAGGGCAAAGCAGAAGCACAGGGAACGGGAAAACAGCCCGAAATCCAAGGGCAAGTGGTCCAGGTAAATGCAGAGGTGGAAGAAAAACGACGGGACCTGCGGTGCTTATACGCAAACGCAAGAAGCCTCATGGCCAAGATGGGTGAACTAGAAGTCGTGGCCAAGGGGGAGGACCTGGATATAATTGGAATTGTAGAAACCTGGTGGACAGAGGAAAATCAATGGGATGTGGCGCTGCCGGGGTACAAACTCTACAGGAGGGACAGGACCCACAAGAAGGGGGGAGGCATAGCACTATATATAAAGGACTCTATCCACTCGGTCGGGATGGATATGGCAACGAAGGCAGAGGGGCTGGAATCGCTATGGTTCAAATTACCGGGAAACAAGGGTGCGGGCATAAAACTGGGGCTGTACTATTGACCACCTGGTATGCCAGAAGGAGTCGGACATGACTTGGAAGCGGAATTGAGACAGGAATGCAGGACTGGAAGTGTAACAGTGATGGGGGACTTCAACTACCCGGGAATAGACTGGAGTACGGGTCACTCCAACTGCACTAGGGAGACAGGATTTGTAGAAGCTGTGAAGGACTGCTTCATGGAGCAACTAGTCAAAGAACCGACGCGAGGGGGTACTACTCTTGACCTCATCCAAAACGGATTAGGGGGGCCTGCAAGAGGGATAGAAGTGGGAGGACCACTAGGCAACAGTGATCACAACACGATCAGATTCACATTAGAAAGAGAGACACCCATAGTAAGGAGGACCGCAACAACTGCGCTGAACTTCAAGAAAGGGAACTATGTTGCTATGAGGGAAATGGTGGGGAGGAAGCTCAGAAACATCTTTAGGATGGAGACTGGGAAGCGCCTGGACCCTATTCAGGGACACCCTGCAGGAAGCACAGAGAATGTACGTCCCCAGTTTCAGGAAAGGCTGCAAGAACAAGCGATCAAAGGACCCGGTTTGGATGTCAACAGAAGTAAAGAGGGCGATAAAGGACAAAAAAGTATCCTTCCGGAGATGGAAAAAGGACCCAACGGAGGAAAATCACCAGGCGCACAGGAAATGCCAAAAGGAATGCCACCGGGAGGTTAGGAAAGCAAAGGGGAAATACGAAGAGGGGCTGGCCAGGGAGGCGAAAAACTTCAAGGCATTCTTCAGTTACGTTAAGGGGAAGCGACCAGCGAGAGAGGAGGTGGGGCCGTTGGACGATGGGGATAGGAAGGGAGTGATTAAGGAGGATAAAGAGGTAGCTGAGAGGTTGAACACGTTCTTCTCGTCGGTTTTCACGAGCGAAGACACATCTAATATACCGGACTTAGAGGAGCTCATGAGTGGGGAACAGGCTGAAAAATTGGAACACAGAGGTAAGTAAGGAGGATGTCCTCAAACAGATAGACAGGCTGAAATGCGGCAAATCACCAGGCCCGGACGGGATCCACCCAAGGGTTCTGAAGGAACTAAGACAAGAAATAGCGGGCACAATCCAGCATGTTTGCAACCTATCCTTGAAAACTGGTGAGGTACCAGAGGACTGGAAATTGGCGAATGTCACACCTATCTTCAAGAAGGGATCGAGGGGTGACCCCGGGAACTACAGGCCGGTGAGCCTGACTTCAATTATAGGGAAGATGGTGGAAGCTATGATCAAGGACAGCATTTGCGAGCACATCGAGAGGAATGGCCTACTGAGAACAAGCCAGCACGGATTCTGTAAGGGAAGGTCGTGCCTAACGAACCTTCTGTACTTCTTTGAGGGAATAAACAGTCGGGTGGACAATGGGGAACCCATAGACATCATTTACCTCGATTTTCAAAAGGCTTTCGACAAGGTGCCACATGAAAGGCTGCTTAAGAAGCTGTGGAACCACGGGGTGGGAGGGGATGTGCACAGATGGATCAAGCACTGGTTGTCGGGTAGACTGCAGAGGGTCGGAGTAAAGGGTCAATATTCTGACTGGCGGGGAGTCACAAGCGGTGTGCCACAGGGGTCGGTGCTGGGGCCGTTACTCTTTAACATATTTATCAATGACCTGGAAAAGGAGGCAAAGTGCGAGGTTATAAAATTTGCAGACGATACCAAACTGTGCGGCAGAGTTAAGACCAGGGAGGAGTGTGAGGACCTACAAAGGGACCTGGACAAGCTGGAAGACTGGGCAAACAAATGGCAAATGTGCTTTAACGTGGACAAATGCAAGGTCATGCATATAGGGAAAAAGAACCCGTTGTTCAACTACAAATTGGGGGGGGGGGGGTATTGTTGGGAGACAGCAGACTTGAGAGAGACTTGGGTGTGCTGGTGGATGCATCACTGAAGCCATCTGCACAGTGCGCAGCAGCCTCGAAAAAAGCCAACAGGATGCTGGGCATCATAAAGAAGGGCATAACAACCAGAACATGGGAAGTCATCATGCCATTGTATCGAGCGATGGTGCGTCCACATCTGGAATACTGCGTTCAGTATTGGTCGCCGCACCTCAAGAAGGACATGGCGGTACTTGAGAGAGTCCAAAGGAGAGCAACGAAAATGGTAAAAGGGCTGGAACACTGCCCATACGCCGAGAGGTTGGATAGGCTGGGGCTCTTCTCTCTGGAGAAGAGGAGGCTCAGGGGAGATATGATAGAGACCTTCAAGATCATGAGGGGCATAGAGAGGGTGGATAGGGACAGATTCTTCAGACTGAAAGGGACAGCGAATACGAGGGGGCATTCGGAGAAACTGAAGGGAGATAGGTTCAAAACAAATGCAAGGAAGTTTTTTTTCACCCAAAGGGTCGTGGACACTTGGAATGCGCTACCGGAGGAAGTGATCAGGCAGAGTACGATACAGGGATTCAAACAGGGATTGGACGGATTCCTGAGGGATAAAGGGATCGTGGGATACTGAGGGAGGAGCTGGGATGTAACACAAGTATAGAAAGCTAACCAAGTAGTGAGTATAGAAACCAAACCAGGTCGTGCATGTGCAAGACCGGAAGGTTAGGACTTCGATAGGAAGTCAGGACTTAAATGAGAAACCGAGGTGGCAAGGGAGCCTCTTCTGGTGATACAGACAGGTCGTGACCAGTTTGGGCCGCCGCGGGAGTGGACTGCAGGGCAGGATGGACCTATGGTCTGACCCGGCGGAGGCACTGCTTATGTTCTTATGTAACAGCCTCCGGAAGAGCGTTCCAGTTTTCCACCACTCTCTGGGTGAAAAAGAACTTCCTTACGTTTGTACGGAATCGATCCCCTTTCAACTTTAGAGAGTGCCCTCTCGTTCTCTCTACCTTGGAGAGGGTGAACAACTTGTCTTTATCTACTAAGACTATTCCCTTCATTATCTTGAACGTTTCAATCATGTCCCCTCTCCGTCTCCTATTTTCAAGGGAGAAGAGGCCCAGTTTCTCTAATCTCTTGCTGTACAACAACTCCTCCAGCCCCTTAACCATTTTAGTCGCTCTTCTCTGGACTCTTTCGAGTAGTACCGTGTCCTTCTTCGAGTACAGCGACCAGTGCTGGCGCTAATTTTTTAGGCGACCTATATAGAATTGGGCCCTAAGGGGCTGATTCTACAAATGGCACTTCAAGCTCGGCGGTGGTAGGTGCCGCACCACTGCCTTACTTAAGTGACCAAAACTACATTAAAAGCTCAGAAAACAAAAAAAAAATGTAGCCACCTGCCAGCGCCTCCCAAACCGGTGCCCTAATCATGACTATGGAAGCGCCTAAGGATGCCTATGGTCAAAGAAGGCATGTCTAATGCCAGAAATGATCTTAGGCGCCTCCATAGCTGGGATTCACAGCAAACACAGGCGCTGGAAATGAAGGCCTTCAAAACCCTGGCCTACATTTCTGGTGCCTATGTTTGATGTGGCCTAGATTCTGCAACTGGCACCAGTGTGTGATTCACACACGACCCTGTCTGTTTTGGAGGTGCCTGCTGATGCTGGCATTGGTTGCAGAATCCAGCCCTAAGTGTATATAAAATTTGTGGACTAGCTTTTGTGGTATGAAGATCTCTGTTGTAGGTCAGTGGGGAAAAAAGCATTTCTTTATCTGAAGGACAGTTTATCAAATGTTTAAGTTAACTCAATAAACGATATTATTTGAATATTGACTGTTATATAACTTGAAATTGTACTAATTTATCTTTGCCTTATGAGGGGGAATACTAACTGATTCCTTGTTTACTGGACAGACTGATCTGGTTGTGGTTTTATCTCAAAGCATGCTGGGGCTTGTAGTGTTGCTTTTCTTCAGAGAAACATGTGAGCAGGGACAGACTTCCCCAAAGGCACATGAGAAAACTCTTGAAAGACGTTTGCTCAGCAATCATGCCCTGGGGTCTGCTTCATTATTAAGAGCTGACTGCTGACACTTTGTCATGGGAGGTAAATTTCTCCAGGTCATCTGTGCTTTGGAGAGAGATACTTCCTCAGGTCAGGACTTTAGCATTGCATAAAAACAGGTGGGTGAGGAGTACATGTCCAGGTAATGTAGGCAACCAGCTGTGGCACCAAATTTTGATAGATGCTGGAGTGTCACCACTGCCTCCATTAGTGCTGGCTGCAGTAACACTGCAGGGCCATGGAGCTGGTGCTTGGTTTCAGGCCCTTTTGAACTCCCACCCTGTGCATGGGCATCCATGGTACTAAGTAAGCCATGCTGAGCAAGGGGTGGGGCATTACAGGCTCTGACTGGATGCAGCTCTGAGGTCCCCCCCCCTAGTGAATTTCCTGCAAGTTTGCTGCTGTATCCAGCTGCAGAACAAGATGGCAGGGCCAGAGGTGAGGGGGGAGTATTCGAGGAGGGGGCTGCCCTTGTGCCAATGATTTCTGGGGAAAAGGAGACTTCTTCCTTTGCTCCCCCGTGCATCTGTCAATGATTTCTGGGAGGACGGTATCCTCCACTGCAGTCTTTGATCATTTTTAAAGAAGCCCTCTATTACCTCCCCCTGTTGCTTAAGGACTCCAATGTTTAGATCTAGCCCTAGAGGCAGTGGGGTGGAGGTTAAATCTTCAATTGTCTATATAATCCATACATACTATGGATTTTGATTTCAATTATGAAACCAGAACAGGGTTGGACCGATGAGCAGAGGTGTAACTAGTTCTGAAACCTCTTGAACAATATCCATTGTGCTAAGGATGTCACATTACTATGGCCATCAGTGCTGCCCCAGGCAATAATCTTTCATACCTTGCTGCTTCTTATGATGTTGGATTCTGTTACATTAAGGAACACTAAGAACTGTTTGCTATTATTCCTGTATACTCAGGTTGCCTGTTTACTCATATCACAAGCTTGTGGCATGAAGTTTGGCAGTGCTAATGTTGCTGTTTTCAGAGACAGCACTGCAGGAAGAGCTAGTAGCATGCAAGCATTTTCTTTGCAGCTTCTGAAGAGACATCACAAGTGAGAAGAGCAGGGAGTTAGCCCTAACAGTAGCTAGAAGGTGCAGCAGAATCCCAGTGGTTTCCTGGAGGCAAAAACAAAAGAAGTGGATGACTTGCCAGTCCATGTTTTACTATTACTACTAAGAATTCCCCTCCTGCCTCCCTAGTCAAAATCAAGAAGTATTATTGTGACATTAGTGTTTAAGCCTGTTACATTAACGGGTGCTAGACTATATGTCTGACTGTCTCTTTCCCTGCCCCTGTTTCTTTCTGTTTCTCTCCCTTCCCTTCTTCTTAATAAAACCCCAGCATTTATTTATAAACTATTAATTCCATATTCTCCAAACAGAACTCTGAGATCCAAAGAACAGAACTTACTAACCATTCCATCTCTTAAGGTTATCAATACAAGACGACAATTCATTTTCTCTGTTACCGCACCTCAGTTGTGGAACGCCCATCCAATTTATTTAAGGGAAGAGCAGAATCTTGAGAAATTCAAAAGTAATTTAAAAACATTTCTCTTTAAAGATGCTTTTGGTAATTAACGAAACTCTCCACAGCTCAGATTATTTTTATTATATTATATTGTCTTTCTGTTGTTCATTTTGTATTTTTCCCTTTTTGTTCTACTTTTCTATATTGATTTTGTATTTCATCTCCCCCCTTTCCTTGTGTATATAAGTTTGTAAGTTAAATTTTTAATTTCGAATGTCATTATGTATTGTTCTGTAATGTATTGTTTCCCATAAATTGTAATTTTAATTTGTTCATCGCTTAGAAATATGATTAAGCGATTAATCAAAACAATTATTAAACTTGAAACTTGTCTATCTGTCTTTCTCTCTCCCTGGGCCCCCTTCGTCTGTCTGTCTTTCTGTCTCTCTTCCTGCCCCTGTGTCTTTCTTCCTGTCTTTCTGTCTGTCTCCCTCCCACTGTCTATCTTTCTTTCTTTCTCTCTCCCTCTCACTGTCTGTCTTTCTTTCTGTCTCTCTCCCTGTCCCCTGTGCAGCAGCGCATTCCCTCCCCCTCCGTTTCCCTGTGCAGCAGCATTTCTCTCCCCCACCCCACTTCCTTGTGCAGCAGCAGCATTCCCTCCCCCTCCACTTCCTTGTGCAGCAGCAGCAACGGTATTTCCCTCTCCCTCCACTTACCTGTGCAGCAACAGCAGCGGTATTTCCCTCCCCCTCCACTTCCCTGTGCAGCAGCAGCAACAGCGATATTTCCCTCCCCCTCCACTTCCCTGTGCAGCAGCGATATTTCCCTCCCCCCTTCCCTGGGCAGCTGCAGCAGCTTTCCCCCCACATCCCTTCTCCATCCCTTCCCAGCAGCTGGTTGTTTATGGCCGGCTCTCTTAGTTTTTGCCGGAGTTATTTTTAAGTTTAAAACTGCTGTGGCGGCTCCTCTCACAATCCCTGCCTGCGTCGGAAACCTTCTCTCTGACGTGATGTCAGAGAGGCTTCTGACGCAGGTGCGGCTGTGAGAGGAGTCGCCGTGGCAGTTTTAAACTTAAAAATAACTTCGGTCAGGGACTATAGGTAGCTGGCCAGACCGCAGGCCGCAGAACAGTACCTGGGGGGCCGCGAGTTTGGGGCCATTCTGTTAGACAGAGTGAGGGTGGGAAGGGGGAGTCGCCTCCGTGCGTAAGGTGACTCTGCATGCACAGAAGAAACCACCGCTGACTCCTTCTACTGCGCATGCGGGGCCATGGAACTATGGATCACAGATCACGCAGGAAAAGAAAATAAAGATCGTAGCACAGGAAAAGAAAATACAGACAAAAAAATACCAGGACTTAAATTGCATGTATACTAATGCAAGGAGCCTAAGGAACAAAATGGGAGAATTAGAAGTCATGACCAAAAAAGAGAACCTAGACATCATTGGGGTCTCTGAAACATGGTGGAATGAAGAAAACAAATGGGACATAGCACTGCCGGGGTACAAGCTCTATTGCGAAGACAGGTCAGGCCAGAAAGGAGGAGGAATAACCCTATACATAAAAGAAAACATACACTCGACCAGAGTGGACACAGCAGTGACAGCCAACAAATTGGAATCGCAATGGGTTAAAATACTGGGAAGGAAAGGGCCCGAGATAAAGATGGGTCTGTACTATTGTCCACCTGGGCAAACCGAAGCAAATGAAAGCCGACATAAGGCGAGAATGTAAAAGCAGTAACACGATTGTTATGGGAAGCTTCAACTATCTTGAGATAGACTGGAGTCTTGGAAACTCACAATGCGCTAGGGAGACCAGATTCCTGGAGGCTACACAGGACTGCTTCATGGAGCAGCTTGTCAGAGAACCGACGAGAGGGAATGCCACTCTGGGTCTAATCCTAAATGGGCTAAGAGGACCTGCAAAGGAAGTGGAAGTAGTGGAACCGTTGGGAAACAGCGATCACAATATGATCAAGTTCAAAGTTGAAGTAGGAATATCGAAGGGAAAGAGAACCACAGCGACAACTTTTAACTTCAAGAAAGGAAACTACGAAGCGATGAGTGTAATGGTAAGGAAGAAACAGGAACAGCTCAAAGAAATCGCAGACTGTAGAGCAAGCCTGGTCTTTATTCAAGGACACGGTGAGCGAGGCGCAAAATCTGTATATCCCCAGATTTAGAAAAGGATGCAAAAAGAGCCAAACAAAAGACTCATCGTGGATAACTAAAGAAGCGAAGAAAGCGATATGAGATAAGAAAAAATAATTCCGGATGTGGAAAAAGGACATAACCGGGGAAAACTGGAAAGAGCACAGGAAGCATCAAAAAGAATGTCACTGCGTGGTTAGAAGATCAAAAAGAGAATATGAAAAGAGGCTAGCCAGGGAAGCACAAAATTCAAACCGTTCTTCAGATATGTTAAAGGGAAGCAGCCGGCAAGGAAGGAGGTGGGACCGCTGGATGACGGAGACAGGAAAGGAGAGGTGAAGGAGGAAAAAGAAGTGGCAGATAGACTAAACATGTTCTTTTCGTCAGTATTTATAAAAAAGGACACATCCAACGTGCCGGAACCTGAAAAGATCTTCAAAGGAGATCAAGCAGAATAATGAACATCCATGGAGGTAAGCCTTGAAGACATACATAAACAGATAGATAGATTAAAAACTGACAAATCTCCAGGCCTGGATGGAATCCACCCTAGGGTATTGAAAGAACTAAAGGAGGAAATAGCGGAACTATTACAGCAGGTTTGTAATCAATCCCTAAAAACAGGTGTGATCCCGGAGGATTGGAAGATAGCTAATGTTATGCCCATCTTTAAAAAAGGATCGAGAGGTGACCTGGGGAACTACAGACCGGTAAGTCTGACTTCGGTTCTGGCAGAAGCGCTGATAAAAGACAGCATCGATGAGCATCTAGAAAGGATTAAACTGATGAAAACAAGCCAACATGGCTTCTGCAAGGGAAGATCATGCCTAACGAACTTATTGTACTTCTTCGAAGGAATTAACAAACGAATGGACAAAGGGGACCCCATAGACATTGTATACTTGGATTTCCAAAAAGCCTTTGACAAGGTACCCCATGAACGCCTACTACGGAAACTGAAGAACCATGGGGTGGAAGGAGACATACATAGATGGATCAAAAATTGGTTAGCGGGTAGGAAGCATAGGGTAGGAGTAAAGGGCCACTACTCTGACTGGAGGAGGGTCACGAGTGGTGTTCCGCAGGGGTCGGTACTCAGACCATTGCTGTTCAATGTATTTATAAATGATCTAGAAACAGGGACGAAGTGCGAAGTAATAAAATTCGCAGACGACACCAAACTATTTAGTGGAGTTGGGACTAAAGAGGACTGTGAGGATTTACAAAGAGACCTGAACAAACTAGAAGAGTGGGCGACGAGATGGCACATGAAGTTTAATGTAGAGAAATGTAAAGTTTTGCATGTAGGAAACAGAAACACGAAGTACAGCTATACGATGGGAGGGTTGGTAATGGGTGAAAGTACCCTAGAAAAGGACTTTGGGGTAATAGTGGACAAGACAATGAAGCCGTTGGCACAGTGCGCAGCAGCCTCTAAGAAGGCAAATAGAATGCTAGGTATTATCAAGAAAGATATTACAACCAGAATGAAAGAAGTTATCCTGCCGTTGTATCGGGTGATGGTGCGCCCGCATCTGGAGTATTGTATCCAGTATTGGTCGCCGTACCTTAAGAAGGATATGGCAATACTCGAGAGGGTCCAGAAAAGAGCGACATGATTGATAAAAGATATGGAAAACCTTTCATATGCTGAAAGATTAGAGAAACTGGGGCTCTTATCCCTGGAAAAGTGGAGACTTAGAGGGGACATGATAGAGACTTACAACATCATGAAGGGCATAGAGAAACTGGAGAGGGACAGATTCTTCAAACTTTCGAAAACTACAAGAACGAGAGGGCATTCGGAAAAATTAAGAGGGGACAGATTCAGAACCAATGCTAGGAAGTGGTGGACACCTGGAATGTGCTTCCAGAGGGTGTAATAGGATAGAGTACGGTATTGGGGTTCAAGAAAGGATTAGATGATTTCCTGAAGGAAAAGGGGATAGAAGGGTATAAATAGAGGATTACTATACATGTTGTGGACCTGATGGGCCGCCACATGAGCGGACTGCTGGGCATGATGGACCCAGCAGAGGCACTGCTTATGTTTTTAGGAGTGCGCATGTGTGCGTAGGGTTTTATTATTAGTGATAATCTATAGACCTTCCAACACATTTCTTCTGTTCAAAGTATCCTAAAAATCACATAAAATATTTATTCTATGCCCCGTTTTTACTGTGGAACTGCCTCCTGACCTGTTTACGTCAGACCTCCTCCTATCTTCAATTTAGAAAGGTGCTAAAAATACATCTGTTTTCATAAGAATAGCCTTACTGGGTCCATCAAGTTCAATAGCCTGTTTTCACGATGGCCATTCTAGGTCCCTAGTACCTGGCCAAAACCCAAGGAGCAGCAACATTACATGCTACTGATACAGGTTAAGCAATGGCTTCCTCCATGTCTTTCTCAATAATAGACTATGGACTTTTCCTCCAGGAAATTGTTCAAACCTTTCTTAAAACTAGCAATGCTATCCACTCTTACCACAACCTCTGGCAACCCGTTCCAGAGTTTAACTATTCTCTGAGTGAAAAAAAAATTCCTCCTATTGATTTTAAAAGTATTTCCCTGTAACTTCATTGAATGTCTCCTAGTCTTTGTAATTTTTGACAGAGTGAAAAATCGATTCACTTATACCTGTTTTCATTATAGTCTTGCTATGATTCATAATATCTATGTTGCTAACCTTATTAATCTTATGTAAGCCGCAATGATTCCCAGTTGACATTTGCAGGGTATAAGAGACAATATGGTATGGTATATTGTTGTTGTAAGGTGCCATCAACTCATGTTCGAGTCCTAGCAACTTGATGAATTGCTAGTCTGGAAAGGTTCTCCAGCATCATCCCCATGGTTGTTTTCAATGTGTCTAGCCATCTGCTTGCAGGTTGCCCACTTCGCCTTGTTCCTTCGATCTTCCCAAATATGATGTCCTTCTCTAGCTGGGGCTGAGGTTTGGGGTGCCTTATATAGTGTGGGGTAGGGGGAGCAAGGTTATTTAGAACATAGGAGAGAATGGTGTTATAGGAAGCCTCATTTACAGACTTGTGTAGCAAAGTGGTAGAGAGAAAGGGCGAAACAGCAGTGGAGAAAGTGCCCGGATCAATGGCCTGAAGATCCATAAATGTACATGTGGAGATCGACCTGGTCTTGGGAGAGTGATGGATTGTGAAAGTTATCAGATGATGGTCAGAGAGGGGAAAGACTGCCATGGAGAAATTAGTGATAAAGCAGTTGGTCATTCTGGTGGGGATAGTGGAGCACAGCTGAAGATCAAATAAGGATGTCCAGATCGTATATAGAAATAAAAAATCCTTCTGAACCTTTAAAAAATATTACATTTAGAGACCTCTCAAAGTTAGAAACTAACGATATTACTCCTTTTTTCAGCTCCTCTAAAATCATCCCTAATTTTGAATCTATTGATGATCTATTACTTTACTGGAATTCCTCATTAGAATCTTTCTTGAATGAAAAAGCTCCTACAATCTCAAAAACTATTCCTTCCCACAAACTGCGTAACCCATGGTACTCAGATGAATTATCCCTTTTAAAAACACAACTCCGATCTCTAGAAAGAAAATGGTGTCTATCAAAAACTCCCACAAACCTTCAACGATATAGAGAACAGGCACACTTTTATAAAACAAAAATTAATCAAGCAAAAAAAAACTTTTACTCTAAAAAAATCTTTAAGGCTAAAAATAGCTCGGAATTATTTTCTATTCTCAAATCCATTACTCCAGAGTTTAAAAATAATAATAACAATTCGGAATCTGTTCCCAAAGCTCAAGATTTGGCCAATTATTTCTGTGAGAAAATTGCTCTCATACGAAAAACTTTTGCTATAAACAAGCTAGATGAGCCCTTATCCAGTAACTCTTATTCTTCCATACCAATGTCCCAATGTACAAATTTTACAATCCCATCCTTAAAAGACATAGAAGGATTATTTCAAAGAATTAAAATAAAAAGTTCGCGTTCTGATCTAATCCCCCCATTTTACCTGAAAAATTTTTTTGCTTGCTTCGGCCCCTTCATTCATTCACTCATTAAAAATAGTTTGCTTACAGCCACTGTCCCTACCAACTGGAAAAAAGCTATAGTTACTCCAATACTGAAAAAACATAATCTTAACCGTGAAGATGTATCCAACTATCGTCCAATCTCTAATTTACCCTTCCTAGCAAAACTCACTGAAAAACTGGTTTTCGAACAGCTTTCTGATTTTATCGAATCTACAAACGTACTGCACCCTAATCAAACGGGATTTCGTAAACACCACAATACAGAATACTCTTTGTTAGGCCTTATAACTAATATTCATTATTTTTTAGATCATCACAAATCGGTTTCTCTATTTTCTTTAGACCTATCTGCGGCTTTTGATACTATCGATCATGCTCTTTTACTTAATCGTTTGGAATCTTTCGGCATTGGTGGAAAGGTTTTAAATTGGTTTGCTTCTTTTCGATCTTCCACGGTCATAATTAAAGATGATCACTCTACTTCTTATTCTTCATCTTTTGGAATTCCCCAGGGATCTATTCTGTCACCTCTTCTATTTAACATATTTCTTTCTCCTCTGCTTACTATCTGTCAATCTTTGGGCTTTACCTCATTTTCCTACGCTGATGATATTCAACTTCTTCACTCATTTGATCCCGAAAATGATGAAGAAATTAAATCAATCAATATCAAACTGGACACAATAAAAAACTGGCTTAGTCTTAATAAATTGTCATTAAACATACAGAAAACTCAATCTATGTTCTTCACTTGGAGAAAAGATATTCTTCTGACTTCTTCATTTGTAATTGATAACACCCCTATTGAATCAGTACCTAAGCTGAAAATTCTAGGTGTAATTATTGACACTAACCTTTCTTTTCATGATCACATCAGTCACACTGTTAAGTCCTGTTTTTATAAACTCCGACTGATTTGATCTATCTCAGCCTTCTTAGAACCCAAATCCATCAATATACTTATTCATTCTATGATCATTTCTAGATTAGATTACTGTAACTCTCTATTATTTAATATACCGCAAAAAGAAAAGAAGAGACTTCACATAATACAAAATACAGCAGTAAAACTTATTCACAAAGCACAAAAATACGACCACATAACACCATTATTAATTAAGTCTCATTGGTTGCCCATTAATCATCGAATTACCTTTAAAATAGCATTTCTGGTATTTAAAATACAATTATTTAACGAACCGCAATTTTTATCTAGAATGATCATTCTGTATCATTCATCACGATCTCTTCGATCATCATCTCAAAGTTTATTATCGGTCCCATCCCTAAAAATTGTGGGAACAAGGAGAAATGAAATGTTCTCTGTCTTAGCTCCTCAAACCTGGAATGCTTTACCACTTTATATTAGATAAGAAAAAGACCTTATCTCTTTTAAAAAACTTTTTAAAACATTTTTATTTAACGACGCTTTTAATAACTAAACGTCTAAACTAATGTGCTTGTCTTTTAAAATTACTTCCCCCCTCCCTATGTTTTTATCCTTTTATGTTTTTTCTTGCTTAAAATATTGTAACTTTTCCCTTTTTCCCTTTTATATCATGTTTGTCACTAAGCCACATGTAAAAAGAAACTCTCTAGCACTTTGACTTTTTACTTGTCTCTTAATAACATTTGTTGTCTAACATATTGTCTTAAAATTGTTTTAAAATTTGTTTGTTTCCCTATATTTTGTTTTAATATTGTTCATCGCTTAGAATGTTTTTAATAGGCGATTTATCAAATAAAATTGAACTTGAACTTGAACTATAAGTTTCAAGTTTCAACTTTATTGATTTTTGATATCCCGATCATAAAACAAATATCTGACCGGTTAACAATTTAAAAAAAAAAGAATTTAAAATAGGAGAGTAAGAACAAGTTATTGGTGTGTTGGAAAAGTTAACGAAAACATATTTAGACATATATTGACAAACATGACCGTGAGGAAAATTGGGAAGGAAGGAAAAAGTTACATAATATTAGAGGAAATGAGATAGAGGGAAGGGATAGAACATGAAGGACAAGGGTGCAAGGTATAAATGATAAAGATGTTGAAGAGCATGGGTCCAAGCACCGAGCCCTGCGGCACCCTGCTCTTCCAGTCCGAGTATTGTCCATTTACCCCCACTCGCTGTTTCCTATGCTCCAGCCAGTTTTTAATCCATGTGAGTATTTCACCCTCAACTCCATGGCTCGCAATTTTCTGAAGTAGTCGTTCATGAGGCACCTTCTGAAAATCCAGATACACAATGTCTACTGGGTCGCCCTTGTCTATCTGTCTGTTTACTCCCTCAAAGAAGTGCAGCAAGTTTGTCAAACACAATCTGCCTTTGCTAAATCCGTGCTGACTGGTCCTCATCAGCCCGTATCCGTCAAGGTGATAAATGACGCGGTTCTTTATCAGCGACTCTACCATCTTTCCCGGTACCGAAATCAGACTCACCGGTCTGTAGTTTCCCGGGTCTCCCCTCTAACCTTTCTTGAAGATCGGTGTAACATTCACCACCTTACAGTCTTCCGGAATCTTTCCCGATTTGATCGACAGATTGGCTATTAGTTGAAGCAGTTCAGCTATAGGGAAGGGAGGGTGAGGTTATGGGTTAAAAAAGTGGGTAGTGTGGTGTTGAGGAATTCAGTGGTTTGGTGAAGGAAGAGGTTGGGGAAAGCCAGTATCAGGAGGAGGAAGAATGCAGAAGCCATTGTGGTAGAAGAGGAAAGAGGAACAATGGGAAGAACATAAGAATAGCCTTACTAGATCATCAGACTAGTGGTCCATCTAGCCCAGGGGTCTCAAAGACCCTCCTTGAGGGTTGCAATTCAGTCGGGTTTTCAGGATTTCCCCAATGAATATGCATGAGATCTATGTGCATGCACTGCTTTCAATGCATATTCATTGGGGAAATCCTGAAAACCCGACTGGATTGCGGCCCTCAAGGAGGGACTTTGAGATCTGCCAGTATGTCTAGGTTATCCATCTCAGATCCCTGATCTAGTCCAGTATTCTATCTTCATAAAGGCCAATCCAAGTCACAAGTACCTGGCAAAAACCCAAATAGTAGCAGCATTCCATGCCACCAATCCAAGACAAGCAGCGGCTTCTCCCATGTCTGTCTCAACAGTAGTTTATGGACTTTTCCTCCAGTAACTTATCCAAATCTTTTTTTAAACCAGCTACATTAACTGCTCTTAGCACATCCTCTGGCAATGCATTCCAGAGCTTAACTATTCTCTGAGTGAAAAAATATGTCCTCCTATTGGTTTTTAAAATTATTACTCTGTAACTTCATTGAGTGTTCCCTAGTCTTTGTAATTTTTGAAGGAGTAAAAATTGGATCCACTTGTACCTGTTCTACACCACTCAGGGTTTTGTAGACTTCAATCATATCTCCCCTCAGCCATCTCTTTTCCAAGCTGAAGAGCCCTAACCTCTTTAGTCTGTCCTCATAAGAGAGGAGTTCCATTCTCTTCATCATCTTGGTCGCTCTTCTTTGATCCTTTTCTAGTGCTGCTATATCTTTTTTGAGATTATGGAGACCAGAATGCAATACTCAAGGTGAGGTCGTACCATTGAGCGATACAGAGACATTATAACATTCTTAGTCTTGTTTACCATCCCTTTTCTAATAATTCTTAGCATCTTGTTTGCTTTCTTGGCTGCTGCCACACATTGGGCGAAAGGTTTCAGCGTATTGTCCATGACGACAACCAGATCTTTTTCTTGAGCGTTGATCCCCAAGGTGGAACTTAGCATCCAGTAACTATGATTTGGATTATTCTTCCCATCATGCATCACTTTGCATTTGTCCACATTAAATTTCATCTGCCATTTGGACACCCAATCTTCCAATTTCCAGTTTTTCACAGTCCCAATGCGTTTTAACAACTTTGAAAAGTTTAGTGTCATCTGGCTATAAGCTAATCTCAGACCATGAAGATGAGAAGACGCATAGAGAGGTAACTTTCCAGGAGTATTCACGCATGAAAGGCACGGTTATGTCAGTGTCATAGGAAAGCTGCAGGGTCTAGATATGGGTACAAATAAATCTGCGAGCGCCAAAGGAGTGCACCGTCTTCACTACCAGGAAGAGAATGATTTAGGGCAGTAATGTGTTTCTTTTTAAACCATCTTGTCATATGATCACTTAAACACAGTGCCCAGAAATGGAAGAGGGAGAATCAAGCAATTCAGCTCAGTTGGGCTGCTTAGGAGAGGGGAATAAGCCCTTCAAATCCTAGAAAGACAATAATACACATTATAAGCTAAGCTTACATAACAAAGTATGTATTACATACAAATTACTAGTGTTAAAAAGTTTGGGGTCAGTGCCCATATGGTTTTACACTGTTTTACTGCAGGGTGGTAATGCAGAAAGGATATTACATAGAAACCCTCACTGCATGCCACATTTAAATGAATGTAAATGCAATGTTTAGCCATTCTGTGATATGCAAAATTTAGAAACCCGCCCCCACTTGTTTTGGCCATGTGACTACTGCGGGAAAATTTCACGGGATCTGGGCAATGTAGAAGGGCACCCCACCCCTTTCCAGGTACCCCCAATACCCCCATTCAAAACCCCCTTCTATTCCTTGCTGTGTAGCAGCACCCTCTTCCCTCCCCTTCATTAAAAAGAAAAAAAATCTATAGTGTCTAATGGCTCCCTCTACCCACCTAACCCCTGTTAGGTACCCTGCAACCCCCTCCCTGTTATACTTGAGCATGCAGGAGTAATGCCCATTCCCTGCTGCTTCCAATGCTGCCATCTTTAAAAATGGTGGCACCCTGCCACTCATGGTGCACAGGGTGGGATCAGTCTGCTATATAAGTGAAAAATTCTCCTATAAGGCAGACTGGTCCCACCCAATTCATCCCAGGATGCTCTGCACAGGGCAGAGTGCTACCATTTTTCATGGAAGGCCTACCTGGGGCTGTTGCAGACCCACAGCTCAGGCACTGACAGAACATATGACATTGTGCAAAGAGCTGCAGGCAACTGCTATAGATTTAATGCAGCAGTAATTTGTATGCTTATTGATTATAGAATGCTGCAGTAGTTTGCTATGATAATTTTGCAGTAGAGCCATGGTTCTATCACGAGGCTTTCTGCATGGGTGTAAATGGAGAAGAAGGGATTATGGTATTGGACTAGATGTTGATGCACTGTTCCAATACCTCCATGTTCAAGTATAGGAGTGGGGAGAATTATGAATCTGAAGCTGAGGATAAGAGAGAGGGCTGGGGGAGTTTGGTGGGGCTGAGGGGCATGGGCAAATGAGTAACTATTGTTTACAGTTGTATTATTAGAGAGGAACAAATGTTCACTGATATGTTTATTAGAGAATGACATGGAGACATGCCCCGCAGGAGCTCAATGTCCCCGTCCTGTCCCTGCGAGTTTTATCACTGTCCCTGTCTCTGCCCCATTTCTTAACATAACATAGTAACATAGTAAATGACAGCAGATAATGAACGGTCCATCCAGTCTGCCCATAAATTATACCCATTAAAAATAGATGATTAAATTAACTTGTCTTTTCTTTGATATTTAGCTCTACCTTAACTGCACAAGCCTCAAGCACTTATGATTTTAAAGTGTTTGAGGCTTGTGCAGATGAGGACAGAGCTTCCAAGAATGTGAGTCGAGAGGAAGAGAGGAAAAGAATTCACTGGATGGGAAAATGAGCTCCTGCAGGTACAGAGAAAAATTTGTCTCATGTCATTCTCTAATATTTTATCTTTGCTGTTTATGCCCTGGATTAAAACACAATGTGATCCACTCTAGTCTGCTCAATGTGAACAGACCTGGTCCCTCCAACTCTTGTCTCTCTGCTCTTATAACCACCCCCAGTCCATTCTTCCAGGCTTACCAAGAGTTAGACCAAAGAACAGCATTCCACCCCTTAAGAATTCCCTACTGAAACCAAACCTCTAAGAAAACACTCAGAAACCAAATTCAAAATAAAAGGGCAAAAACAGTCAAAGAGCCTTCCTCCAGAGCCCTTTTCCACTCAGGGTGAGGGAACTTCTAGTAATTCAAAATTGGAGTCTCTTTATTTCCCTTCTCAGTTCCAAAGGTTTGCTCCCACTTTCATCAGTTTCCCAGGTCCCCCCCTCCCAATAAAAAAAACCAAAACAAAACCCTAAGGCCTTTTAAATAACAGTTCTCTTCATTAACAAATATGCAAATTCATATGCAAATCAGATTCTCTTTAAACCATATAAGAAAGGATCAACTCTCTCTCAGGCTCAGGGAATCAATTCAAATCAAACATGCGGGATGGGATGCTTCTGCCACCTCCCAACCTAACCTTCCCTGACTAGCTACTTCCACCTGCTAGCAGAGCATTGAACTCCTCACCCCAGTACTAACAGGGCTCTATCCAGACCTAGTCTTAGAGCCAGGCTTTCTTTCTGAAACTGGTGATGGGATGTCTTTTCAGCCACTATTTAGCTAATCTTAAGTATAGCAGTACACTGTGGATTATGTTATTGTTTGCACCCCCCCCCCCCCCGTGCAACAATTATCGGATCATTTTGTAATGACCACTGGTTTATACCATACACTTGATAACTAATTCTCTGTACCCTCATTGCATAAATACAGTCCTTATCTCCTGTAAACTACTCTGAACTGTTTTCTGATACTCTGTAACTTCCCTGTATATGTACAGTCTCTTCTCCTGTAAACCGCTCTGAACTGTTTTGCGGTATATAAAAATAAAGTTATTATTATTATTATCCTTTATCAATTTATTTGAGACCATTTTTCACACTATCTTCAGTCCTTGGATGCTGAATGAAGATATGGCGGACATGGTGTGTGAGACTTTAACATTATCATGTCACACCAGGATCAGTTTGTTCTTTCACCAGGTCAGCCTAGGCTCTTTCAGTGCTCCTTGGGATTATGCAACTGTGGCGGTGGTGTGGAACTAAGATCTTTCTCCTTCTGACTATGTTACTGGTGATGGACTTTGTATGGATCTTTTAGGTCTCCATGAAGGACGAACATGGATGATCTGATTTGGTCATGTTTGGTTGTATTGTTGTGTTTTGTATGTTCTGCTGTTTCAATAAAGAACTCTAAAATGAAAAAAACCCTACTTTCTTCATTCTCAAAATCACTCATTACAATGTGCAGTTCTGTTTTTCATATAAATTCAAATTTTAAAAATACACTTATCTTTTAGCAAAATTATTTTTAAAGGACTACTTCCCTGATGAAGTATCAAAACACTGGCCATGTTGGCAGTGGGTTTGTGCTAACAGATAAGTGCACTTTTTAAAAATTTATATAAAAAACAGAATTGCACACTATAATTAATGTTTCTGAGAATGGAAAAAAATTTAAAATGAGTTAAAATTCTGGACCAATGATGAGTTTTGACTGGTATGATATGCTATATGCCATCTGAAAACCAGCAGGATTGCTATTCGCTACCTGAAAAATGTGTCTCTGAAGGTCCCAAATAAATTTTTTTTTAACCCAAACTGATAACGGATTTTTGAATAATCCAGTGTGCCGATGTGAATATACTTGAGAGTGTTTTACACTTCGGGTTTGCTGAATGGTGGTGTGTGTTCCCCTGCGTATAATATTCATCCTATTCAAACTGGATTAAAATAAAGTATTAAAACCCCCTAACAAAAAAAACCCCTTTGCCGCTGTATACACCTGTTACTGTTCTAAAATTTGGAGTACAGGGACATTTTGAAGGAATGCCAGGAGCAGACCCTCTGTGTGGTACCATCTATATGTAAAAGTAATACCTTTTCTGAAATCACTACTTGCATGTATATACCAATTTACATAAGTAGAGCTGGGATTTAAAAAAAAAAAAAAAAGTGTAAAAAGTGCCTAAGGCTTCTAAAATTCAAAACTACAAATTCAATGGCAGTAAGATTTTTTTTCAGTCTAGCTCATAAAATCTAAGGAAAGGATGAGGCAAATGAAGACCTTAACCCCTGGGCACTGCAAGTCAGGAAGGTCCAGATTATTATTGATCTAGTTCTGTGGTAAACATGTGCTATGCAAAACCCTTCCAGTGATTAATGATGGAGCTAAGTACAGGACGGAATCCTGTTGGGTGGGAATATCTGCCTCATTAGAATGAAACATTGCTGGGATTAGTTGCTTAGCATTATGAATTCCCCTGTCTTTCCTTTTCCCATCCATACCTGCAAATGTTTCCTTCAGATCCTTCCTGTTGTTGTTCTCATGTAGTGACTGTTATTCTCTATTCTCAGAATTATAATATTATTGTCCTCTTACATGTTATGGAGCTATTATGGATGGAGATAATGGGTACTGAGCCTCTTACTTAGAGTTTATAAGTGACATAGGTGTAGCATCTCTGTGTATTTCTAGTAATAGTTTTCATTCAGATGGGATCCTGGTATCATTTATCCTGGGATTCTTTCTGCATTAGATAGCTGTACAGAAACAGGGTTAGCGGGAAACCCATAGAAATAACCTCCAGGTCCATAGAACTCCTGCAGAATAATTTTTTCAAATAGAATTTTTCTTTTTTCTTATCTTAAAACTTAGGGCGTCTTCTATTAAACTGCGCTAGCAGTTTCTAGATCGGGGAGCCATGCTGAATGGCCCATGCTGCTCCCGGCGCTCACAGAGTTCCTATAAGCGTCGGGAGCCACGCAGGCCATTCAGCGCGGCTCTCTGCGCTAAAAACTGCTAGCGCAGTTTAATAGAAGAGGGGGTTAATTTACAGCACTTAGCTGTCAGCCGGGAAACTCTTGCAAGAGTTTCTTTTACAAAGCCGCGGTACATGTTTTTTTTTACTGTGGGCTGGTGACGTAAATGCTCTGACGCTCATAGGAATTCTCTGAGCGTCGGAGCATTTACCTCGCTGACCCGCAGTAGAAACCTCTACTACAGCTTTGAAAAAGCCAGCGTAAGTTTGTATACTTGGGGTAATGAACAATTAGATGACTTCCCCACCCACTGCCTTAGGCTACTGCTCTACAGGTGATAAATTAAGTAGAAGATAAGATATGCTTTCCTAGTGGGTAACCAGATGTCTTGATTGCATCCTGAGGCAACCAAAAAAGTCATGCACCTCAGAGTGCCCAAGGCATTTGGCCGTCCTTACACGAAATGAGTCTTCCTACACGATTCACCCTCTGGAAGTAAGAAGAAAGGACCTGATTTTCTTATGGTGCTGGAATGTTCTTTGGCTCTTTCCTGTTTGCAAGTTATATTTTAGCATAAATTATTTCTTTTATTTATACAGTTTGTATACCATACTATCTTGCATTCTAGGTGGTGAACAATTAAAGCATTCATAACCATATTTCGTAGACAAATACACTGCCTTGATGTGTTAAGAGATTAATACACCTCCCCCCATTTTACAAAACCATAATGCGTTTTTTAATGCCGGCCGCAGTGGTAACAGCTCTGATGCTCATAAGAGCTGTTACCGCTGCACTACAGTTTTGTAAAAGGGGGAGTACATGTTGAGTGATTCTAAGAAATGGTGCAACATTTTTTTTTTTTAGTGCAGGACCTCGCCTCTCCTAAATTTAATATATAAATACCGGTAACTGATTTTCAAAATCTGTTTTGAAAAATATCTTTCTTAGCATCAACTAGCATCTTAGCATGAACTAATAGGTATTATCTCTTCCTGCCAGCAAGTGGAGGTAGAGAAAAATAAAGATCTGTTTTAAAAAATATCTCAATACCATTACTTCCACTGGGAACAAGGACGCGGATGTGACATCACAGACACTAGCCAGATTGTGACTTTTTTTCTACCACATGATAATATGAAAAGTAAGCTCTCTAGGGAGCAGTCTCCAAATAGGTTAGTTTTGTGGCGCAGTGGTTAAAGCTACAGCCTCAGTACCCTGAGGTTGTGGGTTCAAACTCACGCAGCTCCTTGTGACCCTGGGCAAGTCACTTAATCCCCCCATTGCCCCAGGTATATTAGACAGATTGTGAGCCTGCCAGGACAGACAGGGAAAAATGCTTCAATACCTTAATAAATTCATGTACACCGTTCTGAGCTCTCCTGGGAGAATGGTATATAAAATTGAATAAATAAATAAATATACCATGACAATACTGGAACCTTTGGATAGGTTCCTAGAGGACAAAGGGATTGAGGGGTATAGATAGGGGTAGAGATGGGTTATAGGGATGGGAGTAGAGGTAAGTTATAGGACTAGGAGTAGAGATAGGTTATAGAGCTAGCCAGGGACCACTGCTCAGGCAGTGGGCCTGATGGGCCGCCACAGGAGCGGACCGCTGGGCGAGATGGACCTCTGGTCTGCCTCAGCGGAGGCAACTTTTTATGTTCTTATGTTCTCATTCCTCCTGTATGGTACCAGTAGAATTTCACATCATTGTTTTTAAAATTTGGAATTTGTTTGGGGGGGTGTTCTAGTTTTGTTCTTTTCTTCCTTTCTAGTGGAACACAATTTGGAAGAACCTCAAATGAAAGTGCTGGGCTGGAAATGATCGGTTGGGCATGGGTTTGATCCATTGAAATGAATTAGACTTTACACCTGACTTGATGATACGTTAGATGAACAGCTAAAAGGACTGGTTAGGCATGCAAAAAATGAACACCAAATATGGAAGTTTAATGCCTCACTGTTGGTGATAATTCATCCTATTCTGGTAATAGAGTGGATGTCCTGTTGTGAGGTATTGACTGGAGCACTGGAGAGGTGCAAAGGATTGGTTTGCCACCTATTAGGATTGGAAAGCCAGGCGAACCATAAAACGACCAGGGATGTAGTTTTGTTATTGAAATTTGAAAGTGATTTGGTTGGTTGAAAAAAAACAAACAAACCCAATACCCGACACATTTAATTAATAAAATCGGTCTCCAATGAAATTAATTCTTTAATACTTAGGGCTCCTTTTACTAAGCCGCGCTAGCGGTTTTAGCGCACGCTGCAATGCCACGCGCGCTAGACGCTAATGCCTCCATTGAGCTGGCGTTAGTTTTTCCGCAAAGCGCAGGGGGGGGGGCAGCGTGCGCTAAAAATGCTACCGCAACTTAGTAAAAGGAGCCCTTAGTGCATAAATGTGTGTTGGTGTTTTTTGGTGACGGGATAATTGCGCGCCAGACACCAGCGCGCCGACAATCCAGCGCTGACAATTTGGCGCATGAAAGAAGCGCACCGCAGGAAAACTTATTTTTAAAGAGCTCCGATGGGGGATGTGGGGGGGTACCTCCCCACTTTACTGCATAGTGTTCATGCTGCCGTTGGGGGGGGCAAGGGGGGGTGCAACCCACATTAAAGAGAAAACGGAACTTTTCCCGAAAAAAAAATCAGAAATAGTTCCATTTTCTCTATAATGGAGGGTTCCAACCCCCCAAACCCCTCCCAACAGCAGCACGAACACTATGCAGTAAAGTGGGGGGGGGGGGGTTTCCCCCCAAACACCCCCTGTCGGAGCTCTTGAAAAATAAGTTTTCTCGTGACGCGCTTCTTTCTTGCACCGAATTGTCGGCGCTGGATTGTCAACGTGCTAGTGTCTCGCGCGCCACTGACTATGAACCGTTTTTAAAAATATAGTCAGTGTTAAGCCCTCCATGGTTTCTGCTTCATACAGATTTTTTTTTTTTTTTCTGACTAAAACAATCTTTTTTAGAGAGTCTATCAACATGATCCACTGCACTTTTCTGTAATCACTTGTGGAAGCCTGGCTTTTCTCTGCTCTTTCATTCCTGTGATCAACTAAAGATTAGATTTCTTTCACCCCAGCACCCCCCCCCCTTAACCTACTTACCCACTGTATCAAATCTTATAGATGCTAATAAAAATTATAGGGCGAGTACTGTAGGTTTATCAAATCGGATGGGGGGAGGGCCTCAGCAATTGCTCCCTAGTTCTCCATTACCCTGAACAGTTGGATGGGAAATAGATAAAGAAGGCGCCACTGAGGAAGACATTCTCTGGACCACCTGACACATTAGCTGCTGACTTCTTCATGTCACACCGGTGTACTAAGAGGAGAAATGAATGCAGTGTTTTGAGGTTGCAGGAGATATGCACATACAGTGCCAGGGGTTTCTGTGGTGTTTGAGAATTGTGTGTTGCAATTTTGGCTGCTCTACTACTGAAACCTTGCCTTTACCTTTTAACCTCATCTGTTTACAGAACTACCAATCGCTTTATTTTTCTGGGAGTTGAAAGAGGGGGGGGGGGTCTAGGATACAAAATGAAAAAAAAAAAAATCTGTAAAGTCAGGTGGGTTGGGACTTTTGTTTTTGAATTGATATCTGATAGCAAAGCTTAATTTCTAAAGTCACAAAACAGCCAATAAGGTAAGAGAATGATGCTATTCTTGACAGGAACATCATGCTAATAGTCTACGAGAAGTTTTGGAATGTTAAATACGGTGCGTACTCTCTCATGTCTTTTGACACGTGGAGGGCCATCATCAAAAGAAATGTCTACGTCCGATTTGGACGGCACCCGTAAAATGCCCATTCTCCGAAAAGCTAGTCTGTTTTTTGAAAATTGTCTATTTGTACGTCCAGGTGTTTGATCGTCCAGACCACCACTATGTCTATCTTTATACCACATTCTCAACCAAAAATTCGTCCAAGTCCCAAACGCCCAGAATAAGATCTTTTGGGTGTGGGAGGGGCCAGTATTGTGATGGACTGGCTACCCAGACATGGCAACAGAGCAGTGGGGCACCTTTCAGGGCACTGCTGTGAACTTCATAAAAAGGGTGCCACATAAACATCTCACCAGAACTATATTATAGGTTATGATGAGCTCCCCAAAACACCCCCAAAACCCACTATACCCAGCTGTCTACAACCCCAATAGCCCTTATGGCTGCAGGTGCCACCTATATGGCAGTACAGTAGGGTGTTTGGGTTTCTTTGGTGGGCTCACATTTTCCACCATGAATGTAGTGCCTGGGCCTTATGGACCTGGGTCCTCCTCTCTATGGTTCACTAGCCCATCCCCCAGACTACTAAGCCACCTCTGTGCAGCTCTACTAGGCTTTCTTATGTGAGGTGCCGATGTTCCAAAGGTAAGTCTGTACGTTTTTATTCTGAACTTTGTGGGCGTGCAACAGGGTCAGTGAACATGGGGGGAGTGTGGGTGGGTCTTTACTTTGTCTCTGCAATGGTTATCTGACCACTTTCATTACCTTTTGGGCACTTATACCTATCTTTACGTTGTCTAACTCACAATGTATGTTTCACCTAGGCAGTCTCAAACATTCTATTATCCCTGCAGGATGACTAAGTCCATGTCAGCCCACATCCCACCCTAACCACTCCTCCAAAAATGCCCTTTTCAGCTCTGGGCGCACAGTGGACTTCAGAGGCCTAAAATGTCCCTGGATAGGTCCAAAAAGCTATTTCAATAATCGGCACTTGGACGACCTGTCTTTTAGATCACCCAAGTGCCGACTTGGGCGGGTTTTTAGACATATTTAAGTTTCGATTATGAGCCCCCTAGAGTGTATTGCTGTCCATCAGCTTATATTACAACAACCATAAGCTACAATCAATTGTGTTAAAAAAGTTTTGGGTAAAATGCTCAGGGCCCCCAGAAAGCTGCCTACTTAAGTTATAGTATTGTCAGTCCATGAAACTTTGTCACTCATGATGTGTGTCCATTCTTGCTGCAGAGTGTGGCGCAGTGGTTAAAGCTACAGCCTCAGCACCCTGTGGGTTGCTCCTTGTGACCCTGGGCAAGTCACTTACTCCTCCCATTGCACCAGGAAGTTTGTGAGCCTACTGGGACAGATTGGGAAAAATGCTTGAGTACCTGAATAAATTCATGTAAACCACTCTGAGCTCCCCTGGGAGAACGGTATAAAAAAATTAAATAAATAAATATCCACTCTTATTTGAATCGGTTGAGGCTTTATATGCCCTTTCTTCTGTGGGATTTTTATTTCTCTCCGTTTTTGGCACTAGATGTAGCATACATTGCTGCTGTTATTAATATGAAAGTTCATAGCACAGTTCTGGCTAGAATTGGATTTGGTGTTTGTATTGCAGTGAGCTAATGGGTAGCTGGGCACCTTTTATTTGTAGATGGTCCAGACTGAAGTGATTCAGTGGCCTGAAACAAATACTGGCCTGACTGTAGGCAGAGGCAACTACCTTGTGTATTGTTTTTCAAACTTGTCCTGGGGATCATCAGCCAGAAGGGTTTTCATTGTCTCCTTAATACATAAGTATGACAGAGATTTACATACAGTAGAGGGAGTGCATGCAAATCTATTTACCCCCTTTTTACAAAACCGAGCAAGAGGTTTTTAGCGCTGGCTGGTGCGCTGATTGCTCTGCACTATTTCAACGGTCATAGAGTTCCTATGAGCATCGGAGCAGTGCAGAGCATTCAGCGTGCTGGCTGGTGCTAAAATCTCTTGTACAGTTTTGTAAAAAAAAAAAAGGGGCGGGGGGGTTAAATGCACATTAATTGTGAAAATCTTGAAGTCAGACTGGCTTGGGGGGGTCTCTGAAGACTGGGTTGAAAAAACCTGTCCTGGAGCACCACCAAACAAAAGGCAGAGGCATAATTCAACCCCTTCCCCCGCAGAGGCATGAAAAATGTCCACTGCAGTTTGACTAACTACTGTGCTGGATGGGTTTTCAGGATATCCTTAATGAATATGCATAAGACAGATTTGCATTCCTGTAACCTCCATCATATACAAAATTCATCATATGCATATTCATTAGGGAAATCCTGCAATCCTGCATATTCATTAGGGATATCCTGAACATTCAGCTGGCCAATGGCCTCCTAGGACAGGTTTGAGAATCACTAACCTAGTGTATCAAATTTTGAAGGTGCCAAATACTAAAGTTAAAGGCATGCCACCCTGATATTCTAACCTCCTCCACCTCTACTCTTTCCACTGTTCCTTTGGGGACCAGAAATCTTATCTGACTTTGAGGAAGTGCAGTCTTTCTCTCTCTCTCTCTCTCCTCCCTCCATTCAGGCTTGTTCAAGTTCAGTCCTAGAGGGCTATAAAGAGGCCTAATTTCCAGGATATCCCTAATCTATAAGAGATTCACATGCCCACTATATCCATTGTACTAAAGCTTAGCAACAGAATTAGTGTGCGCTAAATGCCGAGAAACCCATTTTATATCTGTGTTACAACACTTAATCTGACGATAAGATTGCAGAGCGTGGCACAAGGCATCTGTAATTCCCTAGGATGAACTGGATATTACAGTCCTCATAAATGACTTATACATATATAATGCTCTTAGTTCTGGCACTGGTGCCTGTCTGTTGGGTCAGACAAGAAAAACAACCAACAGGGCCTGCAGTGAAAATGCAAAACAAAACCAAAACAAAACTGCAGTGCAGCAATTTAGACAGGAGATTTCAAGCCTGTTCTTTTTTTGTGTTTGTTTGATCCAATTTGGTTTTCTGACATATTACATGCCATCAGTAGGGACCCCCTGAGGAAGGAATGCTTCTTCGACACACGGACCGTGTTGGGTCCGGTCCATCGTATATCAGGACCAGTTTTTTGGATGTGTTTATATATGTTTCTAAGATTTTTGTATTATAAATAAATTCCTGCATCCTGTACATTGTCCTGCAGTTTTGTTTTGGTTTTGTCTGTTGGGTCATACACTTTTTGCAGAGCCACAGCATTGTGGAATGTGCAGAAGGCAGCAGGTCTTCGTTTGCTACAGTGCACAGTAAAGGAAAATTAGCAGCTCTTGTGGATAGGAGGGAAGGAGTCACAGTGGAGGGTGACAGTAGTAAGGTCAGCCTGGGTTAGGAGGGGATTGAAGGTTGCATGCCCCTGGGCTTGGGATGCTGGGTCCAGCCAGGAATGAGAAAAGTAATGAGGTCAAGTTAGAGAGAAAGAAATAGTCACCCCTGAATTTTCCTGGTGTGACAGCTAACTTCATGAGTCGCTTTATCTACCCTTACCTTCTTGGCTTTTACACCGTTACTAATAAGCAGATGAGGAACCATTTGGCTGCAATGAACAAATTCTCAAAAGAGATTTACTGACAGTTTTTTTATTTGGTTTTCTTATTTTTTTGTAATCCAGTAATAAAACAGATTAAAATCAACATTTCCAAGGAAAAAACATGGACTTTGATATTTTTTATGATATAAATGGATTTTGTGTGTTATTTGTAACATAGCTAGGTATCAGGTGGGAGATAAATGTTAAAATTAAATATATAACCCCCCCTTTTATGAAGCTGCATTAGCATTTTTTTTTTAACCCCAGCTGCAGTGGTAAAAGCTTTGATGCTCAAAGAATTCCTATGAGTGTCAGAACTTTTACTGCTGCGGGGGTAAATTATTCTGTCCTCCTCTCAGTCTTTAATAAAACCATCATTCTTTACATCACATCCCCTATTGTTAGGCACCTTTTACTAAGATGCGCTACTGGATTTAGTGCACACTAACAATTAGCATGTGCTAAATGTTAAGATGTTCATAGGTATAAAGTGGGTTTCTTAGCATTTAGCATACGCTAATCATTAGTACGTGCTAACTCTGTTAATGTGCCTTAGTAAAAAGACCTCCTTGTGTCTTCACACACTCATAAAAATATAGGGCATTTGCTGTGTTTTGTATTTTACTTGTAATTTTTTTTTATACAATATCGCTTCCCTTTTGTAATGCCTCCCCTAAAATTTACCCCATCCCATGAATGGCTACCAGTGCCTCTAAGCCATTTTAAAGGGACAATGATCCCTAAATCCAAACCCAGCTGAAATTCTAACTTCTAAGTTCATTGAGCCACAGTTTTCCTTTCCCTTAAAGTCAATAAAACAAACAAAGAAATGGTTGGATGGTTTGATCACAGTGCCCCTCCTTATGACCCCTGGGCTAGTCACTTTCTAGGGTTACCATATGGCTGCAGAAAAAAAAAAAAGAGAATGGATTAAGTTAAGACATCCAGGCTTTGCTTCCTTCTTTTTCGGGAGCCATATGGTAAACCTAAGTACCAAAGCTCGATTGTGAGCCCTCCAGGACAGATAGGGAAAACCACTTAGAGTACCTGATAATTATTTGGTTGTTAACCGCATAGACGCCAAATAGTGGCTATATTGCGGTATATAAACTAATTGGGTAAGTTAAAATAACAACTTTTAGAGTAACACAGCATCTGCTACACCACCCTTAAGAAGGTAAGTCCACCTGTCAACCACATTCCTTCCCCTACTTTTTGTAGCAGCCAGGTGCCTGGGTAGTGGTGGTGGGGTGCAGCTCTCTCTCTCCTTTCTGGGCAATAAATTACACTAACACCCCAGGATCTGAGATGAAAATGAAATAATAATGTAAAAAAAAACCCATTAAAGTTCGTGCAGCAGCCAGGTACCTGAGTGGGAGTGCTACCGGGAGCTGCAGCTCTCCCTCTTCTCCGGGCCAGTGCAGGGGAGCAGCAGCGCTCCCTGCAAAACTCTTTGTAAAGTGTCTCACTTCCTCTGCTAATTCCAGGCTGCCGGAAGTGCGTCACTTGTTATCTGCTCCGGGCTCTGCTGCACTGTGCGATTCAGACAGCGAGCGGCTGCCCCCGTCTCTCCCTTCTCCGGCTCCGATCGGTCCTCTGACGCCCCCGTTTCGCTGCCCTTTCAGGATCCGACGGAGGACCGCGCGCCGGCGAAGCGCTGGGCCGAGGATCGGGCTCTGGGAGGAGCGGATGGGCTTCCGAAATCATGGCAAAAGCCTGAAGGGAGCAGACTGGGAAGCGTCTGGTGCCTCTCGGCTCTCCGCTGGTGGGAATTGACAAGCCGCTCACTGATGAAACTTACAAATATCTAAGGGTGGACCCCCCCTCTTTCTGCTACCTCCACTACCTCCCCTCCCCGGGATTTACTCCGCAAATATGCCAGGGCTCTGCCACAGAGCCAGGGTGCAGACGGGGGCTTGAACCCGCCGAGGTGGGGTTTGAAGCCATGCATCTGGGAAAATTGTCTCTCGTCGTGGTAACAAAGTTCGAAAGCAAGTGATATTTGGTTGGAATTTGCTACCTTGGGGGAAAAAAGCTTCCCCCTACCCCGATTTTTCCTTTTTGGGATCGTGCATTTCGGCTTTGTGGATTATTTTCAAGGGTCAATTTCCTTTGGATTATTCCAGTTTATTTTTTATTTTTTCCTTCCAGGAGAGGTGGTTTTAAAACGCTTGATTTTTTTTATATATAATTACCGTTTTAGGGTTCGAGTCAAGGTCATTTTGTGGAATCTACTGTGGATTTATAAATTTCTTGGATCCGAGGGCTTTTCCACCCCTCCCTTCGCAAGGGAGGTTTTTAAAAGGATTTGGAAATGGATGGGAAAATAAGGCAGAGCAGGAGATCAAGGTCCCAGAGGGACAGGGTGAGGAGAAGGGAGGCTTCTGCCAGGGATGCCAGAAATCACAGCCCTTCCTCGGCTTCGGAAAGAGAAGCGAGCCCTGGAAAGGAGAACGCAAGCCAAAACTGCACAAATTCTAAAAATTCGGCTGCTTCAGCCAGAAGTGCCAGACCTCCCAGGCGTAGGAGAAGAGAATCCAGCTCCCAGGAAGAGGATTTAATTGATGGATTTGCTATAGCCAGCTTCATTTCCTTGGAAGCCTTAGAGGTAGGAAACTGATTTTTTAATATACCGATTATGATTTTTTTTTCCTTAGTTCTGGGTTTCCTGATTTAAGGTGTGGTGCTGTATGTTGTGACAGAAAGGGGAAAATTTTTCTTGAGGTGTAGAATTTATTTATTTGGGTTCCACTTAGCAAACTTAAAAAAGTATTCAACTGATTAGTGCAAATATATAATATATAAAATATTTAGTGCTGATGTTGGCATTTACTGCCTGGTATCTCCATGGGGAACAAAGGATGCATTTTGGTGATAGTCGAGCACAGTATTAATATCAAAGACAAAGGAAGATTTTTATAGGTTTAAAAAAAAAATAAATTCCTTGCTATTGATTTTTGAGATTTGAAGATAATACATATGTCTTTGAGGACAATGAAGGCATATAGAATGGATTATCTGGCCAGGATATGTAATTGCTGAGTGTATCCAGACATTAAACTAGTGAACATTTGTATGTTTTTTTTAAAGTAATGTAGGTGAACATAGCACAAACTTTGTGACACTGGGAAGGCATTTAATAGCTGTTATTGACCTGTGGCTGTCTGTAGGTATCTCTGTTTCATGTGTATTACCCAATGTTTATTTACAGTTTGGTTGTCTCTGCAGGAATGCTGAACCAGTTTAAGGTCCTTCTGTTCCTTGTGGATAAATGTAGTCACCCACACTTGTTACCCTTGGTTTTATATATATATATATATATATATATATATATACATATATATATATATATATATATATATATGTATTGTTATATATATATATATGTATTGTTTTTGTTGGGAACAATGGGGGAAGACTACTTTGCAAAGGCCCTTGTACATGTGCCCCTTATTATTACTAAAACGTGTATCTGTATCCAAGGGGGAATGGGGCAGTGGGCACTGTTTGACATTGGTTGGGAGAAAAAGATGCTGTGATTCTATTTATAATGGTAATATACTGGAAAATGTCTTTATTCTCTGTCCAGGTGCAATTTGTCTGCTTGTCCGATTAAACCAGTACTAATCACACAAACCTTGTAACTTTGTTAGCTAGTACAGTATAAGTTTTTGTGAGCATTGGGAGGTAGGTGCAGATTTAGTGCAAAGTACTGTGCCTTAAAAATATACTTAGGCAAGAGACAAAACAATTGTCAGAGTTAAGGATGCTCATGTCTTCATACTGTTGTAGGAAAAGTGTATAATAATTCAGAACTTCAGTTTCTTGTCTTTTTTTTTTTTTTTTTTACTGAAAATTCTGTTTGTGTATATTGGACAGATGACAATAGGGGGAAAAGTTGATTTAGCACAAGTTTCAATGTTGAGAGCAGTATGGCATTTGTCTTTCTACCAAAATTACTGGGAAATGGAAAACAAAACCACTTATCTCCTACTTTTCTGTTCATAGTTATGTGTAAGATCACTCATCTGTCCATGCAGAATTTTACTGTTCCTGGTTTATAATGTGGTGGAGATCCTTAATTGTACCATTCTCCTAGGCAGTGTGTTTGGCTTTTTGTTGACTTTTGTGACCAGTGGTAGGGTGATCTTTTTTTTTTTTTTTTTTTTTTGCAGGTGACTCAAAAGCAGATTCCGAGGAATCTCTTCTATCAATGTACTTTTCCTTAGGGTAGGAACCCCAGTGCTTAGGAAGTCAGTGGTAGCTACAGAGTTCATTTGGCCGTTTCATTGATGAACAAATTGTGAGTCTGCCAAGTTTCTGGAGAAGTTTTGTGCTGGGCTCTGGGCTCGGGTAGGACCAGTTTTGGGTAGGACACAGCAGACATGAAATCAGAAATGTGGCTTATTTGGGAAGATTGAAGGCGGGCTATCATGACATATTCATTAGCGAGGGATTGGCTTGAAGCTGAGTAAACCTTGGTTTGAGATCCTTCTGCCATAATGTTTTCTAAGCTTGTCGTCACCTAAGATTTGAAAGATGATTCATGGTTCTTAATTTGATCGGATTGATGGGTGGGGACGGGCATGAGGTGTGTTCTTTGGCTTGTAATAAAATCTATTGTGGGATGTTAGCTTGTCGTCTCACTAGACCAAGATGTTCTCATAAATGTATGTGATTCTATATAGAATTTTTAAGTGCCCTAGCTGTTTCCTTGTTAGATAATTGCTGTTTTATTTTTGCTGGGTATGGCACCATCAAACACGTCTGTGAGAAGGTCCCTTTGAGCCAATAGGACAGAAAGCAAACTTTGAAACTAAAGTGATGGATGCACACAGAGGTGGACTTCTAACAGACAGAGCTGTTCACTGCCTAATACGGACACCTTACCTCTGGAAGTCCTGGTTCTGCCTGGTCCTGTCCTTATTTAAGGATAGTTGAGAAAACATTAAGGTGAACTTCACTGGGCGCACTGCAACCTGTCATTTTGAAGAGAAGACTCCTAGTCCAATACTTAAGGACAGATAGAAGGCTTAATCAGCTACTAGCTCAGAATATCGCAAACTGTGTGCCATGGCACACTGGTGTGCGCTGGAGGATTCCAGGCGATTGAGATGCCGTCGCCTCTGCTCCTTCTGCAGCACACCTCCCCCGCCACCAGCGGAAAGAGGAGGCTCTGGGCCGCGGCTGGAGGACATCCACAATATGCGCTGATGTCGATGTGACATCATGCATGCACGTGACATCATCACGCTGACGTCGGCACATTTCCGGGTGTCCTCCAGCCACAGCCCCGGGATTAGTGTGCCGGCAGCTTAAAAAAGTTTGCAACACACTGTACTAGCTGCACACTATGGGCTCCTTTTACGAAGCCGCGTTGGCGGCTTTATCGCACGTGCATTTTTAGCGCGCGCTAGCCGAAAAACTACCGCCTGCTCAATTATAATGTGCTGCTTACAGGCATTCTTAGAGGCTTAGGTGAGATGTGTGCACGTATTTCACTACGACGTGCGTTAAAGAGGCTGGGTGTAGGTGCCTTTTATGAATGCACCAGGCACCTTTGTTAACTTTAGAAAATAATCTTAAAAAAGACACATTTTGATCTTCTCACAAAGAGGGCCTGTTATAAATTGGACTCCAAATGTACAAACACTCCTTTTTATAAAATGACCCCCATAGGGTCACATGTACTAAGCATTTGTTCTGTACACACACAGGAGTAGAAAATTGTGGTAGATCAGCCCCTTATTCTGATTAGAAGAAGAGGAAGAAGAAAATAGGTTTAAAGAAAGAAAAATCATACAAATATTATGACATATATGGAAGCAAATAAAAGCTTTAAAAGATGTAATCATGATACAACCCCCCTCCCTTATTGTTTATAAAAGGGCCAGTATTCAACAGACAGTCAGACATGAGAACATAAGAATTGCTGCTGCTGGGTCAGACCAGTGGTCCATCGTGCCCAGCAGTCCGCTCCCGCGGTGGCCTCTAGGTCAAAGACCAGCGCCCTAACCAAGACCAGCCCTACCTGTGTACGTTCCAGTTCCAGTTTTCTCTTGAATCCCTGGAGGGTGTTTTCCCCTATAACAGCCTCTGGAAGAGCGTTCCACTTTTCCACCACTCTTTGGGTGAAGAAGAACTTCCTTACGTTGGTACGGAATCTATCCCCTTTTAACTTTAGAGAGTGCCTTCTCGTTCTCCCTACCTTGGAGAGGGTGAACAACCTGTCTTTATCTACTAAGTCTATTCCTTTCATTATCTTGAAGGTTTCAATCATGTCCCCTCTCAGTCTCCTCTTTTCAAAGGAGAAGAGGCCCAGTTTCTCTAATCTCTCACTGTACGACAACGCCTCCAGCCCCTTAACCATTTTAGTACCGTGTCCTTCTTCAAGTACGGCGACCAGTGCTGGATGCAGTATTCCAGGTGAGGGCGTACCATGGCCTGGTACAGCAGCATGATAACCTTCTCTGATCTGTTCGTGATCCCCTTCAGCAACAAGAGGGCATCCGTTGAAAATCAGAGGTGGGAAATTTCATGGCGACACAAGAAAATATTTCTTCACCGAAAGGGTGGTTGATCGCTGGAATAATCTTCCACAACAGGTAATTGAAGCCAGCAGCGTGCCAGATTTTAAGAAAAGATGGGATTGGCATGTGGGATCTCTTCATGGAGGTAGTTAGGGGGTGGGCCTTAATGTGGGCAGACTAGATGGGCCGTGGCCCTTTTCTGCTGTTATGTTCTATGTTTCTTAATCATTCCAAGCATTCTGTTTGCCCTTTTTGCCGCCGCTGCACATTGCACAGACGGCTTCATTGACTTGTCGACCAGTACTCCCAAGACGTTTTTAAACTGATGGCTGCTGCCAGCAGAATTAGACCTGGATATTTAGTGCTGGTCCCTATCTAGCTACTGCCGCTGAATATAGGGTCTGGGGCAGCCTTCGGGAGCCACCTGCGCACCTTTGATATTCACAGGTGTTATCCGGGTGGCTACTGGTTAACTTAGGAAAGCTTTCTTTCTGTCCTTAGTTATTTAGAAACCGCAGACATTCTGCAGTGGTGCCTAGATGGGTGTCTGGTTAACTTCTGTCGCCACCCCAGCACTAGCCAGATAGTTCGGCCCAGATTTTCAGTATTGCTATCTGGGTAAGTATCGCGGAAAATCCAGGTTGGGCACCGTGAGTGGAGTTATTCAAGTAGGAGCATTCAAGATGGACCCCGTAATGTTTCTGCGTCTTATTCTGACCTTTTGGAATCAAAATAAACTAAAAATAACTCTCCCCCCCCCCCACACACACCTTATAGTTTGCTGTCTGCTGTGTATGGTGAAGGGAGAGGTTATAGGTAAAAGACAGGACTGGGCAAGTGGGATGAAGTGACTTTCTGGAGCTCTGCCCCACACACAAACAGGATATGCTCTTTGAGGTCCAGTGTTTCCCCTGGCTCACAGGAACGAGCAGTGTAAGCAGAAATCTACTGTCTCTCTCTCTCTCTTTTTTTAATGGCTTTTTTAAAAACTGAAGCAGGAAACTGTCTATGGGCCTGATTAGTGACTGTCACTGGGATTACAGCCTATGCTAACTTCCTTCTGACCAGTGAGGTTTTAATTTATTTTTTGGCCATCAAATGTGGATATTGTGCCCCTTCTCCTCCCCCTCCTTCTTTCTGATGTCCATTAGCAGGGCACTCTGATTTGTGCATCAGTTTTCAACCTGGGGCATTAATTCTAATAACTGATGCCGACCCTTTGATATTGATCCTCCCTTCCATCACTGCTGTTTGCGGGGAATTGTACAGTACTAGCAAATCCATCTTGACACACAGTAATAAACTTATAGGGGAAATAAATTCATGTGTTTGTGAGAGGACCTTCAGTGATATAAGGGCCACTCCTGGGGACCTTTGAGGAATGTAATATAAAACCGCCACTATAGCTGGCCAGTCTTAACAACTTTCTGTCATTGGTCCACTCCCAATCAGTGAAAAGTGTAATTTACTTAAAATAATATATACAGTATGATGAGTACTCCAGACAGTTACCAGTAATCTATAGAACCTTTTTTTTTAAGTCACTTACCTGAATTGCTATTGAAAACTGAAAGCTATAGGGAATACCTACTGTACTCAAATTTAATTCATGTTGAGGTGAGACTTGTGAGCCAAATCCATGTAAATTCAATAAAATATATACATTTATTTCGTTTGTTGGGGCAGCTTGCAGAAGAAACGGCTGAAGGGAGATACGATAGAGGTTTATAAAATAATAGGTGGGATGGGTAGACGTGAATTGTTTGTTTATCTATTTACTTGTGTATTGAGTCCATTCTTCCCATTATGGCCAGAATGGGTTGCAAAAGTTACATTTATAATGAAAATAGATAATAAAATAGATAATGTACACCAAATAAAACAAAACAAAAAAAACATACAAAACAGTATAATAATTTCATTAATCCTAACCCAGTAAGCAGAAAAATTATAGTACCCTACACAATTATAATAAACAATCTGCTTAAGAGCACAAGGAACACCTAGCATGCATTAAAGGCACTAGGGCCTAGATTCACTAAGCTTTGCAAGCCTTCTCTGACCCCGTCCCGATTCACTAACTTTCTGCCCGATCCGATCCACACCCGATCCGATCTGCACATGCAAATGAGGGGAAATGGCATGCAAAGTAGGAAGACAGCGATTCACTAAACTGAAGAAGGAACAACGATTGGGCTGGCCGATCCAAAAAGAAGCGACTGCTGAGGACCAGTCACTCACGTCCTTGCCGACTGTCCTGCTCTCTGCCGCCCTGAAATCCCAGCCCTGCAGCCCTGAAATCCCAGTATCAAAAAAATAAAACCAACAAAATAAAGCATTTTAAACACATCTCCTGCTCTCTGCCGATTCTCCTGCTCTCTGCCTCCCTGTCCCTGCCAACTCTCCTGCTCTCTGCCGCCCTTTGCTGTAGTACGAGCCTGTGTTTTTAACCTGTGAGTTTAAAGCGGGGCTACACTACGGCATGTTCTGGAATGGAATGGAACAGAACATGCCTTAGTGCAGCCCCGCGGGTTAAAACCAAGGGCTCGTGAGTAACCGGCAACCTTCGCTTCCTGCCCTTTCCTGCAGCAGATCCGATTGTAGGGTCCCAGACTCCACTAAAAGCTAAAAGTTTCACATCCCTTCACTTTTCTTAAGACAGGAAAATCAGACACAAGCTAGAAATCAAGAATTTTTTCCAATCGAGTGCAGCGAGTGCAGCTCCCCCTTTTGTTTTGACCTCAAGCTTGCGGAGAGCAGGCGCATGCGCGGACCTCATCTACAGGCAAAGAGGATGGTCTGCGCATGCGTCTGAATCGCTCTGCAGCGAACCTTGCGGTTGGTGTGGGGCGTACCTCCTGTCAAATAATTTGCATGAGGAATGTTTAGTGAATCGATTTCCCAGCAAGACTCATCCATGGATCGGATCGGATCGGAAAGGTGAGTTTAGTGAATCTAGGCCAAGGTATTTAACACAAATAGGGGAGATTTATTTCTTCATTCAATGTATAGATAAGCTTTTGCACTCATTGCCAAAGAATGTGGTAAAAGCCATTAGCATAATAGGGTTAACCCCCCCCCCCTCTCCGGTTTAGATTCATTCCTAGAAAAAATTCCACAAACTGGTAGACTTGGAAAAATCTTATTTTGGGATAAGTAGCATGGAATTTATTCTTTTGTGATCCTGCAAGGTGTTTGTGACTTGAGTTGGCCTTTGTTGGAAATTGGATACTCAGCTTGATGAACCTTTGGTCTGTCCCAGTATGGCAATGTTTATATTTATGTACTTAGGACCAGCACTAGATTTTGACAGTCCATCCCTCTGCCCTTTTCACCCCTGCTAAATATGCTTCCAACCTCTAGAAAGCAAGAGCAAAACTTGCGCAGTGCTCCGAAAGTTGACTTGCATGCATTCTTTTCTTTCAAACCTAATTGGAGCAGAGGTGGGGCGATTGTAAATTTTTGTTCCCAGTGGGGCTGCTTCTCCTTGTGTTTTTTTTAATACAGATTTAAAGGAACCTTTGATTACAAGAGATGGGTTAGCTAGACTGTGCTCTTCCCACAGTAATTAAGCTGCTTTAACTTCAGAAAAGAATTTTGTGGTGAAAGACAGATCGGAAGAGATGGATCTCTGCTTCCCCCCCATCCCTTGGTTCAGAAACCTAAAAATCTTTAAATCTGCCTGAGGTAATCAATCCCTTATTCTGATATATTAAACAGAAAAAAAGCAAATAGAATGAAACAAACAAAAAAAGTCATGCATCAGTATCTCTGAAAAGTATCTAAAAAAACCCTATCTTAAACAAAAAGAGTTCTACTGTAAATACAAAATTTATCTGTGAAAAGGTGAATTTATATGTGATTTTACACATGTGCTCAAAGAATACAAATAAAACCTTTAGCGATGTAATCATGTGGAATTAAATGTTTTGGATGATGGCCGGCCTCGTAGCTTAGCAGAAGGTCCTGGTTCAACCCCCCTGTCAGGTCTTTGCTTCCCGGGTGGGCTGGAAGTGCTGGAGAAGCTGCCATCACCAGGGGGAATGGTTTTACTTTCATGTGAGTTGTATGGTATACTGGTGAGGTAGAGGAAGAGCAGATGTTACTGCCTCATCCTTTTCCCAGAGACCCCCACAGATCTGTTACCTCTCTTCTGTTCTTGGGGAGGGGGAGGAGAAGGAGCTTTAGTTGTTGATCAAGAAACTCCTGTTTACACAAAGGCCTTGTTTACTGCTGGGTCCTGAAGGCACAGGGAGATAAAGTAGCTTGCCTAGGGTCACACAGAGGGAGCTCCTTGGATTTATTTCTGATAGTCCTATGTTCTTAGGAGCTGGATCTCTCTTCCTTCCAGGAGTATACACTGGTGCAAATTGCTTTTAGCTTTCCAATGGGAAATTCTGAGTCTATTTTTCCAACCACTTTTTTTTAGTTATTTTGTCTCATCAAATACATAGCAAAACACTACAGAATCCTCCTTACCTGTGACCCAAGCCATAATGTTCTGTCTTGCTTGATGCAAGGAAAGGACCAGAACAGATGACCAGTTTAACTGGTGATTGGGATCCATCCTCTCCTTCTTATTGTACATTGCTAACCTGTTAACTTAAATGACCTGTACATTCCTTTCCTGATAATTTCAACGACTTCATTGTTTGTAATTTTGATTAATTGATGTGAACCGCCTAGAACTCCCTGGGTATGGCGGTATACAAAATAAAGTTATTATTATTATATTAAGGAACCAAAAATAACCACAAGAAAGATTACATTTTTGGGGACACTTGCACCAATTTTTTTAAAGCTTTTAGAAAGCATTGCAGCCTTAGGTCCATATTAAGTGTTTCATTGCTGAATCCTTCCACCTTACCAGGTCAAAGTATGCAGAACCAATGTTTTTTTCTGCTCTCAGACCTAGATGATGGCACCAGAAATGAGAAAGAGGGGTTTCGATTTTAAAATGACACTGCTTCCTTGGGGAATTCCTGACACATAAGAAAGTGAGATTAAAATACATTCATTAAAAAAACATCTCTTGTTGTTGTTGTTGTTCGCATGTCAAACATGAAATGTCTGACTAAGCCAGGACCCAGTCTGAATAAGCAATGGCATTTTGAAACAAGAAGGGGGCGGGGTCTGAAACATCTGCTTCCTTACATTCAGATGAACTAGCTAATTTTGTCTTGAGGGTGGCTGGTGAAATCACCTATTAATAAGCAGAAGGTGGTCTCTAGATGCTCTATGACGGTGTTTCTCAGACTCGGTCCTGGAGTATGCCCTTGCCAGTCAGGATTTTCGGGATATCCACAGTGAATATGAATAAACACTGATTTATGAGATCTCACTCACCCTGCGTGCTTCTGGCTTCTAGTGAAGAGAAGGGGAGTCACAAGGAGTTGCTGTGGGAATTGAACCCAGCTCCCCTGGTTCTCAGTGCCACTGCACTAACCATTAGGCTAACTAGTAAACCAGGTACTCACAAAATGGCTCCTGTGGTAAGATGTTAAAGGGTCACGATCACATGATGTCTCTGTTCCGAGCGTTAGCTTCTTAGTTGAACCAGTCATTGAGATTTAATATTGTTAATCATAATATAATAAATTTATTCTTTTATACCGCCTTTACCAAGAGTTCTAGGCGGTTTAATCCTATATTATACCTTGCTTAGAAATGTTATGGTAGGCAAGATATAAATATTTTTTTTGCAGTAATAGTATTTAGAAACTGAGAAACATGATGGCAGATAAAGGCAGTCTGTCCATCCA
The DNA here is from genome assembly GCF_902459505.1 of Geotrypetes seraphini. NCBI lineage: Eukaryota > Metazoa > Chordata > Amphibia > Gymnophiona > Dermophiidae > Geotrypetes > Geotrypetes seraphini. Next base: position 140,200,725 of record NC_047091.1, on the reverse strand, counting down.
CAGCATCCACTATTTCCTCATCTCTCTAAGAGATCCCACGTGCCTATCCCAGGCTTTCTTGAATTCAGACACAGTCTCTGTCTCTACCACCTCTACCAGGAGCCTATTCCACGCTTCTACCACCCTTTCTGTAAAAAAAGTATTTCCTTAGATTACTCCTGAGCCTATCACCTCTTAACTTCCTTCTATGTCCTCTCATTCTGGAACTTCCTTTCAAAGAAAGAAATTTGCTTTATGCACATTTATAACACGTAGGTATTTAAATGTCTCTGTCATATCTCCTTTCCTCCAAAGTATACATTTTGAGATCTGTCCCCATACGCCTTATGATGAAGACCACCGACCATTTTAGTAGCCCTCCTCTGGACCGACTCCATCCTATTTATATCTTTTTGAAGGTGCGGTCTCCAGAATTGTACATAATATTCTAAATCTTATACAGGGACATCAATACCTCCTTTTTCCTACTGGACATACTTATTCCTATGCACCCTAGCACTCTTAACTTTTGCTGTCACCTTTTCAACCTGTTTGGCCACCTTTTAGATCATTACATACTATTACAGCCAAGCCCTGTTCCTCTTTCGTGCACAAAAGTTCTTCGCCCCCTAAACTCTACTGCTCCCTTGGGTTTTTGCAGTCCAAATGCATGACCTTGCATGTCTTAGCATTAAATCTTAGCTGCCAAATTTCAGACCATTCTTCAAGCTTTGCTAGGACCTTTCTCATGTTATACACACCATCAGATTTTGGTATTTTCTGCAAAGAGGCAAATCTTACATTTAGCAATATCGTTTATAAAAAAATAGGCCCAAGAACAGAACTTTGAGGCACGCTACTACCCTCTGTCACCTTCCACTCAACCAGTTTCTGACCCAGTTCATCACTTTGGGGCCCATTCCAAGGGCACTCAGTTTATTTATTAGATACCTGTATGGAACACTGTCAAAGGCTTTGCTAAAATCTAAATACACCACATCTAATGGGTTCATAGTTGAAAACGCGTAGGACAATCGAGCGCCAACAATACGGAGGAGACAGTCGCGCGCCGGACTTAAACTTAATTTTAAAGTGCTACAAGTGGGGGTTTGGTGAGGGAACCCTTGCAGTTAAGTTAGTACTGTTTGCGCTGCCGTTGGGTGGGGGTGTTGGAGGGGAACCCCCATTATAGAGGGAAGAGGCGTTTTCCCCTTTTTTAAGGGAAAAACATCAATTTTCTCTGTAATGTGGGGTTCCCCCACTCCCCAAAGGCAGCGGCAACAGTACTAACTTAAGTGGAGGGGGGTTCACCCCCACCCCTTCCTCGGAGCACTTTAAAATTAAGTTTAAGTCTGGCACGCTGATGTCTTGCGCGTGATTGTCTGCTTCGTATTGTCGGCGCTCGATTGTCTCGCGCGCTTTTGTCCCATCACCCATCTAATGCCCTCCCTCTATCTAATTCTCTGGTCACCCAGTCAAAGAAATTGATCAGATTAGTCTTACAAGGCTTGCCTCTAGTGAATCGATGTAGCCCCAGGTCCTGTCATCACTTGATATATGGCCAATCGCTACATGGCCAATGACTAGATGGTTTACAAATTAAAGACAATAATAGGGGGGAGGAAAGGAGGAAGGGAAAACAGAGTGCACAAGAACAACTGTTGGTTAAACTAAGGATGAGAATTGAAGGTTTGTGTAAGTAGCCAAGTTTTAACTGCTTTTTCAGGGTACAAGGCCTTGAGTCCTAAGCTCCAGTAAATGTGAGTTCCAAGGATATGTACCGTTGTAGGCAAAAGCTGTAGACAGAGTGTAATAATGCCTGCTGAGAGAAATGGAGGGAACCAATAAATTAGAAATATACTCCAGGCAGCGTGTAGTCTACCTTTTAAATATCAGAGTGAGGCCCCAATGCTCAAAGCTTTCTGTGGCAGTAAGACTCATTAAAGCAGTCTTACTGGCATGAAAAGCTTTCCTTCCAATGCACAAAATGGTTCTCTGTGGCTGCTAAAAATCCTCTTAGCAGCCACCGAGAACCCTATGCAAACGCATTGCAAGGAGCTCATTAGTATTCTAATGAGCTTTCCTTGTGATGCACGAAAGGGAATGTCCCCCTTCTACGGGGCAAAAGTTTCCGGCAGGTCTGGACTCACTGGTAGCTGTTATGAGTGTGTTGTGTGAGACACACAATAGCTGCGCCCATAAAAAAAAAAAAAAAGTCTGTAGCTTAGTCTGTAGCCCCAGCTCTCCCTCCTGGCTCATCTGATGCATTTGATTCCTCTTCCCTCCCTCTCACCCCCCACAAGCCCTCCAAAAATGGACTGGGTGGTCCAATAGTGGACCTGATGCCCCTATGCTTAGCATGAACCCCCATCCCCCCAAAAAATCCCCTGATAGTCTACTGGCATGGCCAGTGCAGGCCCCCCCCACTCAAGAACCCTTCCTCTCCACCTGCTCCAAGATAGTCCCCCATGTCCCTTCCCACCAAGTCACCCACCCAAAAAAGTAGGCTGGGTTAGTTCAGGTCAGACCCCCCCAATACTTTTTTTCAAGGATGCCCACTCTTTCCTGCCATTGAATAAGCTGTAACTGTTTCAAGAAGAGAAGAAAGCCAGTGTAAAGGGCATTACAGTAGTCCAGATGGGTGATGACACGTGAAAGCAGCAGGCAGTGGATGACTCCGGAAGGAAGATAGAATGCAATGGTCTTTCTATGAAGGTCGAAAAAAGATGCCCTAATTGGTTTTGTCCACAAATTGATTCATCTAAGTTTACTGTCAAATAAGAGTTTGATTTGGTGAGTGTATTGATAGCAGGTGGCAGAGGGGTGGAGGAGGGGCAATTTCGATAATTCACTTTTGCCTGACTTTAGATATATCCCGCAAGACATCCAGATATCAGGGTGGGGAAACAACCATTTTCAAAACTGCTAGACGTACAAATTTTTTTTTTTTTTTTTTTGGAAAATGACCTATGTGGACAGCTAACATTTTTGGCCATTTTCGAATACAAAAACGTCCATGTTGAAAACATCCTAATTGAGACCATTTGGACGTAGGAGGGGCCAGCATAGGAATGGATTGGCCACATAGACATTCTAACAAAGCAGTGGGGCACCTTAGAAGTCACTGCTGTGAACTTAACATAAAGGGTGTTATAACCCCCTTATGATTTATAATGAGTCCCCCCCAAACCTACTATATCCACCTATGTACCTCCCCGATAGCCCTTATAGCTGCAGGTAGCACCTATATGGCAGTATAATAAGGTTTAGGTGGGTTTTGATGGGCTCATTTAATACAATAGATGTTGTGTTTAGAGTGCCTTATGGGCCTGGATCCTTCTCTCTATGGTTCACTAGCCCACCCACCAGGTAACTCTATATACCTGATGCTCTATTAGGCTTCCCCATACCAGATACTGCTGTTCTAGAGCAGTGTTTTTCAACCTTTTTTGGGCAAAGGCACACTTGTTTCATGAAAAAAATCACGAGGCACACCACCATTAGAAAATGTTAAAAAATTTAACTCTGTGCCTATATTGACTATATATAAAGTAATTCTCTTGAATAGGAATCAAATAAACACAAAGAAAGTATTTTATAATTACTTTATTATGAAATATTAAGTAAACAGAATAGTGAAAAATTATAAAATACTTTATTCAGTGCGAAACCTGGGCCTGTTTGGCTGAACACAAAGCTGATATTCTGGCTGGAATCGAAGAAAGACACACACGTAGCTCTTCGTCAACAGCTCTCAGTCTCTTTCTGTATTTGGTTTTTATAGCATACAAAAATAGACAAATATACCCTCCATCCTTTTTATTAAACCACAATAGCAGTTTTTAGCACAGGGAGCTGCGCTGAATGCCCAGCGCTGCTCTTGACGCTCATAGGCTCCCTGCGCTAAAAAACACTATTGCGGTTTAGTAAAAGGTGACCATATTGTAAAATATAGACAGCAGATATAAATTCAGAACTGTGCATAGTAAGTGAAGGGAAGTTTTCATCTCTGGGAATTTACCCAGTTAACTATTAAGTTATTTGGGCAAATTCCTTTGAAAACTGTGGTAATACTGCCTCCACTTTGCTAAATTTAAAATAAAATCATTTTTCCTACCTTGTCTGGTGATTTCTAGTTGCACTTTCTTCTTCTGACTGTGCATCCAATCTTTCTTCCCTTCTATCAGCCTGTATGCTTTCTCTCCTCCACACCTCATTCCCTCCCCCAACTTTTTCTTCCTCTCTCCCTGACCTTTCTTTCTTTTTTTCTGTTTCTCTTCTTTCCTTCTGTTTTCCTGCCTGCCCCCTTTCTTTCTTTCTCCCTGCCGTTCCCCAAGCCACTGCCACTGCCGCTGCCATCGGGGAACAGGACCCACCAATGGATAACAGGCCCCAAAGCCGACGCATGCTCTCCCTGACGTCAATTCTGCAATCGGAGAGGAAGTTCCGCCCAGCCAGGCAGCGATTGGCTGGCCCGAACTTCCTCTCCGACTGCAGAATTGACGTCGGGGAGAAGAAGACTTATCGGCTCGATAGATTAGATCGCCAAGACAAAGTGAGTCCTGGGTGATCGACTCATTTTGCCTTGGCGAGCTACTGGCGCCCCTGCCTCGGGCCCCCTGTCAGCTCTGGGCCCCTGAATGCAGGACTGGTAGTACTGCCCTGATGGCGGCCCTGCGGCACACCAGGCAGTGTGCCGCGGAACAGCGGTTGAAAAACACTGTTCTAGAGCGACCTCATCTGGAGTATTGTGTTCAATTCTGGTCTCCTTATCTCAAGAAAGATATAGTGGCGCTAGAAAAGGTTCAAAGAAGAGCGACCAAGATGGTAAAGGAGATGGAACTCCTCTTGTATAAGGAAAGACTAAAACAGTTAGGGCTCTTCAGTTTGGAAAAGAGACGGCTGAGGGGAGATATGATTGAAGTCTACAAAATCCTGAGTGGAGCAGAATGGGCACAAGTGGATCGATTTTTCACTTCTTCAAAAATTGCAAAGACTAGGGGATGCTCGATGAAGTTACAAATAAATATTTTTAAAACCAATAGGAGGAAATTTTTTTCACTCAGAGAATAGTTAAGCTCTGGAACGTGTTGCCAGAGGATGTGGTAAGAGCAGATAGTGTAGCTGGTTTTAAGAAAGGTTTGGACAAGTTCTTGGAGGAAAAGTCCATAGTCTGTTATTGAGAAAGACATGGGGGGAAGCCACTGCTTGCCCTGTATCAGTAGCATGGAATATTGCTACTCCTTGGGTTTTGGCCAGGTACTAGTGACCTGAATTGACTACCGTGAGAACGGACTACTGGGCTTGATGGACCATTGGTCTGACTCAATAAGGCTATTCTTTTGTGTAGTAGAAGAGGGGTCATTGAGCACTGGGGGAGTGTGGGGGGTATCTTATCTTGATGCATGCAGTGCTTATCTGGTCAGTTTGGGCACCTTTGTGGCACTTAGACGCTTCTAAAACAGGTCTAGCTCCAGACGTCTAAGTTCTGTCAAGGACGTATTACAAAATATTCAATTATCGCTGCAAGACGTCCAAGTCTAACCTGCCCATATGCATGCCCAAAGTCTGCCCATAACATTCTCATCTCAAGCTCCGGAAACACAGAAGCTGGGATACCTTGCTAGATGTCCAGAAAGGTGGTTTCGATTATCAGCAGTTGGACATCCTAGTGATTAGGACGTTCAAGTGCCAATTTAGAACACTTTTTGGATGTTTATATTTTTTGATTATGAACCTCATATTGTGGATCTACTGCCTGTAACTATGTAAAACAAGCTGAAGAGCCAGTTTTCCATGCCTACTTAAGATCATTTTGAGAGGTACTGTCAATTAAAATGCAAATTTACTTGATCTGATGGATCAACATGTTTCTTCTAGCTCTATTATCTACCCTCTTCTCTCCCCCAGAGCTTTCTTTGGCTTCTATATATTTTTTTACTTGTACAGCTATACTAAGTGCTATGAAACCCATAAGAACATAAGAATAATCTTACTGGGTCAGACCAAAGTTCCATCTAGTCCAGTATCCCATCTTCATGTAGGCTAAGCCAAATACCTGGCAAAAACCCAAATAGTAGTAGCATTCCATGTCACCGATTCAGGGCAAGCAGTGGCTTCTCCCATGTCTGTCTCAACAGTAGGCTGTGGACTTTTCCTCCAGGAATTTGTCCAAACTAGTATTATTCTGATTATGAACCAGGAGTTCTGATGATGAACAGTGCAGCAGCAATTTCCTTCTCTATACATATTTAGCTGCATTTTAGATCATCTTTCAAAGGGACCCCTATGGAGATGTGCCCAAGAATGAAACCCCAATGAAATGCAGGTGCCAATTGACAGCAGTTCAACAAAAAACAATAACAATGTGTCAGGTTTACCTTGAAACACATGAATTTCAGGAATTCGTAGTGAGAACAGAGGGATGTGTAGGAGAGGGCTTTTAAATTTCATTGTGCACCTACTCCATAGCTCTAGTAAACCTGCCTGCCAAGGAGAAAGCTGTATGCTCTTCAGACAGCGATAATTTTTACAGGAGTACCATAAGTATTATCCAGAGATCTTGTAGCACTCACAGACTTTGGAGAACATGCAGAGCCCTTCTGCCAACCTGATCGATGTTTACTCCTGCTAACGGAATTGTCTGAAAATTCGCATTGCTTTGCATTGTCACGTTTAAGCCAGTTATTGACGAGCACTGACACCGTAGCTAGTTCTGTTACTTCTCAAGATTTCAGCATAGATAAGGCATTTGAAAGGAAAGCTTTTAGGGGAAGTTAATATGGAACAAAAAATATCCTTGTAGGCATTTTGTTTTAAAGTGCTATTACTGCAGAAATACTAAATGACCATTTTGGGGGTAGGTGTTCCATCTGTGATAGAAGGCAGATAGTTTTATTAAGCTAGAAGAATACTTTTTCACAATACTGTTCTTCTGGAATGCTGCCTTTTTTTATTATTTGAATGCTGTTCAAATATAAACAGAGATTTTTGGTCCCCAAAAAAGGGCTAAAAATGGGGGTCTCGGTTTATATTTGAGTCTCTTATCTTTCTCCCCCATCCACCGCCTCAGCAGCAGCCAGCATTTCCCATCTCCCTTTTGCCTTCATCTCCCTCCGTAGCAACCAACATTTTCTTTCTGAAACCCCTGCTGCCACAGCAGCCAACATTTCCCGCCTCCACCCCAGAGGCAACTGACATTTCTTTCTAACCTCCCCCCCCCCACTGCCACAAACATTTCCCCCATCCCTCCCGATAATCAGCTTTACACTTACTTCCCTGGTACACACTGACAGATTATCCGCCGACTAGATCGGAGTGGGGTTTGAGCGTCTATATGCGCATGCTCAGAGGCTTGCCGACTCCTGCCCTTTCCAAGAATCTGTGGATAATGTTCTGGTGGGGGGGGGGCAAAAATAAATGTTAGTTGCTTCTGGGATGGAGGTGATTGTGATGGGGAGGTTGGAAATGTTGGCTGCTTCTGGTTTATACTTGAGTTAACAGCTTTTCTCCCTTTTTGAGGGGAAAACTGTTATCTTGGTTTATATTCGGATAGGTTTATATTCGAGTATATGCAGTATTCTTTTAACCTTCTGACCCCCAAAAGTTATCACTAGGAATAAAAATGTCAGGAACACACCTACAAGACTGAGCTCTTATGGTTCACCATTCTGTTATATCCCACTGCAGTGTTATAATTAATAACCAATAAATCACTGTCTAAAAATCTTGCCAGGCTAAGATTCCAGCCGGTTGATATTCAGAAGCGCCAACCACATAAGTGTATGTTTTCTGTTTTTAAATTGTAGCCACTAGAATGGATAAATAGGGCCTTTAAAATGGCAAAGTTTAAAAAATTGATGTGCTTGGAGATGTTCCGGGGGCAGGCTGAGAAATTCTTTGTGTAAATGGTGCTATTCAGCTTCCAGAAGGATAACTTATCCATCCAGGTTTCACCACATAAATATCAGGTGTAATTTTAACTAGAGAAATACTTTTTTAAGAGGCAGACGTGTTAGTCTGATACAACAAAATTGACAGAGGCAGCTGGCGCTTTTTATAGATTAAGCAATTTGTTGAGAGATCGGCTTTTAAGCTACCGCGGGCAGGAGCACATGGTTTCCGTGAGGTGTATGTACATATAATTTCTGTGCTGAACCTCTGTCTTCATCTTGCACCCAGTAAACTCATGTGGTAGACATCAGCGCACAACATATTAAAACAAGTGGTAATGGGCCTATTAATTATTCTGCTGCACAATCTGACACTAATGCCAGTTCTGGAATTTTGCCTAAAGAGGCGCTTTAGGCCACTGAACGCCACTGAGGGTATGGCTAATGCCAGAAGTGGCGTTAGGCAGGGCTGTGGAGTTGGTAGATAAATGTTCCGACTCCAACTCCGACTCCGACTCCTCAGTTTTTTGTACTTCAGACTCCGACTCCGACTCAAGGTACCCGAAATTTCCTCCGACTCCGACTCCTCGACTCCGACTCTGACTCCACAGCACTGGTTAATTTTCAGATCGTTAAAATGGAATGTCAAGTTGAGAGAAATGAGCATTTTCAACACCACCTTCTTTTTGCTTTTAATCAAGGTTCTAAGGCCGCAGAAGCTGCTCGCAACATTTGTGCTGTGTATATAGTGGGTGCTATAGCTGAAAGAATCGCTCGTGATTGGTATGCCAAGTTCAAAAATGGAGTCGGTAGATAAATGTTCCGACTCCGACTCTGACTCCTCAGTTTTTTGTACTTCTGACTCCGACTCCGACTCCAGGTACCCGAAATTTCCTCCGACTCCGACTCCTCGACTCCGACTCCATAGCCCTGGCGTTAGGCGACCTAAATTGCCTTCTTAGACGTGATTCACATCATAGATAGGTGCTGGAAATGTAGGTGTATCGGCGTGGGGAATATTCAGAGGAATTAGCCAATTTTTACAAACTTCTGGCCTGCCCCCGCCCCCATCCCCCACCTCACAAGTAAGCCCAGATAATGTAGTGAGTGATCCAACTCGCTACATCTAATTCATGAAACCCCCAGCAGTCTAGTGGACTTCCCTTCCCCCCCCCCTGCCTGACTTAAAAAGAAATCCCAGGTAGTCTAGTGAGTATCGTTTTGGAAGGCTGGCACTTGGCTTGCGAAATGGGTTGCCAGGGGTTTGCAGACTTTGCAAAATTGTGTCTTTTTAGAGAGGCAATTAAAGATGAGGTTCTTTACTCAATATTTATTGGGTATTGGTGGGGGGAACTGGTATTATGATTTTTTTTTTTTGTACACCATTCTGTAGGATGTTTGTTGAAAGTAATGGTTTTTAGGACTTTGAATTAAATGGTAAATAAAAAACTTGTGGACTACTCTAATATCACACTAGTGAAAAACAAAAAACACCCGTATCTGTGATCAAACGACCTTTCAAGACCACAGTTCTGCTTAAATTTGGCAAGTGAAGCAGGTCACGTCTCAATCGCTGGTCACAACCCCCAAATGCTTTTGGTATTCAATGCAGAGTGATTTTTAACTTCAATAATAATTCAAGGCAAAAAAGGTAGCGCTAGTAATTTAAAGACAGCAATTATCTTTGAGAGTAAACGCCACGTTAAGGCACCAGCACTACTTGCCCTGTGTTTTACCTGGACAACCGAGGCTTCATCGGGGGAAGTGCTGCAATACTTAGTATCAAGTGTTCATTCAGAAAAATGGTGTCATTCAAAACTACTGTCTTGAGGTGCCAGTAGCATTGAACACAATATACGTGTTTAAAAGCGCGTCTCAGGCGCGTATGTTAAAGGTGTGTCTCATGCACGTTTGTTAAAGGTGTATCGTCAGGTTTGTGGCTGCCGATTGAGCGCAGTGCGGAGGTGCGCGCCGCAGAAAATTACTGTTTTTAGGGCTCTGATGGGGGGGGGGGGCGTGGGGGGAATCCCCCCACTTTACTTAATAGAGATCGCGCCACGTTGTGGGGGTTTGGGGGGTTGTAACCTCCCACATTTTACTGAAAACTTCACTTTTTCCCTGTTTTTAGGGAAAAAGTTAAGTTTACAGTAAAATGTGGAGGGTTACATACAACCTCCCAAACCCCCCACAACGCTGGCGTGATCTCTATTAAGTAAACTGGGGGGGCTCCCCAACAAAACCCCCCGTCGGAGCCCCTAAAAACTGTAATTTTCTTTGGCGCGCGCCTCCGTCTTGCGCTCAGTTGTCGGCGCGCGTCTTTGTCTTTCACGGGGTTGTCTATGAACCCATGCACGCATTTATGCCTTTATCCGTGAGCTATTTTGTGCATGCATCAGTCACTTTCTCCAACGACTGATCTGATGGAATTTCTGTGAATCTAGGGAGCAGTGCAGAGCATTCAGCACGCTGGCCTGCGCTAAAAACCGCTTTCACGGTTTTGTGAAGGGGGGGGTTATGATTAGCTTTCGAAGGTAGCCCCTTCTTAAGATCAGTTAGTCCAATAAAAAAAGTATGACTTTTTTTTCCTTTATGTTTTTGTTTTATTTCTATATGTTACCTTGAAAAGTGAACTAACATGGCCACCGCATCATTATACGTAAATCAAATGAAAAAATATATAGTGACTTAGGCCTGGGTTCTTGAACTGGCACTGATTTTTTTTAGGCAACGGTAATCGCTGAAACTGTTAAAAATGCTGTTCAAACAGCATTTTTAACTGAGTTTTGAGGGGCCTACTGGTGCTTAAAAAAATCGGCACTGGAATCTTGCCTATGGAGGCGCTTTAGGCCACTGAGAGTATGGCTAATGCCAGAAGTGGCGTTAGGCGACCTAAATTGCCTCTGTAGACGTGATTCACATCATAGATAGGTGCTGGAAATGTAGGCCAGGGTGTAACGGCGGTTGGGGGATCATGGGTTTGGAGGCCTGCAGGCAGGAGGGAGTGGGCATCCCTCCTGCTGCAGGACTTCAAAGTGGGGGGTTGGCAGGAGGGAGTGGGCATCCCTCCTGCCGATGTAGCAGGGTCCCATGCCACAGCCGCTCAACTGTTTGTGGCAGGGGTTTTCCCCCCGATCAGCCAAGCCATCAGGTCTCCCCAAAGCTGCAAGCTGATCAGAGATAACTTCCTCTGCCGTGATCACCTTATGGCTGCTGCGGCCTGACTTTAGGATTCTGTGGTGGCATAAGTAGGCAGCTGAAATGTATGCCAGGGTTTTTTGGGCCTACATTTCAGCCACCTATCTTGCTGTCAGTTGTGGCTAGGTAGCTGCTTTGGCTCGCGTAACACAACTTCCGACGTTGGCCATGCCTACTTTGGCATTCCATGGCCTAAAGCAACTACCTAGCCACAATGCCAACTGCCTTTTATTTAGGCATCGGTAGGCGCTTGAACACTGCCATTTTTGCTGTTTTTGATGGTGTTTTTCATAAACTTAGGCATCGGCAGGGCGGCTACCAACGCCTAAATTTTTAGGCACGGGTTATAGAATTTCCCTGTTTGTGATAAAGGCTTAATTTTTTATATGAAGCAATATCCTATGTTCCTGTAATTAATCACGTTTCTCTTAGATTTACTATGCTGTACATAGTAGAGAAGCTGGAGTTGGACAGTAGAAAAATAGAGGAATTGGAATCAGTCAAAGCTTTTTTTGTACTGACTCCACAGCCCTATCTATAGGCAATGTATGAAAAACTATAACGGTATCAGCTTGAAGAAGTGCAATAATCCTGTTAAGTGATGGTGGATAGCTCTTGAGTGAGGTTTTCTCATCGTATAATCTCCCCTACAGCTTACTGAGCACTGTTGCTTGAGAGAGATGGGCAAGAGGGCAAATATGGTGTCCTGTAGAGACCCTGAAACAGATATCCTTGGGTTTCAGAGGTGTTTAAATTCCCAATCCAGAGCTAGCTAGTAATTTGTCTTCTCTTGGCTTGTGCTTGTGAGCCCAGCCTAGCTCTGCCTGACCTAAACACACCCTATTGTTCCTCTGGCTCTGATGTCTGATCATCCTGGTGATAAGAAACTTGAGTTTTGCTTGTAACTTCCTGTTCCAAAAGTTTCCGTCTGCTTCACTGACCACTACACTGTTCATTCTTGATTTGCTGGTGTACCGTGTCCCTTTATAGGTGATGTCTGTACCATTAGGACTTAAATCAGACAGACTGTATACTACACTGTCTTGCTAGGGTTGCAGTCTAATGTTTAAGGTATCAGATGAACTTCGGTCAATTGAGTAAAGCTACTGAAGGCGTTGGTTTTTCTAAAATTTAAAAAGGATTGGAGGGGGGGAATTGAGAAGAATGGCTTCACTGACTAAAATATTGAAACAAAAATCTCTCTCTCCCACCTCCTCAAATTCCTCTCCTTTATCACAGGGCTGCGGAGTCAGTTGGAAGCAATTTGGGGGTAACTGAAGTCGGAGTTGGTAAAAATGTGCCAACTCCAACTCTGATTCCTAATCGAGTTAAATTGTATGTCATGCAAATATTATGCTTAAATCTCTTATTTCACAGATAATTTGATTAGCCCATTTTTTTCAGGCTTTGTTTTACTTTTAGAATATATTTTGATATCAAAATGATGTCAGATGATTACAAAATGTGATATGTTTTATATTTATATTAGTGAAAGTGACACCTAGGGCTCCTCTTACAAAGGTGCACTAGTGTTTTTAGCGCACACACCGGATTAGTGCGCGCTACCTGAAAAACTACCGCCTGCTCAAGAGGAAGTGGTAGCGACTAACACGCACGGTATTTTAGCACGCGCTATTCTGTGCATTAAGGCCCTAACCCACCTTTATAAAATGAGCCCTTAGAGAATGACATGGGGACAAAGTGTCTCCATCCCCACAAATTCTATCTGATCCTATCCGTCCAATTTTCGAATAGTTATGATTTTATATTAAAATAATTTATTAAAGTATAAAAAGAAAACAATTGATATTAAAAAAAAACCAAGCTGAAAAGCAGGGCTGTGGAGTCAGTACATAAAACCTTCTCCAACTCCTTTATTTATGTTTATTAAAATATAAAAACTTTATATACCGCATAACGGCCTAAAAGAATCCAAGTGGTTTACAATACATAAATCACATTCATCAAGAAAAGAACTCCATTAAAAATAGAAAAGGCAAGATTAAGAACAAAAGTTTTTTTAAAAATTTTTTTCTTCATAAATATTATAACAAACTACATCTCCATAAAAACCATTCTAATGACAAAACAATAAAACACTCAAATCTCAATGAACCATAATTTATACAGACAGCTAAAAATTCTCCATTACAAAATCAACCATTACATAAACACAGATCACAGTCCCTAACTCTGTTCTAATTTGGGAAAGCCAATTGAAAAAAATCAACGTCTTTTAAAATTTATATAGGATTCTTTTTTTCTCAAGTCTATGTGGCAGGTTATTCCATAACCGTGGAACTAAATAAAAGAATGCACAATCTCTAGTTGATGCAAGATGTGCCTTCGAGATGTGAGGAACGACTACCCTATTATCGTTCAGAGATCGTAATAGACGCCTTGTGGCATAAAATAGCACCAAATTAGAAAGATTTGAAGGCTATAGCTGAAATAATGCTCTATATGCCAACATCAGAATCTTAAATTTAATCTTAAATTCCATTGGTAGCCAATGGAATTTTAAATACAAAGGTGTCACCTGATCACGAATATATGCCCGGCCTAATAGTCTAATTGCAGTATTCTGCACTGTTTGTAAGCGCTTCAACTGTCCTAATCCAATTCCTGCATATACTAAATACCCTATATAGATATTTATATAATTATCTATATAGGTGTTATACTACATGTAATGTGCGGCTTCTTAGGATTTTGGTATAATTTTAGGGCTCCTTTTACTAAGGTGCGCTAGCGTTTTTAGCATATGCATGAAATTACCGCGTGCTACGCTTCTAGAACTGAGCCCTATTTTTTAATCATTTTTGTCAGCTATTATGGACTTGACATTTGTGTTCTGTGTGTGTGACTGAGGTATTCTGTTAGCATGATTTTTCCTATGCAGCATTCTGTAGTACACTTCTCCCTCGTCATTCGCGGGGGATAAGGGCAGAGCCGGACCGCGGATGCCGAAAAACCGCGATTATCCGGCTCTGACCCACCCCCACCTCCCTGCCGCCTTCCCGGCCTTACCTGGTGGTCTAGAGGGTTTTCGGGGCAGGAGCGATCTTCCTACGCTCCTGCCCCGTGCAGATCGCCATCAGGAAATGGCTGTAGGGAGTTCCCGACGTAGTCTCGAGAGACTACCGGAACTCCCAGCAGCCATTTCCTCATAGTGATCTGCACGGGGCAGGAGCGTAGGAAGATCGCTCCTGCCCTGAAAACCCTCTAGACCACCAGGTAAGGCCAGGAAGGCGGCAGGGAGGAAAAAAAGATGGATTTGTTTTTACATTAAGACTTTTTTAAATTTTCCCCCTCCCCAGAAAAAAAATCGCGATTATATGAAACCGCGAGTGCAGAAACCGCGAATGGGGAGGGGGAAGTGTAATTTGACTTGATAGATATTTGTAAGGGGGAGGGGAAACAGGGGTTTTGTGGATCCTTGTTCTGAATTTGTGAATTATAAAAATGTCAATTGTACAGAATATTGTTACTATTTCCTCATTACAAAATATGAAATAAATGATTAAAACGAAGAAAAACTATTTTTAGAAGATCATTTTTCCCTTTGACAAATTCTGGTTCATGAAGATTCATTTTACAAAGCTCCACAGTTGTTGTGCTTGTCATCAGTGTTTGTGCATTCTGTGCTCTTCCAACAAAGCGCTTAAAGCATGTTTCAACAGATTAGAAAACTACAACCAAGAATGTATGTTTTAGATAATCCAGCAGGGTTAATGAGTGAGCGAGTAAGATGTTAAGTACAAAGACTTAAAATCAGACTGATCAAGTTTTAAAGTGACAGAGAGCAGTTCTACTACCGTGTTTTCTTGAAAATAAGACACTGCCTTATATTAATTTGGGGCCCAAAAAAGGCACTAGGTCTAATTTTTTTCATGCACAGTGATTATCTCTCCCTTCCTCTCCTCTACCCTAATTCTTCCTTTTTCCTTTCTCTCCCCTCCCCATATGTGCAGCATCTTTCCTCCCATCTCACCCATACCCTTGTGCAGTATCTTTCTATCCCTCCCTCCCATCCCTTGTACATCAGAACCCTTGCAGCTTCTATCCCTCCTTCCCATCCCCCCGCGCACCCGCCCCCCCCCCCCCACTGACCCTTCCATCTCTCCTCGCCAACCGCAAGACCAAAACACCTTGTAATCACCAGCAGAAATCTAGACAAGCTGCTTCGCCGGTTCCTCTGCTGCATCACTGATGATGTAATCAGCAACTTGGCACATGGAACACCCAGGCGAGAGAAGGTCGTGAAGCAGCCTGTCTAAATTGCTGCCGACGGTTACAAGGTATTTCAGTCTCACGGTTGGTGGGGGAGAGATGGAAGGTTCAGCCGGGGGGGCATGGAGGGGCAGGGGGAAGCATTGCTGCCGGCGACTAGAGCTTATTTTCGGGGTAGGGCTTATTTTCGGGGAAACATGGTATGTATCAGGCAGGCTTTAAAGAGTAGGGAGTACAGCTTCACAGGTGATCTCTAATTCAGATTCTGGTCCAAATACCCCTTCAGAAAAGAATAGAGAATGTGAGATGGGTATGGCATGACAGCTGAAGAAGCTCAGTGCACAGTCTGAGGTCCTAGTACCAAAAATGGTGGAGTATTGGGAGCCAGTGTAGAGATTTTAGAATAGGGACCACCTTTTTGAAGGTGAAGCCCGAGTCTTGATTGAAACCAGTGATTCTCAAACTTCTCAAGAGAGGACCACCAGCCAGACAGGTTTTCAGGATCACCTAACGAATATACAAAAGACAAATGGAGGTGACAGGCATGTAGCTCTGTCTCATACATATTCCTTGGAGCGATCTTGAAAACCCAACTAGCTGGTTGGTCTCGCAGGACAGATTTCAGAACTACTGATTTGTTTAAAGGTTGTTTAAATGAGGCATTGTGTTATTTGATTTTGCATTCATTTTTTTCTGGAGATTGAAATGGAATTATAATTTCCACTTTTAAGTCAGATGTAAATTTGATTTCATTGCACCTCAATTTGATGTTCAAAGTAAAGAGCTGCATGGGAAGGGGGCTGTCAGGAATCCCACGGGGATCCCCTCCAGACTTGCAGGGATGGGAACGTGGGAGCCTACCTGCCTGTGTCCTTCGAGTCTTCCTGAGCTGTCTCCAGCGTTTCAACAGGCTGCCAGCAGTGGTTCCTCTTACATGCTGCCAGCAAATGACCCGGAAGGCTTCTCTCTGACATGTTTTCCATCAGAGGGAAGCCTTCGGGGTCAGTAGCTGGCAGCGTGTAAGAGGAACCACTGTTGGCAGCAAACAGAAATACTATACGGGCTGGGGCTAGGACTGAGGGGAGAAACAGACGCTGTAGGGACTGGAAAGGTGGGAAGGGAGGGAGACAGGCTGGGCTAGGGCTGGGAGGGCAGAAACAGATGCTGCAGGGATTCGAAAGGTGAGAAGGGAGGGAAACAGATGATGCACAGTCTGGGGGGGTGGACATGGTGGTGGAGAGAAGGGAGGGAGAAATACTGGATGTTGTGGTGGAGAGAGAAGGGTGGGACAGATGGAAAGGGATGCAAGATGGAGAAATGTTGGACATCATGGTGAAAGGCGTGAGTGAGAGGTGTGGCATGGTGCTGGAGAGGGGTGATAGAAGGAGAAATGTTGGTCATAGAGCCAGTGGGCAGAGGTGAAAGATGCTACGCAGAGTCCAGGGGATGAGAGAAGGAGAAATGTTGGATGTGGCAGTAGAGAGGGTGGGAGAGATACATCCTGGATTTCTCTTTCTATCTTTTCCCCATGCCCAGAGAGAGAAAGGTGGTGGACAGTAAGAGAGAGGGAAACATGTTGCATATAGGGATGGAGGAGAGGAAGAAATGCTTTGCAGGGGTGGGAAGAGGAAAAAGAAGGAGATCAATTGGGGACAGAAAGGAGTAAGGATGTTGTACAATGGGAGGGAGAAATGCTGGACCATGGTAGGAGGAACCAATGGACAACAACCAAAGAATTTGCAGCAGACAGGGAAGCAGAAAAAAGAGAAACTACAGTAGAACCAACTTGATAGAAAAATAAATTTCCAGACAACAAAGCTTAAAAAAGGAATTTATTGGCTGACATACATTAGCTTTGGGAAATGTATATAGCAGATGTCTCTGTATTGTGTTCAGCAAAAAAGGAAATTTAATTCTGGTTTTATTTCTCCAGTCCTGAAGTACTTGCTGACCCTTGCTGTAGCTGGTGGGGATTCCCAAGCACTGCCAGCTGAGAACCTCCTCCACAGTTGGCTGGAACTCCCTTCTACCAAACTGGTAACATCCTTGAGCCACTGAGATGCCAGTATCTGTGGATTAGGGACATTGCTGCTGCCTGCCATGCTTGATATAATGGATTTTTGGCCACTTTCAGAGGAAGTCTTCGGCTGACATGAATATTTATATTTTGTATTTACATTAGAGGATCTGGCAGAGACCCATTTACAAAGTGTGTATTCTTCCCAATTACTATTTTCAAATGTAAATGGGTCTCTACCAGAGCCTCTGATTCAGTAGCATAATTAAATAAAATAGCTACTTCTGAAGTTTATGAGGATGGGCAGAGATGGAAGAGATTACATGCGGGACAGACAGGGAAGGATTTGATTCCAGCGGGGACAGATGGGGCCGGGCCGGGTTTGATTTCTGTCCCTGCACAACTGTCTAAAGCAGTTCCAGATGCACTGAGAAAGTGAGCATTATGTACCTGTACGGAAATAAAATACTTGAAAATAGAACTGTAGTTTACACATGTTACAGCCCAGGAGAAGTGGTAAAAGTCATTCAGGCAGATTTATGGATCCTTTGATTTCTGTGAAGGGAGGGTTTCGGAGGAGTTCTCACATTTATTCTCTGCACTCCTCTTTGTAGTGAGGTGTTCAGCTGTAACTCGGTATTGTACACTGACTCATAGCATGTCTCTGTGGTCCTAATTCAGAAATATTAAATTAAAAAAGGCTCTGGAACATGGACTAGCAGACCCTTGGGTCCTTGTCCTAAGAAGCTTGGGCACGGTGTGCTCTGTGAGAAGGAGGGGAGATTTGACTTTGAAGGACAGAGTTAGTCCGTCTGGACTGTCTCAGATTCTGTAGCTTGCTTTTACCAGCTGTCAGTCACACCACCAGGTGTGCAGGATGCAGTGGCAGGCTCAAAGTTTGCTATACTTCTATGTCACCAGGTCGCCACTCTAAACCATCTGTTCTGCTTCTGAAGTGGGTGGCCTGTGGTAGCAGACTTTAGAAGGGGGTGGGAACTCTTCACCTTCCGGCTGCCAGCCCAAATCAGTAGTGAGAGTAAAAGTCATAAGGGAACATTAGTTTCCAGTAGGCCATGGGTCCCCTTGGCCAGTCCATATATCTGTGGCAAATCGCTCACGTAGCTTCGATCGCCATGTCGCTTGGTGGGTTGAACCCAAAGGTTAAAGACTGTATTGAGGTATAATAGAAGATTAATGTCAGAGGAAGCGGTAATGCTCTGGAGTGGTGCAGTGTTTGTGTGAAGCTTACACTGCTGTCATCTGTGCTGGGCTTGTTCTGTTGGAGGTAGAAACATAGAAACATAGAAAGTGACGGCAGATAAGGGCCAAGGCCCATCAAGTCTGCCCACACCAATGACCCTCCCCTACCTCCCTTTGCGAAGAGATCCCACCTTTCGATCCCATTTAGCTTTAAAATCAGGCACACTGCTGGTCTCAATCACCTGCATCGGAAGACCATTCCATCGATCCACCACCCTCTCGGTGAAGAAGTATTTCCTGGTGTCGCCATGCAATGTCCCTCCCCTGATTTTCCATGAATGCCCTCGTGTTGACGTGGGTTCCTTGAAGAAGAAGATATCCTCCCCCCACCTCGATACGGCGCGTGAGGTACTTGAATGTCTCGATCATGTCCCCCCTCTCCCTGCGTTCCTCTAGGGAGTAGAGCTGCAATTTATTCAGCCGTTCCTCATACGGGAGATCCCTGAGCCCTGTGACCATCCGTGTGGCCATTCGCTGGACCGATTCAAGTCTCAGCACATCTTTGCGGTAATGTGGTCTCCAGAATTGTACACAGTATTCCAGATGGGGTCTCACCATGGACCTATATAATGGCATTATGACTTCGGGTTTACGGCTAACGAAACTCCTTCGTATGCAACCCATGATTTGTCTGGCTTTAGATGAAGCTTTCTCCACCTGAGTTGCAGTCTTCATGTCTTCATGAGGATGGCATGTGAGTGTCTTGGCGCAACTTGGAAAGTATATGGAGAAATGCTGAGCGTCACCTTATAGCCTAGTGCTACTAAGCATTTTATTTCTCCTCTTTTTGTCATGTAATTAACTGATTAGACAGGTTTTTGCTGGCCCCATTCCAGGGGAGTCTAGTGATTGCAGGTAATTAGTAAGACTCTTCTTAAGCATCTATTGTTCAAGATGAATCATTTTCACCAGGAGATTTTTAACATTCCAGCCAGTACTGGTATCATTATGTTTTCAGCAGCATTTTGCATTCAGTCGAGTTAGGAAAGTTGATGAGTTTGATTTGGAAATACCGATTCAGATGCTTCAGGGTTGCAGCTGTGGAGTGAAGGTTAACGGGGGAACTTCCCAGGAGCTCAGGGTGGTGCAGAGCTTGGCCTGGGTGACTCTTCTGTCTGAATCACCACTGTATTGGAGAGCGACACCTTTTCGGAGAGTGATCCTAGTTATGCTGCAACACAGGCCTGCGAAGAGGGGGAGGGACCTAATTGGCCAAAGAGGACTGTGTTCCCTCCAGCGTCATATTTTCACCACTCAGCAAAAACTCATGGGATAAAAGTGTCATCATACAAGTGTGAAGATAATATGTAGTGATTATGGTTAGTCACAGAGCTCCCCTCCTGTAGTTTTCATACTTTGCCTTCTGTTGTTTACAAATTGAGAAATTAATTTTTATCTGTAAATTGCTCAGATCAACCTGGTTGAAAGGAAAGTGAAGTAAACTATAACTAGCCGTCTAACTTAAATCGCCTTCTACAAGAGCTTTCTAGGGTAGCACTCACTTGTGTTCTGGGTGGCATCTATAAGTTTTATGGAAACAGCAGTCCTGATTAGGAGTTTCCAAGTTTATTAAAATTTTGATAAAACGCCAATTATGAATTCTAAGCATTTTACAGTAATAAAAAGGGAAATGCAAACAAGAAACTATTAAAACAGGACATAATTGACATACGATAGAACAGGAGGTAGTGGGGGGGGGGGGGAGAACTACAATATTTAAAAGAAAAGCAAATGATGAAGGGAAAACCAAAAGGGAGAAGAGACAATATCAGTTTATTGTTGGACCATAAGCATTAAAAAGACTGGATCAGTTTTCATAAGCATCTTTAAAGAGGAAGCCACTTTCAGTTTTATATTAGGTGACTGAAATGCTCAGCAGTGTTTGAAAGGAACTCCTGCTATTTTATTTTACAATTTGAAATGCTGTTTCGTGCATTGTTTGATAGGGCTGATAGTCCAATGGCACCTACTTAAGAGCTGTGACCAAGATCCGTTCCATTTTAAGAATATCAGTGGCATACTATTTAGAGCAGTGGTCTCAAACTCAAACTCTTTGCAGGGCCACCTTTTTTATTTGTAGGTATTTGGAGGGCCTCAGAAAAAAAATAGTCAATGTCTTATTAAAGAAATGTCAATTTTTCATGAGGTAAAACTTTCCTTTTGGCTAAGTCTTAATAATAATATTATGGTAATTTATAGCTAAAGAGACATATGATCAAGAAACTGTTTTATTTTACTATTGGGATTATGATAAACTTACCGAGGGCCTCAAAATAGTACCTGGCGGGCCGCGAATTTGAGACCACTGATTTAGAGAGAGGATGTCTAGAGTGTGAATGCATAATTAATCTGACTTAATAAACACCCCCCTCTTTTTTTTTTTTTACTAAGCCATGGTAGAGATTTCTACCACGGTCTAGAGCGCTAAATGCTCCTACACTCATAGGAATTCTTTGAGCATCGGAGCAACGTCGGAGCATTTAGTGCTCCGAACCATGGTAGAAACCCCTACAGCGGCATTTCTACCTGGTATTCTTTTGAAAATGAATTTACACCAGTACTTTTTAAGAGTATATGTGAGTTTGTGGGAGGAGGAGAGATGTTGAAAGCCATTGAAAAACTGTGACGGAAATTGAGAAACTGCTTGTATCTAGAGATTTCTATACAAGACGAGTAGGAATGCAAATCTTTCTCTTGCATATTCGTTAGGGATATCTTGAGTACTGAGAGTGAAGACCTAGAGCGGTGTATCCCAAACCAGTCTGGCTGTCAAGATATCCATAATGAATATAAATGAGATAAATTTGCATGCAATGCCTCTATTGTCTACAAATACACCTCATATTGTTGTCATTTATTTATATTCCACCTTTGCCAAAGCAAAGTACATAAAAACTTTCAAAATATATGTCATGCATATTCATTGTGGATATCTTGAAAACCAGACTGGCTTGGGGATCCCCGAGAAACCCTGATATAGAGGCAAGAAAAATGTGAGCAAAAGGAAGGTGAATGATTTTGCACAGTTCCAAACTATGTGGCAGTATGGGATGGTAGAGTAGTATCTTAGCTGAAGCATGTTGCAGTAGGAGATAAATAGCTCATGACCATTTTAGCCTATCTCATGCGAACGTTGTCTTCCTTAGCAACGTCAGCAGATGAATCCAGAGACTAGTGGGATAGCACACATCTACCTGCTGCGTCTAAAGGAAAGAAAATTAACAGGTTAGAACATAATTTTTCCTTCCTGGTTCTTGCTACAGCCTCATGCTGTCCTGATGGGAAGTACAACCAGGAGCAGAAACCTCTTGAGTTTTCTTGCTAGTTGACATGCACCCTCTAATTTAGTTTATGGGTGTTGCCATAGAATGTTTTAACGTTGAAAATTTGTAGGCCAGCCTTTATGGAGAGATTGTTGTACTTTGGTTGGCCTTGGCTTTTGTCTCTCAGTGGTTTTTTTTTTTTCAAAAGTCATCCTTATGTCAGAGAGGCCAGTCCATTATTCAGCAGCAGTTAGCACAGCCTCTTATGTGAAGAAAAGGCTACATGGTTGCACCAACCTGGAGGTTCTGTATCAAGGCCTGTCAAACTCAAGGAACCAACTACAAGACATAAGAATAGCCATGATGGTCCATCTAAGCCACTACAATATTCTGCTTCCATCAGTGGCCAGTCCAGGTCACAAGTACCTAGCAGAATCCCAGAAAGAGTAGAAAGATCCCATGCTACTAATCCCAGGGATAGCAGTGGCTTTCCCCATTTCTATCTCAATAGCAGCCTATGGACTTTTTCCTCCAGGAATTTGTCCAAACCTTTTTTTAAAGTCTTAAGCCAAGTTGTAGTTTTTTTAAAAGTTCCCCTCAACCGTTTTGATGTCTTAAAAGGCAGCAAATTAGAAATGCTTAGATCTTCAGATCATATAACAAATGATCAATGACAAGATTATCTTATTTTCAAGGCAGAACCAGTGTACCCTACTTTTCACTTTTCATGTTTAAGTGAGGCTTTATTGTGTTAACTCCTGCTGACAGGTCTTTGAGGGTAGACACAACTTTTCACAGTGATTTTCAGATCTGCAAATTGTCACTTTCATGTGAAACATGGAAACATGATGGCAGATAAAGGCCAAATGGCCCATCCACAGCATCCACTATCTCCTCCACCCCCTAAGAGATCTCAAGTGCCTGCACCATGCTTTCTTAAATTCAAACACAGTCTTTGGGCCCGATTCACTAACCTGCCCAATCGTGACGATCCGTGTCCAATCCGGGCAGGGCTGATCGATTCAGGAAGCAAGAATATTCTAATGGGGGGTGATTGGAGGCATGCCCCCATCCGCCGACACAGATTACTAGGTAGTGATCCCGACGCATGCGCAGAGCATCTACTTTGCCTGTAGATGGTCTGCCCATGTGTTTGCTGTGTGATTATTATTTTTTTTTTAACTGGCCCTGATTCACCTGCTCTCTGCCACTCTTCCCTGCAGTACAAGCCCGTGGTTTTAACTCATGGGTTTAAAGTGGGTTAACACCACGGGCTCGCACTGCAGGAAAGGGCGGCAGAGAGCAGGAGAGTCAGGGGAGGCAGAGAGCAGGTCATGGCGAAGAGTCTGGGAGCCAAAGAGAGAGTCGGGGGAGGCAGAGAGCAGGTCACGGCAGAGATCAGGAGAGCCAGAGAGAGAGTCGGGGGAGGCAGAGAGCAGGTTTATTGCAGGGCTGGCAGGACAGTCAGAAAGGACGTGAGCGACTGGTCATAAGAACATAAGCAGTGCCTCTGCTGGGTCAGACCAGAGGTCTATCATGCCCAGCAGCCCGCTCATGCGGCGGCCCATCAGGTCCAGGACCTACATATTAATCCTTTATCTATACCCTTCAATCCCCTTTTCTTTCAGGAAAACATCTAATCCTTTCTTGAAACCCAATACTGTACTCCCCAGCAGTTGCTTCTTGTTGATCGGCCAGCCCAGTGGGTGTTCAAGATTTTTGTTTAGTGAATCGTGTCCCTGCCTACTTTGCATGCCGTTTCCCTCATTTGCATGCACAGATTGGAATCGGATCGGTACACAGGTTAGTGAATCGGGTCAGAGGGAAATCGGGTCGCAATCTACCACCTCTACCGTGAAACTATTCCATGCATCTAACACCCTTTCTGTAAAAAAGTATTTCCTTAGATTACTCTTAAGCCTATCACCTCTTAACTTCATCCTGTGCCCTCTCATTCCAGAGCTTCCTTTCAAATGAGACTCGTCTCATGCACATTTATGCCACATAGGCATTTAAATGGCTCTATCATATCTCCTCTCTCCTGCCTTTCCTCCAAAGTTTGTACAGTAAAACCTTGGATTGCAAGTAACTTGGTCTGCAAGTGTTTTGCAAGACAAGCAAAACATTTTATTAAATTTTAACTTGATATACAAGCAATGTCTTGCAATACAAGTACTTACAGTATACACACATTACAACTGAGCCATGGTTCTTTTCTCTCTGACACTGCAAGAGTGTAGTGACTGTTCTAAACAAGCGAAGTCTTGCAATATGAGAACATACAGTATACCCACATCACAGTTGAGCCGATGGTTCTTCTCTCTCTGATGCTACAGGAGCGAGGTCTTGCAATACAAGTACATATAGTATTTTGTATTAAAGTTTTTGGGTTGTGAAACAAATCGTCTGAGTTTCCATTATTTCCTGTGGGGAAATTTGCTTTTATATACGAGTGCTTTGGGTTACAAGCATGCTTCTGGAACGAATTATATTTGCAAACCAAGGTTTTATTGTACATATTGAGATCTTTAGGTCTGTCCTCATAAACATAACATAAGAACATAAGAAATGCCTCTGCTGGGTCAGACCCCATATGACAAAGACCACCAACCATTTTGGTAGCCTTCCTCTCATGTTTATATATGAGTATATATTTTATAGTAGATTCTATCCTGTTTATATCTTTTTGAAGGTGTGGCCTCCAAAATTGTACACAGTATGCTAAATGAGGTCTCACTAGAGTCTTATACAGGGGCATCAGTACCTCCTTTTTCCTACTGGCCATACCTCTCCCTATGCAACCTAGCATCCTTCTAGATTTTGCCATTGCCTTTTCAACCTGTTTGGCATAGCTACAAAATGTTGGACTTCCAGTCCTTTTGCTATCATCAGGCAGTTCCTGTAGACCAGGGGTGTCAAAGTCCCTCCTAGAGGGCTGCAATCCAGTCGGGTTTTCAGGATTTCCCCAATGAATATGCATGAGATCTATTAGCATACAATGAAAGCAGTGCATGCAAATAGATCTCATACATATTCATTGGGGAGATTCTGAAAACCCGACTGGATTGCGGCCCTCGAGGAGGGACTTTGACACCCCTTCTGTAGACCTAGTCATTTACTCTGTCTAAGCAGCAGCATTTTGAGAGACTGTGTGAATTGCAGAAGTGCTGAGACCCTATAGAAAATTAAAACATTTTCTTTGAACAGATAGAGAGAGGGAGGAATGGCGCCATGAAGCTTACAGGCATTATTAGCTAAGTTTTTCTAACAACTGCAGTTTCCTCTTGTTTGTGCCAGCCTCTCGCCCTGCAGATGGGTTACTTTCTCAGCGTATTCACTGGCAGAGAGTAGTGTGCAATGCTCAGCTGCCCTCCTTCGCCTTAGGAGTTGGAGGAAAGTGTGGCAGATTGATCTTGGAAGTGCTTTATTGAGTTGGCCCAAAATGAACAACAAAAGTACTTTGGGGCTTTTAAATGCACGACAGCCAAACACTGTTGTCTTTTAATTTTTATAGTCCGTGGCAGTTTGAATGTGAAAAAAAAAAAAAAGAAGAAGTCAATCTTGCCTGCCAAACGAAAGACCAGATGAAAATGGGGAGCCTGCTGACATGAGAGCCAGTGCAATGAAATAAGATCAACACAAGAGCATTCAAAAGGCTTTAGCTCATTTGGAGCTTCACTTGAACATAGTGGGTTAAAAGAATTGCACAGAATCCAGCAGGATACAGGCCCATAGAAGCAAAAGCAATAGTAAATTTGACCATGTTTCCCCGCTTCTGTCCAAACTTCACTGGCATCCAGTAATCTCCAGGGTTCACTTTAAATGCGCCTGCCTAACTTTTAAGATTCTACACGGCATCCTCCCCTTATTCCACTATCTTGGAATTCCTCGAATCCTGATGCCACCTGATCACCCAAAAAATTCAAACTATCCCTGCCCTCGTTAAAAGGCGTATTCCATGCAGGAAAACTAGGGACATCCCTCTCCTTCAGAATCACAGAGCTCTGGAATAACCTTACTATCCCACTTCAGAATCTGGGCTCCCTCCAACTATTCCAAAAACATCTGAAAACTTGACTATTCTCAGAAATGTAATACTGCCTGCCTCTATGGTATTTCATCTTTATACTAAGTCCCTGTGACCCTTACTTTGGAGTTCCTTCTTTATTCCAGTTCCTGTAAACCGTGCCAAGCTCTACGATAGCGGAGATGATGCGGTATACAAACTTAAAGTTTAGTTTAGTTTAGTTTAGCAAAGAAGTGGGACTGGACAGTGAGTTACAGTAATCAAACAATGGGTATATACTGTACATACTTGTACAACTTTATGAAAATTAGGCGGACTCATCAATCCTTTCAAAGGTTGTAGCGATTTCAAATTCAAAAATATCTTGATAACCATTTTGAGATGCGCTTTCGTTGACAGTGAAGAGTCAAGAGGTATTCCCAAAAATTGTAGTACTCCTTAAAATGGGAATTTTCATATGCTAATAAGAAAGTGTCTTATGCTGACTCAAGTCTCCCATGCGCCGCTGTCCTCGTGCTGCGAGGACAGGGGCTCCTATGGCCTGACTTAGCGCTGCCTTGTTAGCTGCGTCCAGGTTCTTTGTTTTCTCCAGTCTCTTGCCCTTACCAAGTGGATCCCTAGTTCCTCTTTTGTGGAAGTCAGGAGTTCCTGCACTAATAACATAAGAACATAAGAATTGCCGCTGCTAGGTCAGACCAATGGTCCATCCTGCCCAGCAGTCCGCTCACATGGCAGCCCCAAGGTCAAAGACCAGTGCTCCAAATGAGTTTAGCATGAACTTGTCCAACTTTGTCTTGAAACCCTGGAGGGTGTTTTCCCCTATAACAGACTCCGGAAGAGCGTTTCAGTTTTCTACCACTCTCTGGGTGAAGAAGAATTTCCTTACGTTTGTACGGAATCTATCCCCTTTTAATTTTAGAGAGTGTCCTCTCGTTCTCCCTACCTTGGAGAGAGTGAACAACCTGTCTTTCTCTACTAAGTCTATTCTCTTCAGTATTTTGAATGTTTCGATCATGTCCTCTTGCAGTCTCCTCTTTTCAAGGGAGAAGAGGCCCAGTTTCTCTAATTTCTCGCTGTACGGCAACTCCTCCAGTCCCTTAATCATTTTAGTCGCTCTTCTCTGGACCCTTTCGAGTAGTACCGTGTCCTTCTTCATGTACGGCGACCAGTGCTGGATGCAGTACTCCAGGTGAGGGCGCACCATGGCCCAGTACAGCGGCATGATAACCTTCTCGGATCTGTTCGTGATCCCCTTCTTGATCATTCCTAGCATTCTGTTCGCCCTTATCGCCGCCGTAGCACATTGTGCAGATGGCTTCATGGACTTGTCGATCAGAACTCCCAAATCCCTTTCCTAGGAGGTCCCTCCAAGTACCGCCCCGGACATCCTGTATTCGTGCATGAGATTTTTGTTCCCGACATGCATCACTTTGCACTTATCCACATTGAACCTCATTTGCCAGAATCTGAGACCCATGCCTGCCTGAGGTGGCGAATGTTGCCAGAATGCAGTACTCTGCGGGGGAGATTCGGTTGCTTGGCGGGCGGCAGCCATGAGGGGTTTTTCTCCTGTGTGGCGAGAATTGGGCCTCCCACGTGGCTGGGTAACTGGGATTTCAGAGCTTCTTGTGTGTCAGCAAATAGAGCCACATATCTTTTTCCCAATGCTGTTTGTCTAGGTTTAAAGCACACATCTATCAGGCTGGTCACTCTAGATGTCATGGGGAGAGCATGTAGTGGGCTGCCAGGAAGGCAGGTGTTCTCTGCAGCATGTTGATGTGAAAAGAAAAGGAGGTCTTTGAAGGTCCCTGTATGCCGCAATGTACCATTTTCATTCCCTCAATTGGGGTTCCCATTACAGTGCTTCTCTTGGTGCTGTTTCACCAGGCCTGGTGACTAATCTCCTTGGGATGCCACTGCCTGTTCCTCTGGATGACGATTTTGGTTTCTCTTAGCGAATTTCCGTCTATGCTTGGGGAATGGCAGCTCATCTGGCAGTTTAGCTCAGTCCGATCTCAGACAGTAGAATACTTTCTCTTTCCAGATATCTTCATCCCTGGCTCTTAGCTCTAGAGTAGGCCGTATCTCCCAGCTCGGCTATGGAGCTCCCTTTTCAGACTTAGAGCTCTGCTCTCCCTGGTTGTTACTCCTGACTTCCTCTTGGGGTAAGTTTTGTTATTCATCTCTACCTCCAGCTGTGAAGGCAATTTTGCTAATGGTAGAAGCCTTGATTCCTCCTGCACGTTCTGCTTGGCTCCCCCGCAGAATTTTTAGCATTTTGCCACATTTACACCAGGCAGACTGCATCCTCATGCCTATTTAGCAGCTTTCCCTGCAGATGGCCGGTAGCATTCTACCCCGGGAGGGGGGGGGGCGGGGGGCAGCTCGGTTCCATCTCAGGCGATTGAGCGTAGCACTCTCTGCCAGGCCAGCAAGGGCATGTTCATGGCAGCAGGTATAGCATCTCCGGTCTGCTCGCAGCTTCCTGCCTCTTTGGTTCTGCTACTTTTATGTCTTAGTTCCATTTTCGGAGGGCAAAGCCATCTTTACATGGAGAGCAGGGCATCTCCTGCCTCTTCAGTGGGATTCTTTAACTGAGCTCCCTCTCGGGGATCACCTGTGTGGCAAGGCTCTGCGTATTCCTTGCCTCCATCTCTGGAGGTACGGTGGGGTGCTGGCTGCTGGTATGGCATACTTACCTCCTATGATTCAGCTACATTGAGCAGGGTCCTCCTGTGGGTTGACCCGGATCAATATTTTGAGGTAGAGACCTTGTTCTCTGTACCTTAGGGGAATCAATAGAGCCCCCTTACGAGCCAAGACCTGAAACATGTACCTTCTACAGGTGCGGCTTCCTTTCCAAATGGCTTTACAGAAGCCTAAGTGGTTCTTCTCCCTTCTCAAAGTGCTATGAAGGATGGTCCTAACTGAGTGGGAATTGGAAGCGGGGGTGTCAAAGTGTTCTAGAGTCATGGACAGACTATATCCCATTCATCAAGAAGCCCTAGGACTAGCTCTTTTGAATTTCCAAAGTGGATACCCTCTTTATGGCGAGAGCTAAAAAGGCCACTATCCCAGTGGCGGGAGGTTTGGCCTTGAAGGATTCCTAGAATAGAAAATGGAATATGGCAGTGTGGAAACAGCATTCGGTCATGATATGAAAGTACAAGCACTTGTTCTAGGAGCACAGGGAGGTAAGGGCATTCTTGCAAAGTGTTCTAGACAGCGTCTCTCAAGCACTGGATTTTGAAACACAAATGCGGTGGTTACCAGAACTGGATGGAATAGTGAATAAAGGTAAACAAAATTTAAAGTATCACATAAGTGGCGGCGGCAAAAATGGTCTTCTAGATATGGAAGCATGTAATGTTTCCATCTATTAAAGGATCAGCAACTTATTAGCCAACATTAGAATGGTGGAAGAAACAAACTGTAAGTAGATATGAAACCTGTTTCTGAACCACACTGATGAATTGTATAATGAGAAAAAAAAAGCCTGTGTGTGAAGGAGTATTAACTGTGATTTATAGACACACTCAGAAAGCAGACATGATAAAAGGGAAGCTTCTGCCATGATATAATTTTATTATTATAAACATGGAAACATTTATTAGTGAATGATAAGCAACCTCTTCCTTGGTTTGAAGCCTGTTTTAAATGTATTCCCTGCAGACTTAAGCCAGGTTCTAAATTCCCTGGGGCGGGAGGTGAGGTTGAGGTGACAGGTGGTTTATTGCTGATGAGCTCAATTACGGTTAATGTCAGATATACTTTCTACACTTTTGGAGTGGTGTTTATAAAGGCTGGCATAATGGCCGATGCTTTTATGGCTAAATGTGCAAGAACTGATCACATTAGAGGGCTTGCCTGTTTTGACTGTCCTTTGGTGCTTGGATCCTCTGGGAGGTGGCAGGGTTTATATTTCTATTTAATATTACAATATTCTTTTAGCAAACCAAGGCGGTGTGCAAACGATTAAAGTGGAAGAGAACTCTACAATTTAATAGTAAAAGGGGAAAGAAAATCAGAGAGAAGGTCAGAGGATGAGTAAGCGGAGAATGTGGTGTATGGGAAGCAGCCGAGCTGTGTTAGCATGGAAGGTTTCAGAGTTGGGGAGGGCCGGGATTTTAGGAGCAAGGACAGTGCTACGCAGCCAGAAGATTTCCTCTATTCTCTAACTTTGCAGGAACCTTGACACATTAAGAAGCCTGCTTCTTTCAGTGCCTTTCCCTTTCAGAGAGCAGGGGATGGGGATTAGGTTTAGACTTGCATGATATAAACTGTTGATTTTATGCTTAAGGGGTGTTAAATGCATTTTTATGCTGTGTAAATACCGACTACGTTGTTAACTGCTTTGGGCCCCATCCGGGAGGGTGAGGGGAGGTAGAATATAAATGTTGGGAAAGAATAAACTAAGAACATAACTGATGAGACTTTAGCGTTTTCTGAAGCAAGTGTCATGAATGCTGTTGTGTAGAAGAAATGCAAATTCACTGGATGCTCGGCAGAAAGGAGGCATTTTTTTTTGCTTCAGACGCTAGATCTCAATGTTGCATTACAGCTGATGCTTGAGCAGGCACCAAGTTCTCCAAAAGCAGAATTGAGAAAAGATATTTTTGTTTGTTTTTATTTTTATTTTCTCTTCACAAATGGTGCAAGAACAAAGGTAGCATTTGTACCCCGACAGGATGATGGAAAATCACGCATTTTGGGACCAGATTCTGTGTGTGGCTCAGTGGTTAGAGCTCCAGCCTCAGCACCCTGAGGTTGTGGTTTCAAATCCCATGCTGTTCCTTGTGACCTTGGGTAAGTCACTTAATCCCCAAATTCCCCAGGTACATTAGAGAGTGTGTGAGCTCCCCAGGGCAGATAGAGAAAAATGCTTGAGTACCTGAATGTAAACCACTTAGGCTATAAGTGGCATATAAATACTTAAATAAATACATGGCGCTGAAAAAATCCGCGTGGAGTATTGTTCTATAAATGGTGTTCTGAGTTGGGCGCAGTTTATAGAATAGTGCTTAGAGTCCATATCCATGCCGAACTTTGGGCATGAATATTTATACAAACTGAAAACTAGTGCAAATCCTGGCCTGTAATCCTGGTGTTCAGTAATATAGTGGAACCTTGGTTTACGAGCATAATTCGTTACAGAAGCAAGCTCGTAAATCAAAATAATCGTATATCAAAGTGAGTTTCCCCATAGGAACTAAGGGAAACTCGCTTGATTCGTTCCCACCTACCCCCATCCTCTGAGGCCAGCGGCGCTGCTCTACCCCCCCAAGAACCGGCATTGCTTCCCCCGCTCATGAAGGCCCCCCGACGTGATCCGCCATCCTCCCACTCATGTCGCCCCCCCCCCCCGCTCGCATCGCACCCCCCCGCTGTGATCCGACATCCCCAGGCACCCACCCACCCGTTCACATTCCTTACTCCCATTTGGCACCGGCACCAACACACATGACATGCTGGTGCCGGTGCCCGAAGATCTGCCTTCTTTGCGCTGGGCCTTGAGCATCTGCGCATGCTCAAGGCCTTCGGGTTCCCGTTCTCTGCGAGATTCTCGGATCTCCAAGAATCTCGGAGAGAACGGGAACCCGAAGGCCTTGAGCATGTGCAGATGCTCAAGGCCCAGCGCAAAGAAGAAGGCAGATCTTCGGGCACTGGCACCGGCATGTCCTGTGCGTTGGTGCTGGTGCCAAATGGGGGTAAGGAATGTGATCGGGTGCTTGGGTGGGTGCCTGGGGGATACCGGATCGCGGGGGGGGGGGGGGGGGGTGTGCTCGTAAATCGAGGCACGCTCGGTTTCCGAGGTGCCGATTTTGTGAATGTTTGCTCGTCTTGCAAAACACTCGCAAACCGGTGCACTCGTAAACTGAGGTACCACTGTACTGCGCGCATCTTTAGCGAATGCCCTTGACCTGCTCATGTTCTTCCCATGGCCACACCCCCAGATGGATCTTTCTAGAATATGCTTAGCAAGATGCACACGCGCAAATCCAAATTACTATTTAACACCAGTAATTGTTAGCACCCAATTAGTGGCGCTGATGGGCTCATTTAACCAATTTAGTTACATATACATTGCAGGATAGCATGCAGTTTTGCACATAGAAATTTTTAGAGTTCCCTTTTGGTGTATGAGACCTCCAGGATTACCAATTCTTGCACATTCTCTGGGACTTCTTTCTTCCGCACACTGGCTGGGTCTGTGTAGACATCGTCTCTAAAAGCAACCTCTGCCTCCCCCTCCCCCCTACTCGCTGTTACCTTTCTCTCTAGCCAGTTGCCTCAGAGTGGCGACATTCCTTGTCCATGACCTATCTGCATGTACCTGATTGTTAAAGATCTTATAGGTTTTGCTTTGCAAATGTGATTACAGCAGCAGATGTCCTTTTAAAGAAGAGATTCTGAGAACTGGTGGGGGGGGGGGGGTTTATTCTTCAACCTTCTTTAAGCAGAGTTCTTTTTCTCTTATGTGATGGAAGAGAGATACAGGGGATATAGGGGGATGTCGATGGGGGATGTCTGGCTCAGCAAGAGGAGTGCAATGTTTGGAGGGGGGCTGGGGGGACCACTGGGTGTGTGAGAGAGTGTAAGTTCACCAGGAGAAGTGCAATGTTTGGAAGGGGCTGGGGGGATCACTGAGGGGATGTTGGGTGGGGTATGGAGGCATGTCAGGGATGTTGGGAGTTGTAGAGGAAATCGGAGCTCTCCCTGTTGGTTCAGCTGATCCACCGATTGGGAATTCCCCTGCCACAATCAGCTGATGACAAGCCTGGGTGTGGGGGGTTGCAGGGGGGGATGTGGAGGGGGTCGACAGGAGGAGTTCTATTTTGGAGGGGGGCTCCTGCAGCAATTTGTTAGAAAAGTCAATTTGTTGAACGACAAAGGACACTTGATAGGGACTTCCTGCATCCTACCAACTGTTGTCCTACCAATTTTTTCCTACCAACTGTCGTTCTATGAATTGACTTTCTACCAATTGTCGGGATCACCTCACACATACAGGATGCTGTACAGAGAAATATTATTTAAGTAAAAATCTTGAAAGATCCTCCGGCATATATTTCTAATGCTTAAAAATGTGGACATCTGTTTCTTCTTCAAGCACTCAACATCAGTTTTCTACAATAGAGGGGACTGTCACTGGATGCAAATTTCTGAATCACAAGAGCTATAAATCGCTTTGGGACTCTGCTCTGGAGGATGCAGCATACAAATCATTTTGCTACCATCTTATCTGCATCAGCTTCCCCTATACTCCTCGCTTCCAACGCACTCAGCCTTTATACTAGAGCAAAGACCAGTTACGGTACTTCCATTACCTCACTGGGTATTACAGCAGCATGGTATAAAAGAAATTTCTCTATTTGCTGCCCACGGACTACAGTAGGAAGAGGGATTTGAAAGCTGTGATATTTGCAATCACAGAGGAAACCAGATTTGTAGAGTCTAGGGGCCAGACTAAAGAGGGGAGGGAACATAAATGATGGAAGGGAGCCCAGTGCTGAATCAGTTTCCAAACACTCTCAAATGGGAAAGAGAGATTTTGTTCTTGGAAAAGCTCCATATCCTCCTATATTAAGGACTCGCTCTATGATGGGTGCAGGGGACTCCTGCTAGAACCCATTGTGGTGAGGTAGGGGGAAGAGACAGGGAAGGAAAGTCATGGGCCTGGCAGCAGGGACATGCTGCCACCTCAGTGCACAATCCTTGGCCTGTTTCCAAGTGTATTTAAATCTTACCATCATTTACTATATTATTGTCTCTTGATACTTAAATTTTGGAGATTCATTTGGGATCAAGTGAACAAAATATTAGAAAATCCAGTGGCATTGACGTTATGATACCATCCTGTTCGGTACGTTAATGAGAGCTAAAAGTCAAATATCAGCTTGAAATAATAAACTTCTCTTTATAATGACAGGGGTTGCCATTCAACCCATTTTGAAGAATTGGAAGAACTGGGATAGGTTAAATTTCACTTTCTGGTGGGAATCTCTCTGTTATACTTTTAAAATGGAACATTCGATGGCCATACAACAGGGACGGTATAAGAAATTTATGGATGTTTGGGAACCATTGACTAAGTTCTGTAAGGAATGATAACTGATTTTATTGACCCTTAAGCATATACATCCAGGGTGGGTGGGGGGGGGAGGGTTTTGCATTGGAATTTCATTTGGGGAATACAGTGGAACCTTGGTTTACGAGCATAATTCGTTCCAGAAGCATGCTCGTAAACCAAAATACTCGTATATCAAAGCGAGTTTCCCCATAGGAAATAATGGAAACTCGCTTTGATACGTTCCCCCCCCCCCCGAGGCCAGCGGCGCTGCTCCCTCCCCCCCACCCGCGCGAACCGGCACCCCTCACCCGAACAATTTAAACTTACCCCTCTGTCTGACACCGGCACACAGCCCACAGGACGTGCCGATGCCGCTAGAAGATCTTCCCTGCTTCTTCCGGCCTTGAGCATGCATCTGTGCATGCTCAAGAACTTCTAATTCTCCCTCTCGCTGAGAGTCTCGAATCTCGACAAAAGTTCAAGACTCAAAACAGCACTGGCAGGGCCACGAGCAAACCAGGAGAAACAACGTGGGGGGGAGAGAGGGAGGAGACAGAGGGAGAGGCAGAACAAGACACTGAAGGATGGGTGGGGAGTTGGAGGGGACACCTGCAGCATAGCTACGTAGAAGTCCTTCTTGCCCCCTCCCCAGCACCAATCTAGAACCCTCAAATATGGCAAATCTATCAAAGATCGCAGTTCAACGGGGGAATAAACTTCAGCGGCGAGTCCAAGGACCAGGACAGGACCCAGATCCAAAGAGAAGAGGGGTCTCCTAGGCCCCTTTTACTCCTCCCATGAGCAGATCCCTCGACACATTGCTGCTCCCTCAGACGGGCTCTATATTGCCCTGTTCACTCCCCATGGATAAATCCACAAACACATTACTACTACTCCTGCTCCCCCAGGAAGTTTCAGTGGCGCCTCCATTCTCTTCTCCCTGGCCAGTCGGATACGTCACTGCTCACCTGCAGGAGTGCGAACCGGACCCTCCGAGGCTCTGATCGCTCCGAAGCGAACAAAAGGGCACAGATGACAGCGCCGCACTGCGCCTAACCCAGTGGGATCCGCCCACAGCGTCCTACCGCTTTCCCATTGGCCGCTCTACCCTTTCAATCCGAGCAGCCCTCTTCTGTTTACCGCCTCACCATTGGTTGGGATTGAAGGGGTGGTGTCTCACCCGCTCACTAAAGTCCGACCCCCCCTGGCTTCCTGGCCCTTGTGAAGGCCGGTAAGGGAGACGATTGGTCCGTTTGGATGCCAGTTATAATGGGAGGGTCCAATGGTTGGTGGAGGGGGCGGGAGTGCTCAAGGCCGGCAGAAGCAGGGAAGATCTTCTAGCGGCACCTGCCAGACTGGGGAGAGGGGGGTAAGTTTAAGTTGTTCGGGCAGGGTTGCCGATTCACGCGGGGGTGGAGGGGTGCCGGTTCGAGTAGGGGGGGACTTTGCGAGCAGGGGGAGCGATGCTGGTTATCGGGGGGGGGGGTGCTCGCAAATTGAGTCAACACTCGGGTTTGCGAGACACGTTTTGTGAGAATGTTTTGCTCGTCTTGCAAAACACTCGCAAACCGGGTTACTCGCAAACCGAGGTTTGACTGTATATGGATGATTTTCTGTAGGTATGTATTTTTTATGATTATTTGGGGGGGGGGAATAGTTGTGCATTAATGTCTATAAGTTTAATGCGCATTTTGTGTAATATTATGTATATTGAAATTGTTTGTTTGCACAATGGTAGTTTGGAAATTTAATAAAGATTAAAAAAAATCTTACCATCCTGTGTTAGTCGAGCTTTCTAGGCAGTTTATATAGGGGAAAGGGAATTAAGGTTTGTGTAAACTAACTTAGATGACGACTTGAAAGTGAGGGAAGGAAGCCAACATGGGGGAACTTCATGTCTGCAAGATCTGTCTGGATGAGATAAAGGAGAGGTGCAGTACCAGTGTGAGTTATGGATACGCGTCTTTAAAGGGGAGTATCTTCAGATCAGTTTTACATTTCTCTAAGGATGTCTGGAATCAGAGATGTGGGAAAAGAGTTCCAGAGCTGGAGACCGTGCACAGAGAAAACAGAATTCTGGATATATGTTCTTGGACAATTTCTCGGTGGGCGTTTTGAGCTAATTTTGATGGGTGAAGCTAAGAGATCTTGAAGGAACATTTGGGATTAGAAGACATATGAGATAAGGAGGTTTACCCGCGCTCAAAACTTTGAACATTAATGTTTTATATGTGATTCAGTGGTTAACAGGAAGCCAATGTTCTTTCTTGAGAAGCATTATAGATCAGGCAGATAGTTTTGGCAGCCCTACTGCAACTGCAGTAACAGAACGGTGGTAATAAGCACCTGAAATCTACCCAACAAGATACAACCTTCAGCCAGCTTTGTAAAGTACATGTCACTTGGTCTCTTTTCCCGTGTTTGTTATCTGCTGGGATCTAATTGTCTCTGGCATGAAATGCCATACTGGCACCGGTGACCCCTAAAAACAGTGTGCAACAAGGAACCTTGCCGGCTCCACAAAAATCTGACAAAGAAAGAGAGAGAGAAAAAAAACAGATAAAATCAGGTTGGTTTTCTCCCACAACACTTTTGGCAGGTGTAATTATCATCAGCTATGGCAAACCTAACCATGACCTCTGCTAAGTCAAGCAGAGCAGCAGAGCTTCCTGCTGACAGAACTCAAAGCTCCAGATGGCATGAGGAAGGACTCCCTTCCCCCTTACAAAAGACAGGGAAAAAAAGCAGCCTTCAAATCAAGATAACTTGCACACAGCTACACTCAAGCAGATGAACCTCAGCTGAGCTCACACTCAACACTCAACACTGGGGGGGCAGGAAGGCAGACCGTCCCGGGTACAGGCACCTCTCCACCCCTCCATGCCATGCTTGCACCCTCTCTTTTCCCTCTCCCCATGCCTCTTTAAATCTTTGTCAGCACAAGCAGCTTCGGCCTACTGCTCACGCCGGCCTGGCTCCCCTCTGAAATCACTTCTTGGTTGCGGAGCCAGGAAGTGACATCAGAGGGAAAGCTAACGCCAGCACGAACAGCAGGCCAGAGAAGCTGCTTGCGCTGGTGAAGATTGGAAGGGGAAGGGGAAGGAGGAAGGGGAAGGAACTCATGGGGTGTTTGCATGGGGGTCAGGGAAGGAACTCGGGGGGTGCCACCGCCCCGGTTGCCTCTTATCCTCGCTACACCACTGACTCTACATACCCTGGCTTAGGAATTAGGTTCACTCCTGTACTGGCAATCACAAAGTTAACCCATTTTAAGAAAATGTCCCCATAAGGGACGGATATTTCCTCCATGATGGAAAGCTATCCTAATTTAGAAATTTGGGTGTCTGAACTACTCTTAGCATAGTCTTGCTCATGAAACAGTAAAACTCACTTCAGCCAGAGTTCTTAAACATTGATTTTTGCATGAAAAAATCATCAGGAGTGATGTCTACTACCGCTGCCTCTTGGCCTTCCCGGTGCATCTTGGGATGAGATGGGAGGGGCTTTAGGTTCCAGAGCCAATCAGGGTCATAGGCCCCTCCCAATATATCCCAAGATGCAATGGGAGGGGATTTTTTCATGCAAAGGTTTAGGGACTGGGGGGGAATGTCAGGGTATGTGTGTTGGGGTGTTTCTGTCTCAACGGGAGGGGAGCTATCTGTGGAGAGAGTTGGAGGGATCAGTGGGAGGGAGGGAGGGAGGAATCAAGGCTCTTCTTGTCGGTTCAGCTGATCGTGGCAAGGGAATCCCTGATCAGCTGATCGAGGATTACCCAATCAACTGATCGAGGTTTCCCCTGCCCCCCTCAACTCTGAATAATTTGTCCTTTCCTGTCTTCCTAACAACATCAGGTCTCCTAGTTCTCTTTGCCAACTTTCTAGAGAGCACCAGAGAGACTTGTAAGTAACCTACAGTCTTCTACCTTTCCAGACCTCTAGATTAAGATAACTTCAGTTTCTTTTCTTTTTCAGAGCTATGTCTAAATGTTGAGAATGACAGGAGGGAGGTAGGGAGGGGAGGACCTTTGGGAAGCAGACACAGATTCAATCTAGAGCCAGAACTGGCTTAACTAGGTGTCTTTTTTTTTTTTTTTTTTTGGCCTTCTGTTTCACTATGGTTAGTAGATGGTACTTACCTGGCTTTATTTACTGATTTGATTTCATAATAATCTTGAAAGAGAAGGAAAGGGGGTGGGGCTGTGGCTGTAGTCTCACCTGCTTAATTGCTTTGACTACTGGGGGACTGTTGGAATTGACCTTTGCTTAACCAATAACAGCTGCAGGGATTGTACTATATAACCCTCCTAACCTACAGCAAATTACCTTTTAGGTCTGTTCATTGGAAGTTTTCTGACTGAAGGTTTTTCTTTTATAGATTGTGGGTAGAATTGTACATAGCTAGTACCCTTTCTGTCAGACCAGAGGGCCACATTTTGAAATCCTTTGGTTAGAAAAACTGTTTATGATTTCAAAATTGAACTGCTGAAGCAATTTCTGTGGTAGGGGAAAATAAGAATGTCTACCTTGGATATATCTGGTTGCAAGATTCTGGTGACTTGATCATTGTCTGTATCTGGTCTGTTTTGCCAGAGGACCAGATTTATGACCTCACCTTTTTTTTAATAACAGAGGGTCCCTACTGTATTTTGTGCAACTAGGTCCTTTTGATATGATGTAATGATAGCTAGGATTTGAACACGAGTCGATGGCACCTAACGATGATAGCTTTAATCGGAAGATCCTGCAATATCCAGCCTGCCCGCGTTTATAGCTTCAGTGATGCATTCCTGCAGATCATCCATAGTTGCGGGTAGTGGAGGTACGTACCCCCAGAGGAAAAAGTCACCTCGGGGGGCCACTTGAGGATCACCTGGTCATTTTGTCACGTTGCATTGTCTGAAGGTTGTAACTTCTGTACCAATGCAATTGATTGTGTAAGATCACATATTCCAATAAGTTTTGATTTTGTAACCATTTAAAATCAAGGAGTGTTTTTGTGGGCACCCTGTACATTGAATAGCAATCAGGTACCCAAGTATTTTCCCATCTGTCCTGGCAGACTTAAGAACATAAGAATTGCCGCTGCTGGGTCAGACCAGTGGTCCATCGTGCCCAGCAGTCCGCTCCTGCGGCGGCCCTTAGGTCAAAGACAGTGCCCTAATTGAGTCTAGCCTTACCTGCGTACGGGTCAGCAGGAACTTGTCTAACTTTGTCTTGAATCCCTGGAAGATGTTTTCCCCTATAACAGCCTCCGGAAGAGCGTTCCAGTTTTTTACCATTCTGGGTGAAGAAGAACTTCCTTACATTTGTACGGAATTGATCCCCTTTTAACTTTAGAGAGTGCCCTCTCGTTCTCCCTATCTTGGAGAGTGTGAACAGTCTGTCTTTATCTACTAAGTCTATTCTCTTCAGTATCTTGAACGTTTCGATCATGTCCCTTCTCAGTCTCCTCTTTTCAAGGGAGAAGAGGCCCAGTTTCTCTAATCTCTCACTGTACGGCAACTCCTCCAGCCCATTAACCATTTTATTCGCCCTTCTCTAGACCCTTTCGAGTAGTACAATGGGCCGATAGAGGGTTAAGTGACTTGCCGAGGGTTAAGTGACTTGCTGAGAGTCACAGGGAGCAGGTTGGGATCAAACTTACAGCCTCCAGGGTGCTGATACAATCTGTTTAGGAACAAGGAGCTGATGGGGGCAAGATTCTTCCAGCAGCTTTAACTATGATATTTAAACAGGTGAAAAACCTTCCAAGCAGATGAAATATATTTGCTTAGAGAGCAAAGGGAATAGGTAGGAAGAACTTCTGACAGATTGCTGGAGTGAGAGCTTCCAGATATAAGCCAGCTGTTCAGAATTAGTGCAAGGAAGAGAAAATCTCTACAGTGGATGTGGCTGCCTCCACCCCGTCCCTTTATTGCTGATGGTTCTCTTATAAAACATCTTATCAAACATGAATGTGTTCTTAGCTCTGATTGCTTTGTGTGTTCTTTCACAGCCTCACACCCCATCGGTGAATGGAAGGTAAAGAGGAAGGTTATCGAGATTGCCACGCTTAATAACTTAATTCCCCTCCACTACCTACTCGTCAGTACTTTTTTTCACCACTAATTAGGAAGCCCCTTGAGCAAAGCCTGCAAATGTCTGCTTTTCTTTTTTTGTGTGTGTGTGTGAAATTAAAAAAAAAAAAGACCTTTCTGCCGCAGCCTCTAAACCAGGGGTCTCAAAGTCCCTCCTCGAGGGCCGCAATGCAGTCGGGTTTTCAGGATTTCCCCAATGAATATGCATGAGATCTATGTGCATGCACTGCTTTCAATGCATATTCATTAGGGAAATCCCGAAAACCCAACTGGATTGCGGCCCTCGAGGAGGGACTTTGAGACCCCTGCTCTAAACTGAGGCGTTATATGTAGCAGCATTAGAAAAGGTTCAAAGAAGAGTGACCAAGATGATAAAGGGGATTGAACTCCTCTTGTATGAGGAAAGACTAAAGAGGTTAGGGCTCTTCAGCTTGGAAAAGAGATGGCTGAGGGGTGAGATGATCGAAGTCTACAGAATCCTGAATGGTGCAAGTGGATCGATTTTTTTTTTTTTACTGAGTCAAGATATACAAAGATTAGGGGGACACTCGATGAAGTTACAGAGTAATACAGTTCTTTTAAAACCAATAGGAGGAAATATTTTTTCACTCGGAGAATAGTTAAGCTCTGGAATGCATTGCCACAGGATGTGGTAAGAGCGGTTAATGTAGCTGGTTTTAAAAAAGGTTTGGACAAGTTCCTGGAGGAAAACTCCATAAATTGCTGTTGAGACAGACATGGGGGAAGCCACTGCTTGCCCTGAATCGGTGGCATGGAATGCTTCTACTAGGTGTCAGGTCAAAAGCGCGCCGGGACAAAGGCGCGGCCAGACAATTGAGCGCAGCGCAGAGGCACG
Organism: Geotrypetes seraphini; assembly: GCF_902459505.1. Classification (NCBI taxonomy): domain Eukaryota; kingdom Metazoa; phylum Chordata; class Amphibia; order Gymnophiona; family Dermophiidae; genus Geotrypetes; species Geotrypetes seraphini. Next base: position 140,159,856 of record NC_047091.1, on the reverse strand, counting down.
CGCCGCTCAAAATTAATGTTTTTAGGGCTCCAACGGGGGTGTGTGTGGGGAGGAACCCCCCACTTTACTTAATAGACATCGTGGGGGCGTTGTGGGGGGTGTGGGGGTTGTAACCCCCCACATTTTACTGAAAATTTCACTTTTTCCCTGTTTTTAGGGAAAAAGTTAAGTTTACGGTAAAATGTGGAGGGTTACAACCCCCAAACCCCCCCATAACGCCGGTGCGATGTCTATTAAATAAAGTGGGGGGGTTCCCCAACAAAAACCCCCGTCGGAGCCCCAAAAACAGTAATTTTGAGTGGCGCGCGCCTCCACGCTGCGCTCAATTGTCTGGGCGCACCTTTGTCTTTCGCGCCGTTGTTTATGAACCCTTCTACTATTTGGGTTTTTGCCAAGTACTTGTGACCTGGATTGGCCTCTGTGAAGACGGGATACTGGGCTAGATGGACCACTGATTTGACCCAGTGAGGCTATTCTTATGTGCTTTGGTCAGTGCATATTGGCATTCTGTCAGGTACTTGTGACTTAGAAATCAGATACTGGGCTTGAAGAACCGTTGGCCTGATGCAGGTTGGCAGTTCTTATGAATTGAAGAAAGTACGTAAATAAAAGGGATATGATTACCTCTTACAATTTTATCTGTGCAGTTCCACTCCTGCGGCACTGTGTGCTGCCAGTCTGTTGTTTGATTTCATGGTTTGGCCTGCTGTGTGTATTTGGAAGGAAGATGAGCACTGTGTTTCTTGGCAGGGAACATGCTATGTACTTATGCAGTTAGCTGGTGGTCCTGATTGACACACAACCGGGACACAGTCTTTCTTGTTGTGATAACACTTCCAAATGTAATGTTCTTCATGTGGGATAAATGAGAGCCTAATGTGTGTGCTGGTAACATTTTCTGTTCTTTCCAATCCAATGGAAAGTAGGAAGAATTCTACAAAAAGGGTCAAGAATGTATTGCTGGGGATATTAGTCTCAAAATTGACCTGAATGACAGAATGAGTAAAACAAATGGACCAAATAGAGTTTCGGAGATACAAGCTTCCTCCCCCTAAAAGAAAAAAATGGCCCAATGCATGTCTAAGGGAAAAGGCGCTCTGAATTCTGTAGCATAGAATAAGGCAGGGGTAGGCAATTCCGGTCCTCGAGAGCTGGAGCCAGGTCAAGTTTTCAGGATATCCCCAATAAATATGCATGAGATAGATTTGCATCTCAAGGAGGCAGTGCATGCAAACCCATCTCATACATATTCATGGTGGATATCCTGAAAACCTGACCTGGCTCCAGCTCTCGAGGACCGGAATTGCCTACCCCTGGAATATGGCTTGATAATTTATGTCTAAATATCTTTATTCAGTTTTCACCTATAACTACAAAGCAAAATACAATAACCAATACATCTGTTGAGCAGCTGAACATACACCTTAAACAACATATTCCTATCCAAATGCCCTGTCCCCAACCCCAACTGGATCTTCCCCTAAGAAACTACTCCCATCGCCCATCCAACCTTACAAACCCTTTTTTCCCCCACTTACAGCAGACTGGTCCATAGATACAAGATAACATAGGCAAAAGAATGTGGCGCAGTGGTTAAAGATACAGCCTCAGCACCTGGAGGTTATGGGTTCAAACCCATGCTTCTCCTTGTAACCCTGGACAAGTCACTTAATCCCCCCATTACCTCAGGTACATTAGATAGATTGTGAGCCTGCAGGGACTACCTGAATAAATTCATGTAAACCGTTCTGATCTCCCCTGGGAGAACGGTATAGAAAATTGAATGAATGAATAAATAAATAAGTCTAAATCAAGTATGATGGCATCACAATTTTTCCAAATTGTTCAATATTGTGGATCTGAGATGCATCGGTAATGCATCAATAAAAGGCAACCTAGACCTGCAAAACCTTCCTCTGTTCCAGTCTGGCTCTTAACAAAACTGAGGGCTCCTTTTACTAAGGTGCGCTAGCGTTTTTAGCGCGCGCAGGAAATTACCGCGCACTACACCGCGCGCTAAGCTTCTAGAACTCACGCGAGCTCAATGCTGACGTTAAAGTTGAGCGCGCGGGGCAGTGTAACGCGCGGTATTCCATGTGTTAAAGCCCTAGAACACCTTAAGGAGCCCTGAGTGTTTTTCCATATAAGCCAATGAAAAATAAAAGTTAGGCGTGGTTCCCGAACCGAGGCGCTGCCATGTGTCTGTAATTAGGGCACCATTTATAGAATCTAGCCTTTTGAGTATTCACGATGACTGCAAAATTCGGACACATTGTTAATTGTATCATTTGAATGCCGTTATTTTACTGTATTTTTAGCTCAAACATTTTTAACATGTAAAAATCGCTAGGTAGTCATGCTAAAATTTCAGTAATATCAGCAAGGCTTAAAATAATTTAGGAATCCTATGAGCGTTGGAGCATTTAACTCGCTGGCTCACATTAGAAACCTCTGCCACAGTTTAGTAAAACCCAGCGTAAACGTTGTTTAATAGTGATACATAAGAATGGTGACTAAGGGCTCCTTTTATCAAGGTGCGCTAGCGGGGTTAGCGCGTCGGACATTTCATCGCGCGCTAACCCCCGCGGCAAGCCAAAAAACTAACGCCTCGTCAATGGAGGCGTTAGCGACTAGCGCGGCAGGCGGTTTAACGCGCGGTATTCCGCGCATTAAACCTCTACCGCAGCTTGATAAAAGGAGCCCTAAATAAATATGTAACAATAAATATAATTGCTCCACTTGTTAGGCTGAGTATTATCCCAACGGAAGAAAAAGCCTCAGGTTTGTTGCGGCAGAGCATAAATGCTCAAACCATCTCCCCCCACATCATCGGCTAAAAAAACTTCCATAGAGAATATACAAATGCCACTATGCTAATCTTAATGTGGGACTGAGATGTTGAATAGCAACATTGCCATCTGCGTTGTAGGATTTAAGTGGCGTCTTAATTAATAGCCAACGTTTCACGGTATTAGACTGTTTCTTCAGGGTTCTTAGCCTCCCACTCTCTTCACACAGCTCTGTAAAAATAATTATATGAAAAGATCTCACTCATCTTACTTAAATATTATAGTATTCTTAAAAGGAATTGAACCATAGTACTCACTGAAATGTTTGCTCGCACGATCTCACCAGCGCCCTGTTTTCATAGCGGCATCTCAGTGCTCCTTATGGGAAGACTCACCAATCACTCACCTCTACTTCACTGCTATGGGGAGTGTTGGTTTCTCCTCATTGGCTGACCAACTCAGCCATAGTAATACCGGATTGGCTCTACAGAACCGTGGCAAATTTAATTATATTTATTATTTTATATTTGCCCACTTCCACCAATTTATATTGACTGAATAAGTATGTAAATTTCTCTTAGAAATTTTTAAACTGGCTGCTAACGAAACTTCAAAAAAGCTGGTTGGGGGATACTTTTTTTTATTTTTTATTTTTTGCTTTAACCTGTAGAAATGCCAATATTCAGTGTTAATGTTTAATTTGTACATATACCCCCAGATTCTCTCTCTCTCTCTCTCTCTCTCTCTATATATATATATATATATATGGTGATTAAAATTATGCATGCAAATTTGGCCTTGTGGCCAACTTGTACGTGCAACTTAATTATTTAAACCCCTCCTCCCCTTTTACAAAACTGTAGCGTGACCAGCACTGAAAACACTAGCGTGGTTTTGTAAAAAGAGGGGGGTTAATGAGCCAGTCGCTGCTGATAATTGGTCACTAGCAATTATTTATTTAACATATTTAGAATCCACTTTTCAATTAAACATATTATAATAAAATTATTGACACTTATTAATATTTACATGCACCAGTAAGCATATTGTATAAAGTGGTTTGCATAAATTCTAACACTTGGATCTCAGAAGGGGGCATGGTCATGGGAGGGGGTTAGGTGGGCTGTGGGCATTCCTATAAATTATACACACTGCTACAGAATACGCCCGATCTGCACAGAATTTTGGGGTGGGCGTTTACACTGGTTTGTGCCGTGATTGATCCGAGTGTTGGTTGATTAAAATTAAATTAAATTTTTAAAAAAATGTCTTTTAGAATACCTTCACCTGCGTTATGGCTAACCGGACTTCTGTTCTGGATAGGCGATACAGACTTTGTACATTCAAGGCAGATTGATCTGGTGCATTTGGTGGGAGAACTGTGAAAGCTGAGTGCTTATGATTATTGCAAGAAAGGAACATAAGACTGAACTTGCATCACAAGGGTTTTCTGGAGTCCTGTTAAGATTGAAAGAAATGGTAAAATTGGTTGAAAATAGGGAGGAGGGAGGGAGTAAGCAAGCAGTTTTTCACATCAGTGATCTCTTTTGGCATTAGTAAAACAGAAAGCTTTCAGATAAAAAACAAATTCAACAACTCTACAGTGGAACAAAAGCAAAAAAAAAAAAAAAGACTGCAGACGGATGTACAAATTGCATGCAAAGTTTATTTAAAACAAACAATTTGTTGCGTACAAGTAGGCCACTTTTAAAAAAGATATGAGACCCAACATGGGCCGTGTTGCGATCAACACGTCTTCTTCAGGGGTCTTGGTAAGAAAATGCATTCAAAATCACTAAAATGTTGATACAAATTTATGGTGTATTAAGATATGGTGAGTGTATGCGGTAGAAAACAAGCCAAGATATCTTCCTGGAAAAAATAAAAATTATAGTGTAGGGAGAAAACTTATGATGTATTGATCAAAAGAGTGATGTTTAGATGAAAGGAGTGCAGAACAGGTGGAAAAATGTGGATGGTCACCAAAATGGAAGCGAAAACTATCGTGATATGCTGTGATCAAGGAGAGGATCACATAAAAACAAAGACACAAAGGGTACGTACCCATAAAATGATGGTATCAAAGGACACGGAACAAATTTTCTAAAAAAATGAATGATGAAAATAATGATAATATACCCCTTCTTTTACTAAGGCACGCTAGCCGATTGTAGCGCACGCTAAATCGGCTAGCACTCCTTAGAAAAAGGACCCCCTAATGCACCGCAGACGGATAATAATAAGCGTTATATCTAGAACTAAATTTGTGATGAAGGACTGTGTAAAACAGAAGGCTACCATGTATGCAGTTGCACAGAGTTGCATGGTGAATTCCAAGCCACAGCTCAGTGAGTCCACCCCAGTTCATTAACTAAGGTCTCTAGGGCTGGAAAAGCCAGCATCTACGGTTTACTGGTACATTGCAGAGCAGACTGAACCAATGAGATTTCAAGGTTTCTTTTCTCTAGATTTGCCTTATAATACATTTCAGTGAACAGGTTACTGTATGAAAGTACACGTTGGCTATGTGGCAGAAATTAGGCACATTTATGCTCATTATGAATCTATAAATTTTTTTCTGTGCCCCTGGACCCCCTAACACATGTAGCAGTGTATATGTTTCTTTGTGAACATGATAGATACATGTGTTGTTTTGAAACACGCTTAAAGCAATAGTTTCAACAGACAAAGAGATTTCTTGGCAGTGAATAACCTCAAAATATTGTTTTCTTTGAAGAGAAGGCTAGTGTTCCAAGCCATTAAAGTCAATGGACTGGGACATTTTCCAGTTGAATAATTTGCTAGGCATTAACAACAGGCATTTGATGTAGCTTTAATTACTACTACTGCTATTTATTATTGTCTAATAATCAGTGGCACAAATACATATAAAATATATGTTTAGAGTTCTGTACATATTTTCAGTAGTGGAAATATGTACAAAAGCGCTACTTTGAAAATAGCTGTAAAATTTAAAATGGATTCTTATAGTGATGCATGCTGTTTATTTGTGAGCTCACGTATGAGGAAATTCTATATATAATATATAGAATTCTCCGCCTCTTAACCACACCCACTTTTCAGGTAGACGCCTTGCCGAGTTCCGCGTGGAACTCAAATTAACATAACATAAAATTTGATTTATATACATCAATACACCGTGAAGTTTGATGCGGTTAACAGGGTTTAGATAGAGGATCATACATAAGAGGGGAGGGCACAACAACAAGTAACATAGGCATGTAAATAACAAAGGATCATGGTAGGCCAGAGTCAAATACAGTGCAGGTGATTGGCTGGGGTTTGAGGCGATTAAGGCAGGAAAATTAGAGGACCCACTATATATAAAGACATAGAGCTCCTTTTACGAAGGCGCGTTAGGGCCTTAACGCGTGGAATAGCGCACGCTAGCCGCTACTGCCTCCTCTTGAGCAGGCGGTAGTTTCTCAGCTAGCGCGCGCTAATCCAGTGCATACGCTAAAACCGCTAGCGCACCTTCGTAAAAGGAGCCCATACTGCAGACCTCACGACATACTCTGAAGAAAGCCACAGCACGATGGCTGAAACATTAGTTCTACCTACCCAGACGTGGCGAGACCCGGACAGCTGCACCAATCGTGACACCAGCTGCGGAATCCTAATAGAGCGATTGAATAAAATTATTGCAAGAGCACTTACCACCATCCATTTTGTAGGACCGGATTCTGTGAACGGCACCCAAATCGGCAGGCTCCTACAAAAAAAGGTGCCGGCCACATGTCAATCACAATATTGCGCCTAACGGTGCCAATCAAAAAACTTACTATAATGATATCACTTCCAGTCTTCTTCTATAAAAGTGTGATAATCTATACAACGGAGCAGTTTCTTCTAAGCGTGCTAATTTAATTCGGGAGCCTCAACCCTGACGAAAGTTATTGAAACATGGACATGGTGGTGGAGGCGCTCCCTTAAAATCATTCAGTTAAGTACTTTTCTAAAAAAAATATATAAAATAAAAAGTGATAAAAAGAAATGTTAAAAATACAACTAAAATTATCTTGGATCCTATGAAGATCGGGTTCAGTGATTTGTTTCACGTGAACCACTTGGGTAGTTTGACCCTCTGAGGATCGTTACCACCTGTGGGTTTCTCATGGTGGGATTAAACACACTTTTATAGAAGAAGACTGGAAGTGATATCATTATAGTACTGTTACATGTGATTCCAGTTATTGTATAGCCATTTATATTATTACTATAATTTAGATCAAAAAACTTAGGCACCAGTAATGTAGGCCAGGGTTTTACTGGCCTACATTGCAGGCGCCTGGCGGCGCCTATGTCTGTTTCTGCCCCCAAACACGTCCACTTAGGCATTAGGCGCCATACAATAAGGGCCTACCTTTTATAGAATCGGTTAGGCGCCTATCGGCCAATTTAAACATGGTTTTTTTTCAGTTATGAGTTTGTTAAAGCTCATAATTGAAGCTATTAAGGTGGTTTGGGCAATTAAGGTAGGGGGTCGAAATCGGCGCCACTTGTTGAATCTGGCCCAAAGTTTATTCGAAATTTGATGAATCGCTTATATATAAAATACTAAGCGAATTACATTAAAATCCAAAGTTATACATACGTTAAAATATAAAAGAATGATAATAACAAATCAAAAAAGGGGTTAGACCTACAGACCAACAGACTTGACTGGATGGAAAGGGATGAGGGGATAAGGTTACAATATTAATCATTTTAAGAAAAGGGAGACAAAAAAAGGAGAAAAACATGAGGAGGGGTATTTTTTTTATTATTCTATTTTTGATAAAGGACTGCTGCACTGTGATTATTCCATATAGGAGGTAAAAGCGTCTTTAAACAGGAAGGTTTTTAAATTAATTTTAAAACGGCTAATGTCTTTTTCGTCTCTTATATATTGGGGGAGAGAATTCCAGGTTTGGGGGGGGCTACTACTGAAAATATATCATGTCGTCTGGTGCCGATCACTTTTAAAGAAGGGACTACCAAAAGACCTTGGGTTGATGAGCGAAGGGAGCGAGAAGAGTTGTAATCCTGCATTAATGAGTTAGTGTATGGCAATATATCTTCGCTAACTGTTTAGAAAATGTTCCACCCATTCTTTGCTCCCTGGCACTCTCCCTCAAAAAAAATATTTAAACTGTTTTTTAGCATGTGGTTACCATGTGCAGATTTGACAGTTACTATAGGACACCCTAGCATGTCTCTCAGTACCCCATTGTAAGCTATGCTATGTGCACATTAACACCCAATACAGCTTAATAAAAGGACCCTTAAAATCGCTGTAATCTGCGATGCTTATAAAATGATGTTCTTAGAGCAGTGGCATACCCCCTCTTCTATTAAACTACGCTAGCAGTTTTTAGCGCAGAGAGCCACGCTGAATGGCCTGCGCTGCTCCCGATGTTCATAGGAACTCTTTGAGCGTCGGGAGCAGCGCAGACCATTCAGCGTGGCTCCCCGCAGTTTAATAGAAGAGGGGGATAATAAGGGTGTGTGTGCAGACCTCCCGGGCACCATCTTGGTGGGGGCATCGGCACCTCCCCGCCTCCCCGCGCTGTGCTCATGCCCTTCCTTTCCCCTGTGCTTCTTTAAATCTTCGCCAGTGCGAGCAACTTTTCCAGGCTGCAGCTCACTCCAGCCTGGCTCCCCTCTGAAATCACATCTGGGTTGCGGGGCCTGAAAGCGATGTTGGAGGGAAAAGCCAACGCCGGTATGAGCAGCAGGCTGGGGAAGCTGCTCGCACTGGCGAAGATTTAAAGAGGGGGAAGAGAGGGCGTCAGTGTGGCACGGGGGCGGGATGCAGCAGGCGGGACGAGGGAAAGCCACTGCCCCGGTTCTCTCCAACCCTCGCTGCGCCACTGCCTTAGAGGTTGAATTTTACTACTGAACACAAATGTTTTTCCTGCTCTTGGTTTGAGATAAAGCAGTGCTCCTTATAAAAAATAAAGCATAGTTTTATGAATTGAAATGGACAGTTATCCATCCATCCATCCGTCCCCCGCAAATAGTTTATTACAAAAATGCACTTACGTGAGTGCTTGTAAATGTGAGCTTGCAGACCTAGCGAACAAATTACACTGTTAATGTTTTGTTAACTGTATAAAATATTGTTCCAAGAGTGCATCATATGTAACTACTTATATG